>NC_088233.1:19363881-19693881 GCF_036934945.1 Oncorhynchus masou masou | reverse complement strand
CCACTCAGCATGGGGTGCTGTCTGCTGAAAGGCCTGGAAACAAACTGCCTGTTTCATTGACTCCTCTAATTTCGACACGGCATTCTCTCCTCAGCCTGTCCTCACTGACCCCAGAGCAGCAGTAAACAGACAGAGGTCAAGGTCTCCTCTGAACCCTCTGAAGTTCGAAGAAATAAGTGATGATTGTTTTTTTTTTTGCTTTCCTTTGCAGACAAGCCAGTCTCAATGACGCAGCCGAGAAGTATTACGGACGAGCAGCCAGCATAAGACCCAACGTGAGTATATCAACCTTTAATCACCCTTTATTACTCAACATGATGGACACTGTCTGAATCACTGGCTGGGTGGCTCTCTGGCCAATCACTGGCTGGGTGGCTCTCTGGCCAGTGGCTCTTTGGCCAATCACTGACTGGGTGGCTCTCTGGCCAGTGGCTCTCTGGCCAATCACTGGCTGGGTGGCGCACTGGCCAATCACTGGGTGGGTGGCTCTCTGGCCAGTGGCTCTTTGGCCAATCACTGGCTGGGTGTCTCTCTGGACAATCACTGGCTAAATGACTCTCTGGGCAATCACTGGCTATGTGGCTCTCTGGCCAATCATTGTCTTGCCTGTTTCCTCATAATGGCCTTTATTGTCAAAAGAGTCATCAAAGTTTGGAGAAAGACATGGGTTATGTTGTCCTGGGCTGTAAGGTTTGTGTGTGCAGCATCAATCAGTGACTTCAAAGGAGGGGCCAGGGCCATTTTAGGGTGGTCAGACTGAAAGGAATAATGATAATAACACTTAGTCACAGGGCTTTGGTGTGTGGATAATGAATAGACCCAGATAGTTGAGTAGGCTATCGTTTGACAACACAGATGTTTGAACTGCAGTGGGGGAAAGAATGTTTGGCTTCTGTGGTCTTAATGTTAGTTCCTGATTGGAAGAATTCACTTGTCAAGGAACAATCAAAGTGTGTCTGGATAGTGTCAACCGACATTGATGTTTGATTCAGCCAACTGAAATGTTTCCTGTAGATACAAACGTACAAAATACACAATTTACACGGTTTACCCACTATGTTTATGTAATGGTAGTGAGTAAAAACGTTGATTATTTGTTTGAATACATTCAAATATCTGTCTGGCTTCAATGGACTATCTTGTATTTATGAGTCAAACTCCCACCCTCTTGGAGCAGCACAATCCTCGTTATTGTCATAGTTCAACTAAATGCATTGATAGAGACCGTACACCAAAGAGGTGAAGGTAAAGTGTGAAACTCATTTCCATAACTCAGTGCTACTAATAGTATAGACCCCCAGACAGTCCCCGCTGTGAAGACACTGTGATTGTTGTTTACTAACACAGTTATTCTGTTTATTTATTTTTTTATTTAACCTTTATTTAATTTATTTAACCAGGCATGTCAATTAAGAACTAATTAATATTCACAATGATGTCCTACCCCAGCAAACTGGAAAAAGGAAAGAGCATAATGTAGTTGGTGTTGGAGCGATGCAAGCTATCCAACCTTACTGTTAAAAATACTATCTAAAATTAGAATAGTTCTTGTTTGTGCTGCTTGAAGTGTGAGAACCACAATAAGGTCAGAACATTGGCTGAGATCAGAGCAATATCTTTAGAGAGTTCGGCCACATTTTAGAATTGTTGTTTGATTCTATACATTCAGTTACATAGCATTGTTTAAATATTCCCCATGTAATGTTAATGGGGAGCTAACATGGCTGCCATAGACTGTTGTAGTGTCGTGTAAATATTTCATGCAGAAACAACATTGGCCCAACTGTCTAAATAGGTTGTTAACAATAAAAGGTCACAATAAGGTGTACAGTGTTTTGCCTGCTGGGGGGCAAGCTGGGGGGCTATCTAGCTAATAACAGATCACGTCAATACGGCAAGTTAACAAGCTAACTTTCAGAGGATAAACTAGATGGTTATATGGCTAAAATATTGTTTGATTTGCTTGCCATCTAGTGGTAATGACATTAGTCCGACTGACAACTTTACCAGGACGAGGACTTGCCGATGTCAAGCTCTGTCCAAAAGCCTCATCTCTAATGAAGCAAGCTAAATGACACATGTTGCTTAGCTACATGGATAGGCTACCGTCACGTATCTAATACATGATCAGTTGATGTTTAGTGATCATAAAAAGCATGCAGTTACTTGCTGTATAACTCTGATGATAGAGCTAAATGTGGAATGCTCTTCAAGATATTATGATATTAAAACCAAGTAGTCATAACATTTATTTAACAATCCCTTGAAAACGGTATGTAGTTGTCAATGATTTTAGTTGAGCTGGGGGTTTCCTTGCCCCCCAGCAGCCAAATTGAACGCTCTGCACCTGTATTGTTACATTTTATCGATAATATATATATACGTGGCTCTGGCTATATTTTTGCCCTCGGAGCAGCAAGATGATTGGCTTTCCTATGTACTTGTCTATTTCAGGAACATATCATCATTATAATATTTACATTTTCGTCTCTTGGCATCCACAAATATGTAAACATGCATTCGATGTATCCAAGTCCAAAAACAGAGGCTGTTTCAGCCCAATGCGGTCACATTGTTGGGATGCCTCCCTTGTCATTTCGCTTGCTTACAGTGGAGGCGAGGTAATGATTGAGGATGTTCATCCATCTTCCCCAGTATTACCCTTTGTTCTCTCAAAAAATGTTCCTGTCTATCTTCATTTGCGATTGCATGCTATGCTTCAACTCCTGTATAGCTTGATTGCTTGACTTTCAAGCACTGGCATTTTCATATTATATTAAGTCCACTTGTCCGATCACTTTACTTAGGACTGGACGATTGGCTTAACTCAATGGCTTTGGTGCCTCAACCCTCCCCTTCTCCTTCTGTCCAGAGACCAGCCTATCAGAGGCCTGCTTTGGTCACCATAAAATTACAGCATCTGTAGTCTTTACGTTTGCCAGTCCAATTAGATATGGTCCCTATGCTTTCTATTTACAGTGGCATAAAGTAGGTTTATGGCCAGTCGTTGCTCCCTCCTCATCATACTCCCATGGTTTTAAGCAGATGTTTCTTCTGAGGTCCAGCTAATATACTCCACATCTGGTGACGCTTCCATTACAACTACATGCCAGAGGAAAGGTTTGGAGGGTGTGGAGGGTCGCTGGGGCGGGGATCTTTTGAAGCTCGACTGGAGAAGGACTAAAAGGAAAAGCAGGAAGAGAACGAAGAGAACGAAGAGCAGTAGAATCCCTACCCAGGAGTCCTTTCACACCATTATCTCTCATGTGTAAGTGTCTGAGGCTGAGGATATAAAGGCCTAGCCTGTGATGGTATTTCATTGTGTTCAGTCCAAGGAGCCAGAGGTGTTCTCCTCCAGGGGACTCAGCTTTTACTTCCCCTGATTCTTTCTTCCCAGACAGCTGGTTTCAATTAGTCTTCCTCAAGACAGTTTGATTAAATCAATCCCTAAAACATGTTTACACACTGTCGCACCCCCCTTCTCTCTCCCTCTCGTGCTCTCTCGTTCTTGCTCTCACTCTTTCATTCTCTCTCTCTGTCACACACACATGCACCACACACCCAAATATTATGGTAAAGTACAGAATTGCAAATCAGACAACCAACTAGGCTTGGGCATTATACAGATTTTCATATCGTCATACTGGCCATCACTCATCCCAGGATTCACAGTATTACCAGCATATCACACAAGGGGTCGCTAAAAACACAAGAAAAGCCCATCAGGCCTCTATTATCATGCCCATCAGGCCTCTAATCAATGCTAACCAAATTTGCACAAACTAATAGAGAAATCACATAGACACTGTTAGCTAAATGCTAATGAGCGAAAAATAACAAAACTCATTGCAAAGACAGGCAAATCCAGCTCATAAAGTTATACAAGCATAGCTAGTAGCTACCGAATGTAATTTTCAGTGAGTGTAGACATTTACAAGAGAAAGTGAATGAGAGAAATTGTGCAAATGGACAAAGTTGTGATGCATGCTTTTCTGAAAGAGCAGCATACAGTATATCACAAAAGTGAGTACACCCCTCACATTTTTGTAAATATTTGAGTATATCTTTTCATGTGACAACACTGAAGAAAGGACACTTTGCTACAATGTAAAGTAGTGAGTGACAGCTTGTATAACTTTGTAAATTTGCTGTCCCATCAAAATAACTCAACACACAGCAATTAATGTCTAAACTGCTGGCAACAAAAGTGAGTACACCCCTAAGTGAAAATGTCCAAATTGGGCCAAAAGTGTCAATATTTTGTGTGGCCACCATCATTTTCCAGCACTGCCTTAACCCTCTTGGGCATGGAGTTCACCAGAGCTTCACAGGTTGCCACTGGAGTCCTCTTCCACTCCTCCATGACGACATCATGGAGCTGGTGGATGGTAGAGACCTTGCACTCCTCTACCTTCCGTTTGAGGATGTCCCACAGATGCTCAATAGGGTTTAGGTCTGGAGACATGCTTGACCAGTCCATCACCTTTAAGCTCAGCTTCTTTAGCGAGGCAGTGGTCGTCTTGGATGTGTATTTGGGGTCGTTATCGTGTTGGAATACTGCCCTGCGGCCCAGTCTCTGAAGGGAGGGGGATCATGCTCTGCTTCAGTATGTCACAGTACATGTTGGCATTCATGGTTCCCTCAATGAACTGTAGCTCCCCAGTGCCGGCAGCACTCATGCAGCCCCAGACCATGACACTCCCACCACCATGCTTGACTGTAGGCAAGACACTTGTCTTTGTACTCCTCACCTGGTTGCCGCCACACACGCTTGATACCATCTGAACCAAATAAGTTTATCTTAGTCTCATCAGACCACAGGACATGGTTCCAGTAATGCATGGCCTTAGTCTGCTTGTCTTCAGCAAACTGTTTGCGGGCTTTCTTGTGCATCATCTTTAGAAGAGGCTTCCTTCTGGGACGACAGCTATGCAGACCAATTTGATGCAGTGTACGGCGTATGGTCTGAGCACTGACAGGCTGACCCCCCACCCCTTCAACCTCTGCAGCAATGCTGGCAGCACTCATACGTCTATTTCCCAAAGACAACCTCTGAATATGACGCGGAGCATGTGCACTCAACTTCTTTGGTCGACCATGTCGAGGCCTGTTCTGAGTGGAACCTGTCCAGTTAATCCGCTGTATGGTCTTGGCCACCGTGCTGCAGCTCAGTTTCAGGGTCTTGGCAATCTTCTTATAGCCCAGGCCATCTTTATGTAGAGCAACAATTCTTTTTTTCAGATCCTCAGAGAGTTCTTTGCCATGAGGTGCCATGTTGAACTTCCAGTGACCAGTCAGTATGAGGGAATGTGAGAGCGATGACACCAAATTTTACACACCTGCTCCCCATTCACACCTGAGACCTTGTAACACTAACGAGCCACATGACACCGGAGGGGGAAAATGGCTAATTGGGGCTAATTCCACCTCACACACAATCAGACCACTACAACACCACAGAAGAACAATAACATACATGTAGCCGGTATTTCACCACTACCAACGTGTGGCCCTTTCATATCACATATATTTAAAAATAAAAACTAGGCAAGTCAGTTAAGTACAAAGTCTTATTTACAATGACGGCCTACCCTGGCCAAACCCAGACGACGCTGGGCCAAATGTTCGCCGCCTTATGGGACTCCCAATCACAGCCAGATGTGATACAACCTGGATTCAAACCAGGGACTGTAGAGACGTCTCTTGCACCTAGATGCAGTGCCGTAGGCCGCTGCGCCACTCAGGAGACCATCTATGTGCTTTCTTTTTAAATTAGTTACATTTCGTTGTGGTCAGTTATGGTTATTATTTTCTGTGTTCTAGTTAAAACGCTCTGTCCTGCAAATTGGTTCCTAAAATCTTATCCCGTGCTTTGACCATCAATTGCAGGGTCAAATACAGGGTAATTTATTACTTAATCCAGTAAAAAAAGTACCATGACCATTTAACCATGAAATCTGGCTTCTCATGTGATTTAAACGTATAGAAATGTTTTTACTTCTTCTGCTAGAGGATATTGCTTTAGCTACAAAAGTACCAGTCCCGCAGTCTGTGGTTACCGAAGCACTTCTAAGATGAAATCACAAATTATTATTTTTTCTGGCAATTAAACGCTTTAACACATTGGAGAAAGCGTTAGTGGGAATTCCTGGTCAGGCCAGCCTTTACTTTGGCCCCGGCCACTGTAGCCAATGTGTTTTCTTACATCTGTTAAGGGATACGCGGGGCTCTCTAAGGGACAATGAGATTATTCCACAGGCAAGTTTGATTTATTTATCAATTTAATTCCCCCTATGAGAGAAGAGGAGATATTGGACATATTGTTCCCATCGAAATGTTCATGCATGGAGCATCACTCATCTAACCTTGACACTGGAAAAACAGAGATGATGAGTGTCTGAGACCAGAGCAGAACAGCCCAGAGCAGAGCAAAGCACAGCTGAACATGACTTCTCCTGCAGGTAACACAGCTCAGATTACTGTTAAGAAAGCAAGACAAATGGCCAGACAATGGGAGAGTGTCTGTGGTTTTATGTCCACAATTCCAGGACCTCATTCATGACTAGATGACCAAAAATGCCTGAATTGTAGTTCACTGTCACCATGACATAAGAAGTATTTTAGGTTGCATACCTTCAGAGTAACGCTTCTAGGGCCAAGGGTTAAGGGGTCAGACATACAGGTAACTGCCAAAATAAATAAAACACTTGAGTAAATGAGGGATACTAAGTATTTAAAGCAGGTGCTTCCACACAGGTGTGGTTCCTGGGTTAATTAAGCATTAATTATCCCATCAAATCAAATGGAAATACAACAGGTGTAGACCTTACAGTGAAATGCTTACTTACAACCTCCTAACCAACAAAGCAGTTAAAAAAATATGGATAAGAGTAAGAAATAAAAGTAACAAGTAATTATAGCTCAGCAGTAAAATAACAATAGCGAGACTATATACAGGGGGGTACCGGTGCAGTCTCAATGTGCAGGGGCACCGGTTAGTTGAGGTAATATGTATATGTACAGTGGTTCCTCCATAAATAGTCGCAAGCTTACGCCACGTGACTTAGAGGTCATTTGTGGTTTAGTACGGTACCCTGTGTCACCTCTTATTGCTGCTGGCCAGCGCAAGTGGGAGTTTTTTATTTTTTTATTTAACCAGGAAGGGCTCATTGAGATTAAAATCTCTTTTTCAAGAGCGCCCTGGCCAAGATAGGCAACACTAAGTCATTACAAAAGAAATACAGACAGACAACAGGAAAAGCTTCAAGTAATCTAGTAAAAACCATTGAATTCACAAGAGTATAAAACAGCAAATAAAAACATTGACGGGTCAGGGAATCAGCTTCAAAATCCTTCATCAGTGATTTAAAAACACCAATCAGGACAAGTTCTTCCAGTTTAAAAGTATTTTGTAAGGTGTTCCAAGACGATGGCGCAGAGGACATAAAAGCCCTTTTACCAAATTTAGTTTGGACATTTGGAACAGTTAGCAGGAAGTCCAGCGAACGAAGAGACGACCCACTACATTTCTGAACAATAAAAATGCACAAATAAAAAGGTAGTAAACCCAAAATGGCTTTGTAAATAAAAGTATACCAGTGACTGAGCCTACGAGTGACGAGAAAAGGCCAGCCAACCCTGGTATACAAAGTGCAGTGGTGCGTAAGGGTTTTGCAGTTTAAGACAGACAATTTAACAGACATAAGCCCATCAAATTGAGTGCACTGAGTTCTATCAGACAGATAGTTAGCAAAACATGCAACTGCATGCTTCGAACGACCTACACTCGACAATCTCTGCCTTAGTATAGTATGATCAACTGTATCAAAAGCCTTAGAGAGATCAATAAAAACTGAGACACAGTGCTGTTTTTGTCAATGGCTTCAGTGATATAATTTAAAACCTTCATGGCTGCTGTAATTGTGCTATGCTTCTTCCTGAAGCCCGATTGGTACATTGATAAAATAGAGTTAGTAAATAAAAACTATTTTAGCTGTTCACTTACAAAGGTTTCAAGTATTTTCACCAGGGGTGACAGCTTTGAGATTGGCCTATAATTTTTTTAAAGAGTTGGATCTCCCCCTTTTAAAAGTGGTAGGACAAATGCTGATTTCCAGATCTTTGGAATTTCATTACATTCCATGGTTAGATTGAACAGAGAGGTAAGTGGTTCAGCTATGAAATCAGCTGGCAGATTTAAAAAGCAGGGATACAAAAGATCAGGACCTGCAGGCTTTCTCTGATCTAAGGGTTTCACGGCTTTATGTACCACCTGCACTGAGAATGGCAAAAAGCTAAAAGTTTGACCAGCTCTCACTGGTTCATCCACACAGGGTTGTACAGAGACAGAGGACACTGAAACAAACAGCCTACCAGATGATACAAAGTGCTCATTGAAACAATTCAGCATTTCAGTTTTGTCATATATAGCAACAGAGTCCTTCAAAACACATGACGGTAATTCATTAACATTACTGTTACCAGACATAGACTTAATAGCCTTCCAAAACTTTCTAGGGTCATTCAGGTTATCAGTGGTAACAGACATAAAATATTCAGACTTGGCCTTCCTGAGAAGAAAAGAACACTTGTTTCGTAACTGCCTAAAAATAAGCCGATCATCATCACAACATGATTTCCTTGCTTTAGCCCAGGCTAGATTACGGTCGTGAATAATGCAAGACAGCTCAGAAGAAAACCATGGCCCCGCCCTTTAACCTGTGAACCTGTGGAATGGGGCATGTTTGTTTGTTTACAATTTGGGAAAAACCATCATGAAAGAATTTCCAGGCAGTTTCCACGTCAGGGATAAGCTCAATCTTGCTCCAGTCAAAATAAAACAAATCATGAAAGAAAGCCTGCTCATTAAAACACTTCAAATTTCTCTTACGAATAAAACGTGGGTTTGTCTTAGGAATCTTAGTATTTCTAATAGCAACAACAGCACAATGGTCACTTAAATCATTACAAAAAACACCAACCGCAGAATGTTTATGTGGAACATTTGTCAATATCAAATCAATCAGGGTAGATTTATCTGGGCATTTAAGATTTGGGCAAGTGGGTAAATTAATCAACTGGGTAATATTCATAGAATTACAAAACATTTTTAAATCATCAGACACCGACTTTAACCAACACCAGTTGAGATCACCAATCAATATCATTTCACTGTAAAAAAGTTTAGACATAAGGTACGTCTAAGAAGAAAATGCATCACCGAGAGCAGGGGGGGGTCTATAACAGCCAATCACAGTTATAGAGAGCAGAGGGGGGTCTGTAACAGCCAATCACAGTTATAGAGAGGCCCTTTGAAACCTCAATATTCAAAGCAAGAAATTCCGACTGTTTACAAATAGTTTCAGACTTTGCCACAATTACATGGAATTTAGATTTTTACAGATATAGCCACACCCCCAGAAAAATAAGAATAACTAGGCACCTCTGTTTAATAACCTTGCACGGTTTCTCTTTTTTAAGACACTACTGCAACCGAATTCTACAAGTGTGTTTCCAGACAATACAAAACAGTCATTTAAAACCATTAGACTTTGGTAGTGACACAAATTCATACTGTTCACATCATGCCACAAATACATCGGTACTTGGACGAGTGGACCGCGTGAAAAAGAGCGAGTTCCTGCAGACAAAATGTCCAATGGACGGGAGAGCACATTGTCGAATGTACTCACCCAAGCGACAATGTTCGTTTTCTCCAGAGTTCAGTAAAGTCAGTGCACAAAGCAATACCATGAAAACTGTCATTTTCTCTGACTATTTTTTATATTTGTTTATTAGAGGCCAACGAAGGTAAGGGGAGAGAGAGAGACTCTGTGTATGTATGAGTCTGAATGTGAGTGTTTGCGCGTGTGAGTAGATTGGGTGTTCAGGTCTATAGAGAGAACATTGAGATTGTTGAGCTGCCACTGACAGCTAGGCTAAGAGCAAAAAGGAGCAGCTTGGACAAGACACTCTGCAGACGAAGGAGGAACTAAGGCCAGAGATAGGGTTACTTTTGTAAACTTCAAGTAATGAAGTGCAGAGTTGAGGAGGACCCGTGATCTTCACACCAGCAAAAATAAAATAGTTTGCGCTACACAACAACGAAGTTACGCAACCATAAATAAATAGGTCATTAGCAGGTTAAAATGTACTAGTGACAGACAAACGACTTCACATGCTGCCATCTTGGAGTTAGAGCACTGATTATGCTTTTGGGTCCTACTGTGTCTCTAACTGACAAAGAATGGGCGACATAAACCTAAATAGAAACTGATAATTGTGCACGACTTCAGTATTGCTTACTAAAACTGTTATAACACTAAGGTTTTTATTATTTGATTTTGTTAGGATTATTTTACTGTAGTACTGTATGCCAATCCCGACCATCATGTTGTACAGTGCCTGAGTGGCGCTACGGTCTAAGGCACTGCATAGCTGTGCAAGCTGTGTTGCTACAGATGCTGGTTCAATACCTGTGCTGGCCTTCACAGGGAAACCCATGAGATGACTGTAGGTTTTTTGGTTTTCCCCCTTGAAAAACATCAATAAATAATTCTAAATAACAAACTGGCTTTATTTACAAATTAGCAGCAATATCTCACCCCATGTTCAAGAATGGCCTTTTTCTCCATTATTTTACGTTATTTGAAACTCTCCAAAATATTTAAGGAGCATTGAACTAATAATGGCGCTGACTAGGGAAACGTTCCCGATGTTCTGTTCTTAGTGCCAGTCTGCACGTTCAAACTAAAACAATGTAACTAATAATGGCATCTTTAAAAATAATGATAACAATACTCTTTCAAAATGCTGATATTTATTTAGTTATGGATCCATAACGAATAACTATGGGAATAAATATTTTTATTTATTTCACCTTTATTTAACCAGGTAGGCTAGTTGAGAACAAGTTCTCATTTACAACAGCGACCTGGCCAAGATCAAGCATAGCAGTATGAACAGACAACAACACAGAGTTACACATGGAGTAAACAATAAACAACTCAATAACACAGTAGAAAGAAAAAAAGAGTCTATATACATTGTGTGCAAAAGGCATGAGGAGGTAGGCGGATAATTACAATTTTGCAGATTAACACTGGTGATAAATGATCAGATGGTCATGTGCAGGTAGAGATACTGGTGTGCAAAAGAGCATAAAAGTAAATAAATGCAGTGCCTTGCGAAAGTATTCGGCCCCCTTGAACTTTGCGACCTTTTGCCACATTTCAGGCTTCAAACATAAAGATATAAAACTGTATTTTTTTGTGAAGAATCAACAACAAGTGGGACACAATCATGAAGTGGAACGACATTTATTGGATATTTCAAACTTTTTAACAAATCAAAAACTGAAAAATTGGGCGTGCAAAATTATTCAGCCCCCTTAAGTTAATACTTTATAGCGCCACCTTTTGCTGCGATTACAGCTGTAAGTCGCTTGGGGTATGTCTCTATCAGTTTTGCACATCGAGAGACTGAAATTCTTTCCCATTCCTCCTTGCAAAACAGCTCGAGCTCAGTGAGGTTGGATGGAGAGCATTTGTGAACAGCAGTTTTCAGTTCTTTCCACAGATTCTCGATTGGATTCAGGTCTGGACTTTGACTTGGCCATTCTAACACCTGGATATGTTTATTTTTGAACCATTCCATTGTAGATTTTGCTTTATGTTTTGGATCATTGTCTTGTTGGAAGACAAATCTCCGTCCCAGTCTCAGGTCTTTTGCAGACTCCATCAGGTTTTCTTCCAGAATGGTCCTGTATTTGGCTCCATCCATCTTTCCATCAATTTTAACCATCTTCCCTGTCCCTGCTGAAGAAAAGCAGGCCCAAACCATGATGCTGCCACCACCATGTTTGACAGTGGGGATGGTGTGTTCAGCGTGATGAGCTGTGTCGCTTTTACACCAAACATAACGTTTTGTATTGTTGCCAAAAAGTTCAATTTTGGTTTCATCTGACCAGAGCACCTTCTTCCACATGTTTGGTGTGTCTCCCAGGTGGCTTGTGGCAAACTTTAAATGACACTTTTTATGGATATCTTTAAGAAATGGCTTTCTTCTTTCCACTCTTCCATAAAGGCCAGATTTGTGCAATATACGACTGATTGTTGTCCTATGGACAGAGTCTCCCACCTCAGCTGTAGATCTCTGCAGTTCATCCAGAGTGATCATGGGCCTCTTGGCTGCATCTCTGATCAGTCTTCTCCTTGTATGAGCTGAAAGTTTAGAGGGACGGCCAGGTCTTGGTAGATTTGCAGTGGTCTGATACTCCTTCCATTTCAATATTATCGCTTGCACAGTGCTCCTTGGGATGTTTAAAGCTTGGGAAATCTTTTGGTATCCAAATCCGGCTTTAAACTTCTTCACAACAGTATCTCGGACCTGCCTGGTGTGTTCCTTGTTCTTCATGATGCTCTCTGCGCTTTTAACGGACCTCTGAGACTATCACAGTGCAGGTGCATTTATACGGAGACTTGAATACACACAGGTGGATTGTATTTATCATCATTAGTCATTTAGGTCAACATTGGATCATTCAGAGATCCTCACTGAACTTCTGGAGAGAGTTTGCTGCACTGAAAGTAAAGGGGCTGAATAATTTTGCATGCCCAATTTTTCAGTTTTTGATTTGTTAAAAAAGTTTGAAATATCCAATAAATGTCGTTCCACTTCATGATTGTGTCCCACTTGTTGTTGATTCTTCACAAAAAATACAGTTTTATATCTTTATGTTTGAAGCCTGAAATGTGGCAAAAGGTCGCAAAGTGAAGGGGGCCAAATACTTTCGCAAGGCACTGTATAAACAGTATGGGGAAGAGGTAGGTAAATTCGGTGGGCTATTTACAGATGGACTGTGTACAGCTGCAGCGATCGGTTAGCTGCTCAGATAGCAGATGTTTGAAGTTGGTGAGGGAGATAAAAGTCTCCAACTTCAGCGATTTTTGCAATTCGTTCCAGTCACAGGCAGCAGAGAACTGGAAGGAAAGGCGGCCAAATGAGGTGTTGGCTTTAGGGATGATCAGTGAGATACACCTGCTGGAGCACGTGCTACGGGTGGGTGTTGCCATCGTGACCAGTGAACTGAGATAAGGCGGAGCTTTACCTAGCATGGACTTGTAGATGAACTTGAGCCAGTGGGTCTGGCGACAAATATGTAGCGAGGGCCAGCCGGCGAGAGCATACAGGTCGCAGTGGTGGGTGGTATAAGGTGCTTTAGTAACAAAACGGAGGGCACTGTGATAAAGTGCGTTCAGTTTGCTGAGTAGATTATTGGAAGCTATTTTGTAGATGACATCGCCGAAGTCGAGGATCGGTAGGATAGTCAGTTTTACTAGGGTAAGTTTGGCGGCATGAGTGAAGGAGGCTTTGTTGCGGAATAGAAAGCCGACTCTAGATTTGATTTTAGATTGGAGATGTTTGATATGAGTCTGGAAGGAGAGTTTAGAGTCTAGCCAGACACCTAGGTACTTATAGATGTCCACATATTCTAGGTTGGAACCATCCCGGGTGGTGATGCTCGTCGGGCATGCGGGTGCAGGCAGCGAACGGTTGAAAAGCATGCATTTGGTTTTATTAGCGTTTACGAGCAGTTGGAGGCCACGGAAGTAGTGTTGTATGGCATTGAAGCTCGTTTGGAGGTTAGATAGTACAGTGTCCAAGGAAGGGCCAGATGTATACAGAATGGTGTCGTCTGCATAGAGGTAGATCAGGGAAACTCCCGCAGCAAGAGCAACATCATTGATATATACAGAGAAAAGAGTCGGCCTGAGAATTGAACCCTGTGGCACCCCCATAGAGACTGCCAGAGGACCGGACAACATGCCTCGATTTGACACACTGAACTATGTCTTGAAGGGGTTGGTGAACCAGGCAAGGCAGTCATTAGAAAAACCGAGGCTACTGAGTCTGCCGATAAGAATATGGTGATTGACTGAGTCGAAAGCCTTGTCCAGGTCGATGAAGAAGGGTGCACAGTACTGTCTTTTATCGATGGCGGTTATGATATCGTTTAGTTCCTTGAGCTGAGGTGCACCCGTGACCGGCTCGGAAACCAGATTGCACAGCGGAGAAGGTACGGTGGGTTGTCAAGATTGTCAAGCCCAGCTGATTTGTACGGGTCTAGGTTTTGCAGCTCTTTCAGAACATCTGCTATCTGGATTTGGGTAAAGGAGAAGCCGGGGAGGCTTGGGCGAGTAGCTGCTGGGGGGGCTGTTGGCCAAGGTTGGAGTAGCCAGGAGGAAGGCATGGCCAGCCGTTGAGAAATGCTTGTTGAAGTTCGATAATCATGGATTTATCGGTGGGGACCGTGTTACAATACCTAGCCTCAGTGCAGTGGGCAGCTGGGAGGAGGTGCTCTTGTTCTCCATGGACTTTACAGTGGCCCAGAACTTTTTAGAGTTAGAGCTACAGGATGCAAATTTCTGCTTGAAGAAGCTGGCCTTTGCATTCCTGACTGACTGCGTGTATTGGTTCCTGACTTCCCTGAACAGTTGCATATTGCGGGGGCTATTCGATGCTATTGCAGTCAGGTCTGGAGTGAACCAAGGGCTATATCTGTTCTTAGTTCTGCATTTTAGCAGTTGCGGTATTTAGATGTTGAAGTTTAGCAAAATATTTTAAAAGATATGCGAAGAAAAATATGTTAAAAATTTGTTTCAAAAAAACGATATATACAAGGGACACTACAGGACGAAGGACGACAGGACGAAGAACGAAGACGTCTGACTGCTACGCCATCATATCACTGAATTACAGAAATATCTTCCAATGCTCTATGAGTCATGTCATATTTTTCGATATACTGTAGGCCGTAGACGATATGAGTCTCACAAGTGTTGTGTAATGTGCTGTTAAAAGTGGTGTAGCTGTTATTTATTTAAAGAGCATATTGAAGTTATAAGCAATAGCCTACAACTATTTTAGCACCATTTCGTGCTGCTCTGAGACAAGCATGGGGACTGATCTTGATAAATCAATGAGATTTTATTTTCACTGAATCTCCGTTTGGGTATTGGTTAGACTAGAATTAGAAAATGAGGGTGTAGAAATGTTATGCTCTTAGTGTAACCTTTATTTAACTAGGCAAGTCAGTTAAGAACAAATTATTATTTACAAGGACAGCTTACTCCTTCCTCCTGGTCGGGGAATTGAACCACAGGTCTCCCGTGTGCACGCATTCTCTAGTACAGCCATTATTGAAGGTACTTCAGGTCACCAAGAAAGTCTGGACATGGCCTGCTCACCCTTATGTAAGGAATTCAGCACTTTCCTATGTTTACTGCAGTATGTATTGTTGGCTATGTTTACTTGTCAGACTGCACAGTAGCCTAATAAACAAATGCAGGTAGCTTATATCTTCAAAATGTTTAAATGCTTTATTATCCAAATGTAAAGCTTATGCTGTACTGTACTGTATTTCTTCATCACTATCTTTATGCTTTCGTTTATAAAATAATGATAAAAATGCTCTTTCAAAATGCAGATGTTGATTTAGTTATGGATCCATAACAAATTACTATGGGAATAAATAATACTGATTTACAGAAATATTGGAACAAAGTTGTCTAATGAAGGCAAACAAATAGTTGCTTACTGGAAAATACTCTTTCAAACACACATGGTCATTATGGCTATTAGCAGGGCTATATTTCGCTCACTGTCGTTTTTTTTTAATAATCTCCAAAATATCGTTATATATTGCCTTCCCACTGTGGACGTCTATTTCAGAACCGTTTCGCGCTGCTCTGAGACAAGGATGGAGAAATTAAAATGTTCAGTTATATTCCATGATATTCTTAAAATATATTTGTTGATGGAATATAAGCAAGTGATGTCTGCTAAATAATACAATTAGATTTCTCCAGAAATAAATCATTCTAAATAACAAACTGGCTTTATTTACAAATTAGTGAGAATGTCTTACCCCAGGCCTTTTTCTCGCTCACTCTAGGTTAATGGGAAACGAAATCTCCAAAATATCGTCATTTTTTAAACAAAGTCATTATTATTATTATTATTATTAATTAATTTAGAATTATATAGAAGCCCCTTGGATATTCTCACAGATCCTAACGGAAAATACCCCTTAGATATTAATTTAGAGTCACCCCAATCCTCTAAATGTAATTATTGTCACGTCATTGAAAATAATATTTGTATATATACTGTAGGCCGACCATAGGCGAAATGAGTATTGGTTAACTATAATTTGGGTGTGTTAATATTATACCCCTTAGATATTAATTTAGAATCCTCCAATTGTCACGCCCTGACCTTAGAGAGCCGTTTTATTTCTCTATTTGGTTAGATCAGGGTGTGATTTGTGGTGGGCATTCTATGTTGTCTATTTCTTTGTTTTGGCCAAGTAAGGTTCCCAATCAGAGGCAGCTGTCTATCGTTGTCTCTGACTGGGAATCATACTTAGATAGCCTTTTCCCCACCTGTGTTTGTTGGTAGTTATTTTCTGTTTAGTCTCTGTTACCTGACAGAACTGTTCGCTTTCATTTTGTTACTTTGTTCGATTGTTTTTTGATAATAAAAATATCATGAACACTTTTCACGCTGTGCTTTGGTCCACGCTGCGCTTTGGTCCGCTGCGCTTTGGTCCAGGCGTTACACCAATCCTCTTATGCTGTAGCCTTCTCCCGACCGTCGCGTTGTACAGCGCAATATTTTCCATCCTGAGTTTTGTTTTTCGTTTTTCTCAGAATAGAAACACCATAATATGGGAGACTATCAAATGCTTCTCAAAGTTGCCCTCTGGTGGTCAAACTAGCACTAACTTTCATTAACGTAAAAATGGCTGACAATTAAATAATGTGCCATAGAATGCTGCAGCAGCCCGCAAGGTGTGTTGCAGTATGACACAACTTTTAAAGGAGGAACCACTGTAGGTAGAGTTATTAAAGTGCATAGGTGATAACAGCAGAGGGTAGCAGCGGTGTAAATGTGATGTATTGGGGTGCATTGCAAATAGTCTGGGTGGCCATTTATTTAGGTGTTCAGGAGTCTTATAGATTGGGGGTAGAAGCTGTTTAGAAGACTCTTGGACCTAGACTTGGCGCTTGCCGTGCGGTAGCAGAGAGAACAGTCTATGACTAGGGTGGCTGGAGTCTTTGACAATTTTTAGGGCCTTCCTCTGACACCACCTTGTATAGAGGTCCTGGATGGCAGGAAGCTTGGCCCCAGTGATGTACTGGGCCGTTCGCACTACCCTCTGTAGTGCCTTGCGGATGGAGGCTGAGCAGTTGCCATACCAGGCAGTGATGAAACCAGTCAGGATGCTCTCGATGGTGCAGCTTAGAACCTTTTGAGTATCTGAGGACCCATACCAAATCTTTTCAGTCCCCTGATAGGAAATAGGTTTTGTAGTGCCCTCTTCACGACTGTCTTGGGGTGCTTGGTCCATGTTAGTTTGTTGGTGATGTGGACACCAAGGAATTTGAAGCTCTCAACCTGCTCCACAGCAGCCCAGTCGATGAAAATGGGGGCATGCTCGGTCCACTTTTTCCTGAAGCCCACAATCATCTCCTTTGTCTTGATCATGTTGAGTGAGAGGTTGTTGTCCTGGCACCACACAGCCAGGTCTCTGACCTCCTCCCTATAGGCTGTCTCGTCGTTGTCGGTGATCAGGCCTACCACTGTTGTGTCATCGGCAAACTTAATGATAGTGTCGGAGTCGTGCCTGGTCATGGAGCCATTAGTTAACAGTGAGTACAGGAGGGGACTGAGCACACACCCCTGAGGGGCCCCTGTGTTGAGGATCAGCATGGCAGATGTGTTGTTACCTACCCTTACCACCTGGGTGCGGCCTGTCAGTTGCAGAGGGAGGTGTTTAGTCCCAGGGTCCTTAGCTTATTGATTAGCTTTGAGGGCACTATGGTGTTGAACGCTGAGCTGTAGTCAATGAATTGCATTCTCACATAGGTGTTCCTTTTTTCCAGGTGGGATAGGGCATTGTGGAGTGCAATAGAGATGGATCATCTGTGGATCTTTTGGGGCGATATGCAAATTGGAGCGGGTCTAGGGTTTCTGGGATAATGGTGTTGATGTGAGCCATGACCAGCCTTTCGAAGCACAACATGGCTACAGACGTGAGTGCTACTTGTCGGTAGTCGTTTAGGCAGGTTACCTTAGTGTTCTTGGGCACAGGCACTATGGTGATCTGCTTAAAACGTTGGTATTACAGACTCGGACAGGGAGAGGTTGGAAATGTCAATGAAGATACTTTCCAGTTGTTCAGCGCATGCTCGCAGTACACTTCCTGGTAATCCGTCTGGCCCTGCGGACTTCTGAATCTTGACCTGTTTAAAGGTCTTACTCACATCACCTGAGCACACAGTCTTCCAGAACAGCTGGTGCTCTCATACATGTTTCGGTGTTATTTGCCTCGAAGCGAGCATAGAAGTAGTTTAGCTCGTCTGGTAGGCTCGTGTCACTGGGCAGCTCTCGGCTGTGCTTTATTTTGTAGTTTGTAATGGTTTGCAAGACCTGCCAGATCGGAAGAGCGTCAGAGACGGTGTTGAAAGATTCGATCTTAGTCCTGTATTGGCGCTTTGCCTGTTTGATGGTGCGCCGGAGGGCATAGCAGGATTTTTTATAAGCTTCCGGGTCAGTGTCCCACTCCTTCAAAGTGGCAGCTCTAGCCTTTAGCTCAGTGCTGTTGTTGCCTGTAATCCATGGCTCTGGTTGGGGTATGTATGTACGGTCACTGTGGGGACAACGTCAGCGATGCACTTATGGATGAAGCCAATGACTGAAGTGGTGTACTCCTCAATGCCATCGAAGGAATCCCGGAACATATTCCAGTCTGTGCTCGCAAAACAGTCCTGTAGCTTAGCATCTGCTTCATCTGACCACTTCACCTGACCACTGATCTAGCTACTGGTGCTTCCTGCTTTAATTTTTGCTTGTAAGCCGGAATCAGGAGGATAGAATTATGGTCAGATTTACCAAAATTAGGGCAAGGGAAAGCTTTGTATGCATCTCTGTGTGTGGAGTAAAGGTGGTCCAGGTTGCTCATTTAACATGCTGATAGAAATTTGGTAAAAATGGATTTAAATTTTCCCTGCATTAAAGTGCCCGGCCACTAGGAGTGCCTCCCCTGGGTGAGCTTTTCTTGTTTGCTTATGGCAGAATACAGCTCATTCAATGCTGTCTTAGTGCTTAAGTGTGGTGGTATGTAAACAGCTATAAAAAAATACAGATGAAAACTCTCTAGGTAGGTAGTGTGGTCTACAGTTTATCATGAGATACTCTACCTCAGGCGAGAGCAATAGCTTGAGGACTTCCTTAGATATCGTGCACCAGCTGTTATTTACAAAAATACATAGTCCGCTGCCCCTTGTCTTACCACACGCCGCTGTTCTATCCTGCTGGTGCAGCGTATAACCGGCCAGCTGTCTGTTGATAGTGTCGTTGTTCCGCCATGACTCCTTGAAGCATAAGATATTACAGTTATGAATGTCCTGTTGGTAGTTTAATCTTCCGCGTAGATCATCTATTTTATTGTCCAAAGATTGCACGTTTGCTGGCAGAATGGAAGGAAGTGGGGGTTTGTTTAATTTTCCGCGTAGGTCATCTATTTTTGTTGTCCAAAGATTGCATGTTTGCTAGCAGAATGGATGGAAGTGGGGGTTTATTCGATCACCTACGAATTCTCAGAAGGCAGCCCACCCTCCGGCCCCTTTTTCTTCTTCTCCTCTTTATGCAAATCACAGGGATCTGGGTCTTTTCCTGAGAAAGCAGTATATCATCAGACTCGTTAAAGGAAAAAAACGATTCTGCCAGTCCGCGGTGAGTAATCGCAGTCCTGATGTCCAGAAGTAATTTTCAGTCATAAGAGACTGTAGCGGCAACATTATATACAAAATAAGTTTAAAAAAAGTTTCAAACACAAATAAACGAACAAAAAAACACAATCTGTTGGGGTCATGTAAATCGTCTGCCTTCTTCTCCGGCGCCATCATGCTTAGGGCCATGTATAAAAACAAATGCCCAGTTGCCCATTATTTTGGCTACCATGGTTAGAAGATGTGCACTCAGTGACTTTGAAAGAGGGCTCTCAAAGGAGGATAGGGGGTTTAAACACAGAGGTTTAATAAGAACTGGAGACTGCCTCCAAGATGTCTGACCGTTGTTTTCAAGGTAATCTGTTTTTGTATTTGTGTTCTGTTTTTATTATTAATTTAATAAACGTTACAATACATTCATAACAGATTTCCCAACACACTGTGTGCCCTCAGGCCCCTACTCCACCACTACCACAAAGCTACAGTTCAAAATCCATGTGTATGTGTGTGTATAGTGCACATGTTATCGTGTGTGTATAGTGCACATGTTATCGTGTGTATGCATGTCTCTGTGTCTGTTTGTGTTGCTTCACAGTCCCCGCTGTTCCATAAGGTGTTTTTTTATCTGTTTTTTAAACTAATTTTACTGCTTACATCAGTTATTTGATGCTGAATAGAGTTCCATGTAGGCATGGCTCTGTGTAGTACTGTGTGCCTCCCATAGTCTGTTCTGGACTTGGGGATTGTGAAGAGACCTCTTCTGCCATCTCTTGTGGGGTATGCATGAGTGTCCGAGCTGTGTGCCAGTAGTTTAGACAGACAGCTCATGTCAATACCTCTCATAAACACAAGTAGTGATGAAGTCAATCGCTCCTCTGCTTTGAGCCAGGAGAGATTGACATGCATATTATTAATATTACCTCTCTGTGTACATCCAAGGGCCAGCCGTGCTGCCCTGTTCTGAGTCAATTGCAGTTTTCCTATGTCCCTTTTGTGGCACCTGACCACACGACTGAACAGTAGTCCTGGTGCGACCAACCTAGGGCTTGTAGGACCTGCCTAGTTGATAGTCCTGACAAGAAGGTAGAGCAGCACTTTATTATGGACAGACTTCTCACTATCTTAGCTACTGTTGTATCAACATGTTTTAACCATGACAGTTTACAGTCCAGGGTTACTCCAAGCAGTTTAGTCTCCTCAACTCGCTCAATTTCCACATGATTTATTACAATATTTAGCTGAGATTTAGGGTTTAGTGGATGATTTGTTCCAAATACAATTCTTTTAGTTTTTTTAAATATTTAAGACTAACTTATTTATTGCCACTCGTTTTGAAGCTGACTGCAGCTCTTTGTTAAGTGTTGCAGTGATTTCACTCGCTGTAGTAGCTGATGTGTATAATGTTGAGTGACGCAGGTCATTAGTAAAGATTGAAAAAAAGTAAGGGGCCTAGACAACTACTGTCATGGAAATTCTAACCAGAAAATAAGAGAGACTGTAGATTCTTCAAACAACAACTTTTATTAAAGAATTGCAATTCTGGAGTGCTTAACAATCTCTCAAAAGGTTTTTATTA
Source organism: Oncorhynchus masou masou (assembly GCF_036934945.1). Lineage (NCBI taxonomy): Eukaryota > Metazoa > Chordata > Actinopteri > Salmoniformes > Salmonidae > Oncorhynchus > Oncorhynchus masou. The sequence goes on along the minus strand of NC_088233.1, from coordinate 19,672,509 downwards.
TAAAAGTACCACCCCCCCCCTTTGGGTGGTGTGACAACCAAACAGAACAATAGCCATGAGGAAGCACTGGTTGGTGACCCCAATGTACAGCCAAAGGACTATGAGATGCTGCGGTTGCCTATGATGAGGTCTTGCTGATAAATGTCATGCCATTTCTAAATGCTCATTGTCTCGACACTGTTTCTAAAAGGAACCGAAACCATTTGTCTTGCTCGTCTCTCAGAGCTTAGTCCAGTCTACTGCTAAATTTGGCCTTAAGTCCATGAGTCAGTCACTTAGACAAAGGGGAGTGTTCTAGTAGAGGGAGCAAGTCACCTTAGTACATTGTGACTTTAGTTAAATGCATAGATACACTGGATAAATGTTATAACAGCAATTTTGCCACCATCCTGCCCTGGGGAATGCCTGATTCTGCCTGGATTATGTTGGCAAGGCTACCATTAAAGAAACACTCTGTGTTCTGTTAGAAAGATAACTCTCAATCCACAGTATAGCAGTAAAGCCATAACATGTACTTTTTTCCAGCAGCATACTATGGTTGATAATGTCAAAAGCCGCACTGAAGTCTAACAAAACAGCCCCCACAATCTTTTTATTATCAATTTCTCTCAGCCAATCATCGGTCATTTGTCTGAGTGCCATGCATGTTGAATGCCCTTCCCTATAAAATGTGCTTTTATTTACTGTAAAATAACATTGTATCCGGTGAAACCATTTTTTTCTCCAAAAGTTTACTTTTGGGGGTTGGTAACAGGCTGATTGGTTGGCTATTTCAGCCAATAAAGGTGCTTTACTACTCTTGAGTAGCGGAATGACTTTTGCTTCCTTCCAGGCCTGTGGACACACACTGTACTGTAGGCTTAGATTGAAGAGATGGCAAGTAGGAGTGGCAATATTGTCCACTATCATCCTCAGTCATTTTCCATCTAAGTTGTCAGACCCAGGTGACTTGTCATTGTTGATAGACAATAATAATTTTTTCACCTCTTCCACACTCTGAATTCGAGATTATGGAATTCAAAATTACAATGCTTGGATGTGTAGGTTCGGCATTTGTTGCTGGCATGTAATGCCTAAGTTTGCTCATCTTGCCAATGAAAAAAATCATTAAAGTAATTGCCAATATCAGTGGGTTTTGTGATGAATGAGTTACCTCATTCAATGAATGAGGGAGTTGAGTTTGCCTTTTTTCCCAATATATAATTTAAGGTGCTCCAAAGCATTTTACTATCATTCTTTATATAATTTATCTTGGTTTCATAGTGTAGTTTCTTCTTCTTTTTGTTCTGTTTTGTTACATGATTTCTCAATTTGCAGTAGGTTTGCCAATCAGTTATGCAGCCTGACTTACTTGCCATTCTTTTTGCCTCGTCCTTCTCAACCATAACATTTTTCAATTTCTCATCAATCCACGGAGATTTAACCGTTTTTAAAGTCATTTTCTTTTACAGTCAGTTTCATAAATATGTCAACTGCAGTGCCTGGTTGCTCCTCATTACACGCCACAGACCAGTAAATATTATTTACATCAACTCACATACTTTGATTCATGGAGGGTATATCTGGTTTATACGGACCAACATCACATGCACACATATCACTCAGTGCACAAAGGGAGCAACGTGAGCAGCGACGACGTCATGAATATTAAAATATATTTGGCTGTGTGTGTGTGTGTGTGTGCGTGTGTGTACGCGTGTGTGTGCGTGCGTGCGTGTGTGCGTGCATGTGTGTGTGACTCAGTCACCAGATCTCAACCCAATTGGGAAATTTTGGAGCAGCACCTGAGACAGCATCAACAAAACACCAAATTATGGAATTGCTCGTGGAAGAATGGTGACACATTCCAGACACTTGTAGAATCTATACCAAGGCGCATTGAAGCTGTTATGGTGTCTCGTGGTGGCCCAACGCCCTATTAGGACATTTTCTGTTGGGTGTTCCTTTATTTTGGCGGTTACAGTACCTGTATCTATTATTAGCTAGCACACAACATGATTTGGAATTACTAGTCCCGTTTCTATTTGTTCCACACAGTTGATGTTGTTTCATCAATTACAACATGCAAGGTGAAAAATATATTTTTTAAGGACATGAATTGAGACCAGAGATTTAAGTTCTTCGTGTCAACTTTTAATATATCACCAAGACGCTGTTGTTTATACTAATGTGCATAGTGGGGTCCATTTAGAAATTTGTAAACCTTTGCCATGCAGCATTTCCCATTCCGTTCATAGACACTTTTCCCCTGCCATGCAACAGTATTGGCAGCAGTATTACTCCACAGTGGTGTATGGTCTGAGGGGAAGAGGTATTTTATAAACTTTTGGTGAAATTTGTGAAAATGTCAAACCATGATGACATAAACACATGGCGTTTCATGAGACAAATACCTATATGTGATAATTACTTATAAGTCACCAAAACAGCAGAATTATATTCTATGACTTACAAACTGTTATTGGTATTTTTTATTGAGTCAGATTACATTTGACAAATAGCAAATCAGAAAAAACTATCAGAAAAAAAACAATGCATGTGCAGTTCAGCAACTCACCCAGTATGTGTCATTATTTAGTTAGAATTATTTTGATCTCTCTCATGACATGCTCTGAACTTTACATTCAAAACAGTAATTAATCAACCATAATATAATGCTGTGTGTTATTACTCTGTAACAGTTGCGTAACTGTACACAAGTACAATTCATTATCTTCCAAATGAATATGAGACGTGAGACACTTCCTTGGTCTCACGTCTCTCTGGATTGTTTTGGTCTTGTTTTGCTCTGGATTGTTTTGATTTAGATTGGGATCTGAACACCACTCTCTTACGATCCCATGTGACACATCCCTTGAACTGACTCTGCTATTTTACCTCATGGCATCAGCAGGAAAATGCATTAAAAGACATTAATCCATGTGTCCCACTTCAAAGAGTTGGGTTCAGATATGGAGCCCCAAACAGAGGGACATTGAGAAGTCCTGACACCACCCCCTGAGAAGGGCACTATGGCCTGGGCGGTCTAGATGGCTGGTCCAACAGCATACCACTACTGTCACAGTATGCTGTGTAACTTTGGCGATTGGTCCTGTTAACTGAGACTGATTTAGTTTAAGGTCTGAAAAATGACTACTATATCCTATTGGCTGACTGAATTAACCTACAGTATCATTACATTTGTCCTCTGTTTTGGCAATCAGACATTATTGTAATAGGTCAACTGAAAGCATGTTGAGTAGGCCTGTATGATAAAGAGGATTGAGTATTCTGTATTGAGGTAGAAATTGGTTTCAGGCAATAAAATGCCTCCATTCTAGTCAAACAACCCCACCAATTTATATGTGATTAAAACTGTTCTACTACTTTATTTCAACTTTAATCGTTGTCCTATCAATATTTTCTCAGGACTTGTTAGTGGACTGTCATGCCGTCTCTTTCGAGAAGTACTTTTCTTATTAAATAATGTATCCGACCAAGTCTAGATTCATATAATAAGTAGATATGACATAACTTGCATTATTTATATCCAAACATCTTTTTATGGCTGTCAGCCTTGGGATGTTGTAACATTATATATGATTTATGCAATTAATTCCACAGTCAAAACAGAGGCTGTTAGTGGGAGGTTAATAAAGTGTTTTAATAAGCTGACAGCTCTGGGGGGGTCTGACTGAGTTGTACTGTAGGAGACTGTTACTCTCCTGCCACGTCTGCTACTGCTTCAATAGGCCTGACTGCTCTCAGCACTCTACTCCACTCCCAACCACATACTCACTCCCCTTCATATCCATCTCTGACTGTTAGTGTCTGCGATTACTGAAGACACCATTCAGAGTGACATTTGAACAAAGATTTTCTATACTGCTAGAAGAAATGGTGCTATAAAGAACCAAAGATAACCATTATTTTAAGTAGTGTTCTGTGAGATGTGATTCTGAGAATGACTGAACTGAACTGTCCTGTTCTTGTGTTCCAGTACCCAGCAGCCCTGATGAACCTAGGGGCCATTCTCCATCTCAACGGGAAGCTGCGGGAGGCGGAGACCAACTACCTGCGAGCTCTGCAGCTGAAACCAGACGACACCATCACCCAGTCCAACCTGCGCAAGCTGTGGAACATCATGGAGAAACAGGGCCTCAGGACCATGGGGCTGTGAGTTAGCTCTCCAGCCAGCAAGCCATCTGTGCAGCAAGCCTGGGGAAGAAGTCACCCTCAGAGGAGAGAGGGAGGAGAGACTGGGAAGGTGAGGAAGGGGGAGGACAGCAGAACGCTCCTCGTGACTGTCTGTTGTGAGGAGCACTACATTGGATGATGACATTCTGGAACTTTGTCCAAAAAGGGTGCTCTCCCAGGATCTGGGATTCTTGAACAGAGCACTTAACTTGAAGTGGGACATATTTTGTGGTTAATTAGGTTTTGAATTAGTTATAGATTCTTAAAAAATATTTAAGGACAACGTTTGTCCTGGGACAGTGCAAGATTAAAAGTGTGTGTGAGTGAAAGCGAAAAAAACGTCCCAAGGCGCTGCCCTCTGAAGCAGGAGCAGTGGAGTAGAAGTTACTTTTACTCACCGTCTAATTATGTTCTTCGTCTGAAGTCAGTTCATTGGCTTCTGTGCACATCAGTGGAACTCGTGGCATGGTATTGGAGTTTACAGCTTTATCAGTTGTAAACAGCTTTATCAGTTGTTCTCAAATGTAACACTCCCACTGGGTACAGACAGCAGTTCAACATCTAGTTTTGATTTACATTTGGTTGAGTTGTCAACTAACATGAATTCAATGTTAAATCAACAACAACAAAATCACCATGTTATTGGATTTAAGTAAAAAGTTGAGTGAAAATAAGACAATTGCCTTACGTTAACTATTTTCCAATCCAATCTGTTTTCCACGTTGATTCAACGTCATCGCGTAGAATTTGGGGGTGGAAATTACATGAAAACGACCTTGACTCAACCGGCTTTTGCCCAGCATGCAACTAGTGGAGGTCAGGGTTGATTAATTATGGATTCCGAATGCCTATGAGATTTCACTGATTTGACATGTTGTTGGACATTGAGACCTACAGCACCATGCCTGCAAACGATATGTAGCAGATTGTTGAGCATCATTGAGTGATAAAAAGGGAACCCGTCATTGAAAATAAGAATTTGTTCTTAACTGACTTGCCTAGTTAAATAAAGGTAAAAGAAAATTGTTGCCAAAAAACACAGTGGTAGTTGTGAAATAAAATGCCAATACATCTGTCAGATGGAAAGGTGAAATGACTTTGAACTGAAAGAAATGTCTGTCATTATTTGCAAACTCTATTATACCTTTCTAATTGAAGGTGTGAAACTATTCCATGTAAATGTAGCAGATAATTTCACATTCCTTCAATAATCTTGTTGTTTCATAGAGAGACATCACATGGATCCTGTGTAGGCTACTCATGTGTCCTTGGATATTTGTCTTAGAGGACAGTAATGTGTTATGAAAGGAAATGACCAACTAACTTCCGATGGTACTAACATTGGCCCCTATAAGTTGGCATGCTAGCTGGAGGTTTGGACATTACCAGAGAACTGAGGACTTCCCCTTCCTTCGTGATTCATACTGATGACCTGTCTTCAGACATGATTAGAGGACAGTTGGAAGCTATTACTGATGACTGAAATCTCCTAACCAAAATAGCTGTCTAATCGATGCACTCCTTTACATAACAATGCACAGCTATAGTTTGTCTGAGGGAATCTTTTTATGTAATATTGCTTTGAAAACGTAAATGTTATTTTATTTGTATGTATACATGAAGTTTAATATATACAGTAAAAATCCACATACATTATAATGGAGACAATAGTCTGACTTGCAAGGGGAGGTCAGTGCCCAGCAGGTTCAGTATCTGTAAGATATGAAGTATTTTCCATAGTATCAATACATAATGTTCTCTCACTTTTTTGGTCTTAAACGTCCATTTTGTATATATTATGTGTAATTAACATCTACTTGGTGCTTGTCATTAAAACATTTACCAACATTTATCAACTTACATTTGGAAGGAAGAAAAAGTGTTTTGGAGATGATCCCGCTATGACATTTATGTTTATGGTAAAGAAGCCCACAGCCACCGGGCGGTTTAATATTTGTAAGTTATTTCTTTGTGTTATCTTGGCATATAAACCAGCTGGTACTGTGTTATCTTTTTAAATGTATGTTGAAGGAAGTTCGTAGGATAAATATTGATCCATTTCCCTTCAAGAAATGTGATATACCTGTACACGTTTGTCTGGAAGACTTTGCCTTGCATCATGACTGAAAAAAAGTATTATACAGCTATTTGATTCTTAACCCCATTTTCTGACAGGTGTATCTTGATTATGCTAAGATATTGCATTTGATTTTAAAAAGTTCATCATAGACAATAAATTCAATGGCTACCAAAAAGTCAAAAGTATTCATATCGTTCCATTTCGTTTGCTGTTCTTTTGCTGTCTCTGCAGCCACCCCATCCATCCGAGGTCATATCCAGTGCTTTATGACGTTAGTAGTCTGATAGTTGCCTTGTTCTTTCTTGAACAAAAAAATGATAGTTGCCCTGTTCTACTCTGTACGTAACCTCTGTTCTCATGTCTGTCTGCCAGTATTGGAGTCACAGCATGGCACTGTGTCTGGCTGGAGCTGGATGGTCTTACTGGTTGTTACAGTGCTGATGATTGTGATGGTCTTGACCATACAGCACAACACTGTACAACACTGTGTTGTATATAGCTATGGTCACCATGTCTATCTGTCTGTTATAGTGAAATGTTGAACTCGGTTATCACAATAAACTATTCTACCTTCACACCTTCCACCCCACTCCTACAACCCCCATCACAAGTTGTGCTAATTTCTCTTGTGGATAAATTGTTTATGAACAAATTATAGTATGAATGAAGATGGAAATAAGTGTTTCATTCTGTCTCTCTGCTCAGGGATTTCAAGCGGTGGGTTGTATTGGTGAATCATACTCACGGAGCACTCGGAGAGTTTACTAAATTAAAGTTTTATTTTTTGAAAGTTGTTGTATTTGTATAAATTATCAAGATTTGTAGCCTTTGCTTAAACGATGCGCCAGTATAAACTTTCCCAATGTTGCTTTTTTTCCACAATAAAGTAATGGTGTTCTGCTTTCATTGTCTGTCTGAGTATCTTAGGGAGACAGTTTTGGAGAGTTTATTTTACATTTACAGTACTTTAACATGTCAAACTTAGCCTCAAAAACAACATTCCCATGACGTCCTTCTATATACTGAAATAATTTTTCCACGTTTTCTTACGTTACAGCTTTATTATAAAATTGATTCAATTGTTTTTTTCCCCACATCAATCTACACACAATACCCCATAATGACAAAAATATGTTTTTTCAAATGTGTGCAAATGTATTAAATATAAAAAACTGAAAATATCACATTTATATAAGTATTCAGACCCTTTACTCACTACTTTGTTGAAGCACCTTTGGCAGTGATTACAGCCTCGAGTCTTCTTGGGTATGACGCTACAAGCTTGACAGACCTGTATTTGGGGAGTTTCTCCCATTCTTCTCTGCAGATCATCTCAAGCTCTGCCGGGGTGGATGGGGAGCTTCGCTGCGCAGCTATTTTCAGATCTCTCCAGAGATGTTAGATCGGGTTGAAGTCCAGGCTCTGGCTGGGCCACTCAAGCACATTGAGACTTGTCCCGAAGCCACTCCTGCATTGTCTTGGCTGTATGCAACAGGGTCGTTGTCCTGTTGGAAGGTAAACCTTCACCCCATTCTGAGGTCCTGGGTGCTCTGGAGCAGGTTTTCATCAAGGATCTCTTTGTACTTTGCTTCGTTCATCTTTGCCTCGATCCTTACAAGTATCCCAGTCCCTGCCTCTGAAAAACATCTCCACAGCATGATGCTGCCACCACCATGCTTCACCGTAGAGATGGTCCCAGGTTTCCTCCAGATGTGGCGCTTAGAATTCAGGCCAAAGAGTTCAATCTTGGTTTCATCAAACCAGAGAATCTTGTTTCTCATTGTCTGGGAGTCTTTAAGTGCCTTTTGGCAAACTCCAAGTGGGCTGTCATGTGCCTTTTACTGAAGAGTGGCTTCCATCTGGCCACTCTACCATAAAGGCCTGATCGGGTTCTTGGTCACCTCCCTGAACAAGGCCCTTCTCCCCCGATTGCTCAGTTTGGCCGGGCAGCCAGCTCTAGGAAGAGTCTTGGTAGTTCCAAACTTCTTCCATTTAAGAATGATGGTGCCCACTGTGTTCTTGGGGACCTTCAATGTTTGATACCCTACCTCAGATCTGTGCCTCGACACAATCCTGTCTCTGAGCTCTAAGGACAATTCACGGACAATTCAACCTCATGGCTTGGTTTTTGCACGGTCAACTGTGGGACCTTATATAGACAGGTATGTGCCTTACCAAATCATGTCCAATCAATTTAATTTACCACAGGTTGGTAAATCAAGTTGTAGAAACATCTCAATCAAGTTGTCGAAACATTTCAAGGATGATCAATGATAACAGGATGCACCTGAGCTCAATTCCGAGTCTCATAGCAAAGGGTCTGAATACTTATGTAAATAAGGTATTTCTGTTTTTCATTTGTAATAAATTAGCAATCATTTTTAAAAACCTGTTTTCGCTTTGTCATTATGGGTGTATTGTGTGTAGATTGCTGAGGATTTTTATTTATTTAATAAATTTTAGAATAAGGCTGCAATGTAACAAAATGTGGAAAAAGTCAAGGGGTCTGAATACTTTCCGAAGGCACTGTATACAGTCCGTAGGCATAAGGCATATTTACCTCCTATTCACAAAGGGTATCAGACATAATGGGGTGGTCTTGCAGGGTATGGAAAAAGGGTTTTGAAGGCATTTGAAGTTCCCCTGCAAATTTGCTAAAATGTGTCATGCAATCAGCTCAAACTGATCTCAAAGGGAAAGTAAACATTCCCATATGGAAGGGAAGGGTGGATAACACAGTGTCTACATGTGGCCTGCCTGTCTTGCCCCTCCTTCCCCACCCCATACCTCGGACCCCGCTGACAAGCAGAAGTCCTACCCAGTAACCCTCCAGACATGGGAGTCAGTCTTGTGATGTTTCTCATGTGTGAGCCTGAAGGCCACTCGCATGATGTGAACCCCCCTTGGTGACCAGGGTTCCTTATTGATTCATTCAAAATGTCATGTGCAAAGGCCATTGTCATTGTCTGTTCCATTTTGGAACTGTATTCTCCCAATGCAGGTGTGCTCTTATCATGACAAATCATGATCAAACATGTCAGAAAGCTGGGCTGTGGACATTCCCTTTCAGATACTAACCATATGCTATGGTTGACTTGGACACCATTCTATAAATGCACAAGCAGTTAAAATACATTCTGTGCATGTGTAGTGACTGCCGTTAGAGTGGAAGCCTATGTTGCGCAATGCCAGTTCAAATCCATTTTTATTTGTCACTATTTTCTATTGTGGCTAATGCTTTCTCCATTTGCTCCACTCACGTCTCCAAATTAATTAAAACGTTAATCAGTCTCCTCGTTGCCAAAAAGTGAGGTAATAGTTCTGAAATGAGAGAAACAGGCACACATGTAAAGGGTGTTCACGCACAATATCTCCACATTATAATATTTCTTATTTTGCCCAGCTATATACAGTGGGGCAAAAAAAGTATTTGGTCAGCCACCAATTGTGCAAGTTCTCCCACTTAAAAAGATGAGAGAGGCCTGTAATTTTCATCATAGGTACACTTCAACTATGACAGACAAAATGAGAAAAAAAATCCAGAAAATCACATTGTAGGATTGTTAATGAATTTATTTGCAAATGATGGTGGAAAATAAGTATTTGGTCAATAACAAAAGTTTATCTCAATACTTTGTGATATACCCTTTGTTGGCAATGATAGAGGTCAGAGTGTCCTTTGACAGCTCTTTGGTCTTGGCCATAGTGGAGTTTGGAGTGTGACTGTTTGAGGTTGTGGACAGGTGTCTTTTATACTGATAACAAGTTCAAACAGGTGCCATTAATACAGGTAACGAGTGGAGGACAGAGGAGCCTCTTAAAGAAGAAGTTACAGGTCTGTGAGAGCCAGAAATCTTGCTTATTTGTAGGTGAACAAATACTTATTTTCCACCACAATTTGCAAATAAATTCATTAAAAATCCTACAATGTGATTTTCTGGATTTTTTTTCTCATTTTGTCTGTCATAGTTGAAGTGTACCTATGTTGAAAATTACAGGCCTCTCTCATATTTTTAAGTGGGAGAACTTGCACAATTGGTGGCTGACTAAATACTTTTTTGCCCCGCTGTACCTATCAGCATTACAGGTATTTATGTACCACTAATAACTCCATCAGGCGTTATTAGCAAGGCATTACAAGTTGAGAACAGATGATGACAGATTACATCCACTAATGCCATAAGGATGTTATGGTCAATAATAGTCAGTATAGTCACTTACTAGGAGAGCAGTGATGCGCTTGGCCATTTTTCATAATACATGTATTGTTCGCTGCTGCCATATGGGAGCTTTTGTATGCACACCTACATGACAGAGCATATTGAGAACCTTGTATTCTAGCCATGTAAGATGACCACGACGACGCTTTAAACGTTATAATGAAAAAGGTCTGAACTCACTAAAAAACGTTCCATCTCTGAGGAGCACATCTCATGCGATCTGATATCCTGCTTCTCTATCAATAAATGCACATTTTCATCAGGGCATTAAGCATTAAGTCATGGATTCCCTGTGTCCAGCACCCAAGGAAATACATCACATCTGTCTTCCATTTTCATGACCTACTTCATCACGTTACGATATTGCCTTTTGCATCCAGAGGAGTCCGAGCTGGAAGAGAGGGGCTTACCATTTCCTTATGAGGGTCTTTTTCTTATTATGTTGTTATATGGCAAATCTGCCAGCTGTTATCAAGCAAATATTTTGCGGAATGCGCCGGTGACCTATCGGGGCTTTGATCTGAGCGGCATGGGCCAGCCGCTCGGAGCAAACATGCGGCGTCTTTAGAGCGGATCGCTGTGCGTGACGCATGGAAGTCTTTCCCTCTGGACCCAATAGCCACTGTTATTGCTTAACAGAAGAAGCATTAGAACGAGGATTAGGCACGAAATGCTTGACTCAACAATAAGGTATCTTAAGGTATCTCTCCAAGACACTGCTTCATATTATTGAAGGGTCTTTTTTAGCTTCAGGAAATTGCATTTATTTTTGTATTTCTGTGGAAATACTCCTCTCAATGCTCTCTGATCCAGAGCTAGCAGAGGTACATTATCAGTTGAGAAAACATTTTCAGGCCCTGGGGATCAAAGATGCTGGAATGATGGTTGGCTCTCTCTTCCTGGGCTTTGTAGACAATGTCTGAGCTAGGGTTGCAAAATTCCATGAACTTTAAATACATTTCCTGGTTTTCCAGAAATCCTGGTATTTGCAACCATAGACTGACTCAGAACTAACTCAGGGAAACCAACAGAGAAAACCATCCATTTTGAACAATTAAACCATTCCATAAATAGTAGTTATTGTCCTAAATACTTGTGAAGATAGTCTTTACTGAAGTCACATGAATCTGTGGATTAATACCAAACACTGCGGCAAATGTACCCATAGCTAAATGTCTACTTTTGAAATTTCACATGCCACAATCTGCCTACATACTTCCCTTATGTCAAATAAATCATCTTAGCTGAGAGTAGAGGACGACTAAGTCTTTCCGTAGTAGGGCCTGCGGAATCATCTCTGACATACTATATTGTATGGTTTATATATATATATTTTTTTAATTTAAACTTTATTTAACTAGGCAAGTCAGTTGAGAACAAATTCTTATTTATAATGAGAGAGAGAGAGACGCTGGGCCAATTGTGCGCTGCCCTATGGGACTACCAATTCCGACCTGTTGTGATACAGCCTGGATTTGAACCAGGGTCTGTAGTGACGCCTCTAGGACTGAGATGTAGTGCCTTAGACCACTCGGGAGTGAACTTGGGTGGCCCGTCGCTATAGAAACGATCAGAAACTAAAAGTGACACCACAGCTCTTTACAGATACAACAATGAGAGTTATCTTTGTCTTTACAGATGCAACAATGAGAGAGAAGAGAGAGGTATCTTGTCTTTACAGATACAACAATGAGAGTTATCTTGTCTTTACAGATACAACAATGAGAGAAGAGAGAGGTATCTTGTCTTTACAGATACAACAATGAGAGAGAAGAGAGAGGTATCTTGTCTTTACAGATACAACAATGAGAGTTATCTTGTCTTTACAGATACAACAATGAGAGAGAAGAGAGAGGTATCTTGTCTTTACAGATACAACAATGAGAGAGATGAGAGGTATCTTGTCTTTACAGATACAACAATGAGAGAGATGAGAGAGGTATCTTGTCTTTACAGATACAACAATGAGAGAGATGAGAGAGGTATCTTGTCTTTACAGATACAACAATGAGAGAGATGAGAGAGGTATCTTGTCTTTACAGATACAACAATGAGAGAGATGAGAGAGGTATCTTGTCTTTACAGATACAACAATGAGAGAGATGAGAGAGGTATCTTGTCTTTACAGATACAACAATGAGAGCGATGAGAGAGGTATCTTGTCTTTACAGATACAACAATGAGAGAGATGAGAGAGGTATCTTGTCTTTACAGATACAACAATGAGAGAGATGAGAGGTATCTTGTCTTTACAGATACAACAATGAGAGAGATGAGAGGTATCTTGTCTTTACAGATACAACAATGAGAGAGATGAGAGGTATCTTGTCTTTACAGATACAACAATGAGAGAGATGAGAGAGGTATCTTGTCTTTACAGATACAACAATGAGAGAGGTATCTTGTTTATTGTGAAGGAGCACTCTTAGTGGTGGAGGTTTCCGTGATAAGGCAGTAGGATGGTAACGGTGCAGTGCTCAAGGTGAGGCATTTAAGTTTAAAGTTTTATTGTCATGTGCACAAGTATCGTGAAATGCCTTCCCTGCTTGCTCTTTCCCAGCAATGCAGTAATCAATATGAGCAGTACTATAAAATAAAGTAAAGTAGAACAAAAACACACCAGAAAGTAAGTAAGCTATATACGGGGGCAGTTCCAGGGTCAGTGCCAATACCATATTTACAATGTGCAGGGATACTGAAGTATTAGGGGTAGATATGTATAGGGGTAAAGTGACTAGGCATCAGGATATATGATAAACAGTAGCAGCAGCGTATATGATGATTGTATGTGAGTGTGTGTGCACAGTCACTATGAATGTGTGTGAGCAAATTAAGTGTGTGTGTGTGTGTGTGTGTGTGTGTGTGTGTGTGTGTGTGTGTGTGTGTGTGTGTGTGTGTGCGTGTTGGAGTGTCAGTGTGAGTGTGTGTGAGTTAGTATGTAGAGTCCTGTGAGTATGCATAGAGTCTGTGTAGCTGTTTCGTTAGCTATTTAGCAGTCTTATGGCTTGAGGATAGAATCTGATCAGGAGCCTGTTGGTGTCAGGTGTTGGAGTGTCAGTGTGAGTGTGTGTGAGTTAGTGTGTAGAGTCCTGTGAGTATGCATAGAGTCTGTGCAGCTGTTTCGTTAGCTATTTATGGCTTGGGGATAGAATTTAAAAAGGAGCCTTCAGACTTGTTGCTCCGGTACCTCGTGCCATGTAGAAGCAGAGAGAACAGTCTAGGGCTTTGGTGGCTATAGCCTTTAACAATTTTCCGGGCCTTCCTGTCTCGGCCCCAGTGATATACTGGGCTGTCCGCACCACCCTCTGTAGCGTATGCAATCGAGGGCGGTTCAGATGCAATAACAAGCTGTGATGCAGCCGGTCAAGATGCTCTCAATAGTGCAGCTTTTTGAGGATTTGAGGGCCCATGCCAAAATAGTTTCAACGTCAGTGAAGTAGGGAAATAAGCTGTAGCAAACTTAATTACAATATAAATATAGAAAACAATAAACAGTACAATGAACAAAACGGAACATAAACTGGACAGAAAACTAAATCATAAGTAAAGAGGTGTAAACCATGACTTAAACCACGGGGACATGTTGCTACATGGCTCTTTCTTATCATGCATTATTGAGGCCTGGGTTTAAGTCTTGGTTTAGACTTCTTGCTGAGCAGGGGAACACAACTATGTACTTGAGCATTACTGGGGAACTTTTTGACCTGACCACTACTGTCCGCTCATTATAAACCCAGAGGTTTAGATGGCAAATTGGCTTGCATTTAAAAGCCAGAGCATTAGCCTACATAGCCTATAGTAGGCCTAGGTCTGAACCTGAATCCTGCATAGATAAACAGCTTGCTTGTCTTTGTGGCACCGTGTTAACAAACATTGTCTCATTAGTTCACAACAGGAGGCCCAACATGTGTGAATGACAGTGAATCAAACAAAATAATTGCATTCCTGCTGTTTTGTCACCTGCTGAGATGCATAAACAGACTTTGTTATATGACTGACCTTCATTCTGGACTTAAGTCTTCTATGAATAAATGTGAAAGTATATCCCGGTTAGTCACACATTTGAACAATAGTCACTGTACCAGACCAAACTCCTGAATAAAGGAGGATTATTAAGGAAATATTGAACATTTGTTTTTTCATGTCTAATTTAGGAACCAGGGATTTTACCAAATTGAACACCTTCAATTTACCAGTCTGGGCAGTTAATAGGTTAATAGAATGCATTAAACCCTACAAAAATCCACATAGTTCTCATCTCCTGTTGGTGAAGGATCATTTTCCTGATGTAGCAAACTGGCTCAAATGAATATCCCACATCTATAGTTCACATTGTTGTGCTATACATGTTTATTTCATCATAACACAAGGAAAAAAGTGTAATCACTTGTTTTCTCACTACAAAATGCAATCCTAACTTTCTGTTTTTCCTTTTTAATGCATTTGCAAAAATGTCTAAACAACTTTTTTCGCTTTGTCATTATGGGGAATTGTGTGTACATTGCTGAGGAACACAATTAATTTAATCCATTTTAGAATAAGGCTGTAACGTAACAAAATGTGGAAAAAGTCAAGGGGTCTAAATACTTTTCAAAGGCGCTGTATATTCATGTGAAACCTTGAGAGATATGCCAACACTAAGCTGTAGAAAAATAGAGATTGGGGATTTTTGATCCTGCGGTTAAACCAAGGCAATCTTAGTGATTCATCATTGTTGCAGAGGAAATGTGCTTCTTAATTCCAATAAAAGCCAACAATTTCTGATAATATTCACAGCAAATGTTACATTTCTAATACATAAAGCAAACACAACTGACACTGTTATCATGGAAAAATATTCCACTCATCTCCTCTGCCAGCATCCTTTTATCACTTCATAACTCCTTTAACAAGACACCGCTTAAGACCCCAATAAAGAGTAAACATATTTCTCCTCCTCCCCACTCATGACTCCTTTATGTAGGAGAGGTAGAGCCCACTCAAATGACAATGCATTTATCAACATGGCACATGGTTATGCTTTCAGTAATTCATTTATGTTTCAACATATAGACACGTGGCGGTGTAATATAATACCCCACTGATGTGACTGTGTGATAAAAGTAATGAGGTGTGTGTGTGTGTCAGTCACTGATACTGCCCAGGGAATGTAATTACATTGGGTGGTCCTCCATTATCCTTGGTGAAAAGTTTCCTCTGCATTTCCTCATGGCATTGTCTTCTTGTATCAACCCTGGTGTGTTCCATTTTTACCTTGGAACACTCACTGCTACATTGAAAACAGGGAAACCTATTCAAACATGTTCCATTTCCATTTTCTATATTTGGTAAAGAATAAGGAAGGTCATTATCAACATAATCCATTTAATTTACACAGTCGATATCCTGATTGAGAAAAGAGATCATACTGAGAGAGAGTTTAATTTTTCTCCCCAGTTTCATGAATACAATCTTGTTTCATCTCTGCATCTCCCTAACAGGCTCAGGAGAGGCGAAGGTCGTGTTATGAGTCCTCCAAAACATGACCCACCAAACCGCGCTTCTTAACACCCACTCGCTTAACCTGAAAGCACCAATGTGTCGAAGGAAACACTGTTCAACTGACGTCCGTAGTCAGCCTGCAGGCGCCTGGCCCGCCTCAAGGAGTCGATAGAGCAAGGTAAAAAAAACAGAGCCAAACCCTCCCCTAATCCGGACAATGCTGGGATAGTTGTGCGCCGCCCAATATTAACACAGCTTGGGAACGAACCCCAGGCTGTAGTGACGCTGCAATATTGCAATGCAGTGCCTTAGACTGCTGCGCCACTCAGGAGGGCCCTGAGAGAGAGTTAACAACATAAATCAACAAACACGTTACACTCTACCACTACAGTCAACCTCAGAGTAACCTCTGTGGAGCCTGGCCTGGCCTCAGATCACCTCTAAGCTGTATTCTCCCAGTGCCCCGGGCCCAGCCTGCCATGGCAAACCGAGCGTGTGAAACGAGGAGCCAGTGATAGAACCCAGAACCGTGTTGTGTGTTGTGTCAAAATGGCAGCTTTCGAGGATTTACAGAGCACTGTTACAGCCAAGACCCATGGGCCTTGTAAACTCCCTATCATTTGGCAACATCTGAATGACCAAGTCCTTTGTTCAGGAAATTACCCTTTTTCTCTCTCGGGGAGGACAGGACACAGTGTGTCTTCTGCCAGTCCTCACCAGTCTGGCGCCATGGGCAGCCATTCCCATAGTGTTCCCAGCCTGTGTTGAGTTTGTCTATGCATTCTATGCATTACTGTATACTGTGAGAGCAGCAGGTGTGGCCAGAGTGCGGGGTCAGGTTCGATTAGTTCCAGGGAGGGAGACGGATGTGAAGGATCCAGCAGGGTATGTCAAAACGAGAGACACTCCTCCAGATTCCTAGACAGCTGGAGTTCCATTCAAGATGAGGAAATATGGAGCAGGGAACATGAGAGGTGGGGAGCTATCCATGGGACAGCAATAGTTCTTTGCCCAGCAGGAGACAGACACTCCATACACAATAATAATGGGCTATTATTAAGCATCTGGGCTACATCTGGGCAGGTTTCCGACTTGTCAGTCCCTCTCTCAGGGCAGGGGTGACTGTGGTCAGTGGGCTTCTATCCACTACTACTTACAGGTGGATTAGGGAAGAACATCTGTGGCTATGGAGCATGTCTGTGATGACAGAAATAGAGCATGAACACTACATAGAAAATTATATGGAGAGCTGCATTAGAGAAAATGTAGTCCAAGCTATCTTTAGTCTTCCCAATAGCCAGATCATTAATGCACATTTTCATAGCTGCATGACTGTCAAAAATAAAACATTCTACTGTCTTGTCTGCATCATCACCCTGAGTCATGTTTTGTACCCATAGAGATGCACGTGGGTGTTGATCTTTATCTCTTACATAATCCACGTCTGTTCTTGCCAAAATCAGCACCAAGAGTGCATAGCAAATTCAAAACTACCCGTGACAAATAGCAATTAGCTTAAATTGTATGGCAAAATGTGCTAAGAGAATCAAAATGATATCCCCCAATATAAGTTAGAATAGAGAACGATTACTGTTTATGTGACGTAATCACATCAGATTCACAAAAAGCACTACAAATCACTGTTGTTCACAGCACCATTTCTGTTGGTAAATCCAATGTTCCTCTCTTTTCCTCAGGATTGTTGAGAGAAAAACAAAACCATATTCTGTTCAGGATAGAGCTACATTTTCACATTCCAATGTAACACTAGATACTGCCTGGCAACCAAAAATAGTTTTTTCTCCCTTGCTCTAAGCTCAAACTTCAGAACTAGAAAGCAGCTTGGCAACACTCTGTAACTATTACAATTCCTACAGATATGCTATCTTAATTTGATCACTCTGTTGTCGCAGACAGTTTCCCTGCACAGTAGGAAATGCAAATTGTAGTGTATTCAAGGTTTAATAAAGCTTCTAAAGTTTGTAATTTCTCCTTTAAAATGTCAACCTTGATTTACCCTAATGAGAAATGTATCATCCTCTACAAAAATGACCATTCATTCTGATCCACATAATAATTTACATTTCCTGTTGCTACTGTGAGATACAGGGACAGTTAATATAGCGCAATTTAATAGATATTTTATTCTATTTTTGTTTTCTCTCTGTCAGTTTACTTAGTGGAATTAGTGCCCTAACTTTTCAATATGGTCATTAGCTGCTCTTTGTGTTTCACCAGCCCAGCATCTACATTTCTTCATCCTGGATATTGTTGATTTTAATGATTGATTTCATTAATGCAGCTTCTTGGGAATTATAACCTGTGGAAGTTGCCATTATTGTCGGCTGCACTGGCCTTTTAGTTTTCAAACATCTGTTAAGGGAAATTCCTTAGTATTTCATTGAGATTTAAGGCTGTATCAAATCAACTCTAATTTATTTTATAAAGCCCTTTTTACATCAGCAGTTCTCAAAACCCCAAAAGAGCAAGCAATGCAGAGGCAGAAACATAGTGGCTAGGAAAAAGTCCCTGGAAAGCAGGAACCTAGGAAGAAACCTAGAGTGAAACCAGGCTCCAAGGGGTGGCCAGTCCTGTTCTGGCTGGACCGGTTAGAGATTTGAGAGTACACCTCTGTCGCCATTTTGACTTAATAGTCCCAAAAAGTTCTATGTTCCAAATGTTCATAGTGTATTTATTCAAACCATACGGCTGTATATCTATCACAATCAGACCCAGCCAGCACTGTCCATCCGTTCCAAAACAGTACATTTCTGTGCCCTAAGTAGATTTTTATTAAGAGGTCTTGTCAGTGTAATGCTTAACACT
This sequence comes from Oncorhynchus masou masou, assembly GCF_036934945.1. Lineage (NCBI taxonomy): Eukaryota > Metazoa > Chordata > Actinopteri > Salmoniformes > Salmonidae > Oncorhynchus > Oncorhynchus masou. The sequence continues at coordinate 19,653,726 of NC_088233.1, read as the reverse complement.
TCAAAAAGGAGACAGCTTCCAGTGAACATAAACATTACAGTGGAGTTAAACTCACGGCTCACAAAGCAAGAGAAACTGTCTAGGGCTCATGCATGTGGTTCGACCGGGAGCCAGCACACCTTATGCTACCCTTCATCATGGATTTAGAAACGTTGTGAATTCACACAAATGGACAGATAGGCCATGGTTTGGGAAATATGAACATATTTTAGTAGTGTGCAACTCATGTTCTCTGCCTTCACTCCACATTAGGATCATTATCCGAAAAATGCTATTATTGACATTTTCTCAGGGTGCCGTGCCGCTGGTTTCCTTCCTGGTCCCTGTTGGACCCCCGGAGCAGAATCCTCCCACTCGTTATTTATCTGGAGCACAGCGGGAATGGCTGATTGTGCTCCTTAGAGACCTATTAGAACAGACAACCTGACGCAGCCAGACACTGCTCTCATCCATCATATAAATCTGGAACATGGACACCGTGCGCAAATCCACTAACGTCTGCTTTATTACACCCGTGTGTCAGAAGAGAACCCAAAGTTTTGCTAATAACTCTGGACACCAGGATAGAAAAACACAAATAGAGAAATGGAACACCAGCGGTTGGGTGGGTGGGAAGAGGTGCAAAGGCATTATATCAGTGAGGATTCTGTTACCCAGCTTTGACAATCCTTGGCTCCCCACCTCTCCCCACGTCTGCCCGGTGCACTAGCTGTCCCAGGTACTCCTTGAATGGAGAGCAGACTGTTATTTTATCCTCCTCTCTGGTGAAGGAGGTCATTTGCAAATAGGCTTCAGAATGTCGAGCACCAGGGTTTCGGAGGCCCTTGACACTTCTGATATGAATTCCAATGGAAAACTCTTAGAGTTGTGGTTTGGAAATAGACCCGTGTCTGTTCTGGATGGATCTAAACAGTGTGCTTTCCTCATATTTAGGATGTCAGGGAATCCGCTTGTGCTGATATATACAAATAATTGTGATGAAGAGTGTGTGTGACGTGACTTAACTTACTTTCCAAGAAACGATACGCTTCAAAACCTTTACTGTGACTCACTCTGTGGGAAATGACCCATTGAAAGTGGAATCAACTATGCTCTTTAATCTACTACTATAATCATCTCAACTTTGCTTCAGATAGCAGCAGCTCATATTTGAAAGGCTTGGGGTTGCATTTCTATTGATATAGGAGCATATGCAAACCATTTGGTCTTCAAAACTAAAGCCAAGATATTAAGATAGCTGAGGAGGCTGAGGGTCTTGCCGGTTCCTACTGGGCCATTTACTTTATATTCATATTCTTATCTTTTATTATTTCTTGATGTTGTTGCATTGTCGAGAAAGAACCTGCGAGTAAGCACTTCGTTGGACGGTGTATACCATGTGTATCTTGTACATACCACTAATAAAACTTGAAACGGGGTTTGCTATGTGACAGTGATGTAGCATTAATATATTCTGAACTGTTAAAGCTAATTATTGAGCTGTGTTTAATTTTCTGGCAAGTATTGCAATTTTTTCTAAATGTTGAAAAAACATAAAAGCAATATTAACAAACTTGTGCACTCCTTGCACAAATCATGCAAATGTGTCTTTCCTCAAAACATTTTATTCAGCTAAAGGACTGAGGCAGTGTTTCCAAGTCATTTCTACTTTAAACAATCCTGATAGTTTCCACACACTCCTGATTGTAATCAATCCCTTTGGAGCAGATGATTGTCTCAAGCGTTGATATCAGCAGCACATTCTTACAAAAAGGAGTTGAGAAGCTTCCTCATAATATGCAGTGCACTACTTTTGACCAGAGCCCTATGGCATTTTGGATGCATACCATATAGCCTACTAATACTGCTCTCTATCATGAAGCCTGTACGGTAACAACTCTACTACTGAAAAATGAGACTGGTGTGATTGAATAGCTACTAGTTTGAGGGAAAAGAGCTGAAGATTGAAAAGGAAAATAACTGTTTTATTGACAACCTTGTATACCGAAGTGGACATGGCTTTAAACGTCTTTCCACCTTTCCACCGAAAACATGTCATGGTTTGTCATGTTCAATTTATGTAGAGGGCTGAACCATATAATTGGTTTATTAAAATGTTTTTCCTAAAATACACACACGATACAGCTGGTATCAACAGTCATGTTACACAATATGTTAATATTCAGCTCTTGAAATCTCTAAAACTAGAGTTCTCAAAACTAGGTGTTGATTTAATTTATTATTGGAAGTAACCAGCCTTTTAATGGACACCCATTAAGTACATTTTGTGTCATAAATAAAATGCATGGCCATGTATCTCATCCAAGCCACTAGGTAACCAGTTTACTCTCTGTATAAAATGGCATTGTGGTGCTGAATGTGGACTGGCAGTGGGTTAACTCATTACTAACCCAGCCATTAAGCTGTCAGTGTAAAACCGGCCATATTTCTTGATTAGTTTGAGAATCCCAGACTACTTTACAGGGTTTAAAGACATTTTAACCAACATGAGCGACCAGCCCTTAATGTGTTCTTATTTGTTATTTTAATTAAAATGTTATATTTACGCCTATTTCTCCCCAATTTCATGGTATCCAATTGGTAGTTACAGTCTTGTCTCATCGCTGCAACTCCTGTACGGACTCTGGAGAGGCGAAGGTGGAGAGGTGTGCGCCCTCCTAAACACAACCCAGCCAAGCCGCACTGCTTCTTGACACAATGCCCACTAAACCCATAAGCCTGCCACACTGTCAGACCCTGATCTGTTTCACCTGTCTTTGTGACCCCCCTCCAGGTATCACCCATCAATGCCCCATTATCCCCTGTGTATTTGTACCTGTGTTCTCTGTTTGTCTGTTTCCAGTTGATATTGTTTCGTCAAGCCTACTAGCGTTTTCTCCTCTGTTCCTGTCTCTTGATTGTTCCTGTTTTTCCCGGTTTTGACCTTTTCTGTCCACCGTGACCCTGAGCCTGCCTGCCATCCTGTACTTTTGCCACACAACTCAGGATTATCAACCCATGCCTGCCATTGACCTGTCGTTTGCCTGCCAATGTTGCTGTAATAAACATTTTTACTGCGTCAGCGTGCACTGTGCCCGGCCCGCCACAGGAGTTGCTAGTGCGTGATGGGACAAGGACATCCCTGCCGGCCAAATCCTCCCTAACCCGGAAGATGCTGGGCCAATTGTGCACCATCCCACGGGTCGCCGCTGGCTGCGGCAGAACCTGGACTTGAGCCCATAATCTCTAGTGACACAGCCTTAGACCACTGCGCTGCTCAGGAGGTCCTCCCTTAATGTGTTCTATATACACTTAGAAAAAAAGGTGCAATCTAGAAACTAAAAGGGTTCTTCGTCTGTCCACATAGGAGTACCCATTGAAGAACCCTTTTTGGATCTATGTAAAACCCCTTCTACAGAGGGTTCTCCATGGTTCCCAAAAGGGTTCTACCTGGAAGCAAAAAGGGTTCTCCTATGGGGACACATGAAGAACCCTTTTGGAAGCTTTTTTTCTAAAAGTGTACATCAACAGCTTCTTGTTGTGAATGCTTAATGGCCTTTTTAATGCTTTTTGCATGGTGTGAATCATTCCTCTGTTACTGTGTCATAAGGGGGACACTCTTAATTAGTTAAAGGACCCCTTATCTGCACTCATTCCAGACATTTCATCCTTTTAATAACTGGACACATGGAGTTCATTGAGATTTGAATTGCATCGTAAGTATTGTCGTGTCTTTGTTATCATTAAACTGAAGATTAAACTTTATCAAAAAGTCTCTATTATTACGTGATTAAACTACTTAATCACGTAACTGTAATTAACTAGGAAGTCGGTGCGCCAAGGAAAATATTCAGATTATAAAGTTATAATTTTCATAATATAACTTTCAGATATTTTAATATCTGATCACTTAGTCTTCGAATTAATGAATTATTATTTACCTCATGTTAGTCTCATTCCAAACGTCATAAATTGTTGGTTATTTGCACCAGCCCAGTCTTCACTATGAGTCATCCATACATCAATTGTCTTAAATAATTTATTTACTAACTAAGTAATTCACAGAAATGCATAAACAAACAGTAGATAGTTACAAGGAAATGATAACAGATCTTCTCTAGTGGGATAAACCGGTATCGCGGCTTGGTGGACAAACAGGGAAGTGTTGGTCAACTGAGATGAGACACTACAAAGGTGCTAATTATAACATTTGAAATGCTAATCCTTTGCACATCCTTTACTCACTCATTCTGTAATAATTGCAATCAATATATATATTTACGCTCAGTGTGTCGTCAGGATCTCTGTTGAAAAGTTTGTTTTGTTGGAGAGTTTGTCCGCCTTCTCTCTGTCGTGGTTAGAATGGATAGTTCAGAGTGACAATCATTCATGTCGTTATAGAACAGATGTTTCAGCGGTTGTCGGTCTTCGCGTTCAATGATACCGAATTCCTAGCTGCAGACTAGTAATTAATATCAAAGATTTGTTCTATTCTGTCGGTATCGATATTCTTAAGAGTTTAACCACGTGGTATGGTTAAAAGATTCAGCCATCTACTCAAACTTTAGGCTCGGTCTCCTCTCAAACCTTGGCCCTCTCGTTATCGAGGCAAGCTGGTCTGTAACCTTTGTCCTCTAGTAATTGAGAGAAACATTGTCTGTTGAGAAATTCTCAAGGTGGGGGTTTTATTTGGAAGAGCAGAAAGGGGCCTGTCCCAGGACGCCAGACCATAACTGTGCTCATGGGCGGTCCTCTGATTTAGTTCAACTCCAAAGGGAATTGGAGTTTCCTTCATTAAACAGTCCAAAATCACATTACACAATTTCACAAACAGTATCATCCTCACTCATTCATCTTATACAACAATTAGATGTAAGCCTCATATCTGAGGCTATTGTATAAACAGTGTTATGGTAATGTGGCCGTATTGTCTCCCATAAGTTTCACAAAATTGTACCAAACGGACCAGTTCGTAGCTGGATTCTTCACCAATCTTTTATACCTTCTCCAGAATATAAATGTTTTTCGTACCTCAAGTTCTGTGAGGTGGAAGAAATTCCTTTGTTCTCTCTATGAAAACTCACTCTCTCTATATACGATGGTCATGAGGAGATAATCTCCTCCAGGAATTTACAACCTGAGGTCGCAGCAGCCTGAGTGTAGGAGACAGAGAGATGGGGATGGTGCTCATGACAGTATAGTGCCTTAATGATGCAGTTTGTATTTACATTTTATTTATTTTATTTATTTTATTAGGATCCCCATTAGCTGACGCCATAATGTCATAATATGACTACATTATATGTTATTTGATTGGTCTGAGAAATACTATGGTTTCTTGAAAAATATATAAAAAATATATGAAATAAAAAAACACTGGATAGGTGCTCTGAAATGTGTTGTTTTACAGGGTCAGCCATTTTAGGAGTCGTTTTGTCTTGTTTCTATGTTGTGTATTTGTTGTCTGTCAAGGGTTATTTGAATTTGTTCTGTACACTAGAGGGCTCTATATTTTGGGGTCTTGGGTCAATGGTCACATGTATTGTATATAGGTATGTAGATGACCAGGAAAGGTTAGCACAGGTGAGAGGAGGAGGTATACAGTTTTTAGCGTATCACAGATACAGTTTATAGAATGCATCTCTCTACACCTTTTGTATAGGACTATGTGTATTTATATTTTATATGGGCAATAAATGGAAACTTCACTCAAAAAGAGTAACGTTTGGAAAGTTGATTCTTGTGGACAAGTTATGGACGGCTCTCTTCTGTGCTAGTGGCTTTTTATAGGGAATTGCCACTACAGTCATAGTAGTACAGCGCCCCTGGAGCAAATTAGGGTTAAGTGCCTTGCTCAAGGACACAGACAGATTTTTCCCCTTGACGGCTCGGGTATTCAAACCAGCAACCTTTCGGTGACTGGCCCAACGCTTTAACCGCTAGGAAAATGTAAAGACTGGATAGCAATTTGTGTTTAATGCAACTGCTGTGTCAGATTTCAAAAAAGCTTACCTTTGATGATCTTCATCAGAATGCACTCCCAGGAATCCCAGTTCCACAATAAATATATGATTTTGTCGATAAAGTCCATAATTTATGTCCAAATACCTCCTTTTTGTTCACGTGTTTTGCCCAGTAATCCATATTCATGACGCGAAGGCCAGATGAAAAGTCAAAAAGTTCTGTTACAGTCCGTGGAAACATGTCAAACAAAGTATAGAATCAATCTTTAGGATGTTTTTAACATAAATCTTCAATAATGTTCCAACCGGAGAATTCCTTTGTCGTCAGAAATGCAATGGAACGCAAGCTAACTCTCATGCCACGCTGCCAGACCACTGACTCATTCAGCTCCCATTCACCCTTCCTTCACAGTAGAAGCATCAAACAAGGTTCTAAAGACTTAACATCTAGTCGAAGCCTAAGGAAGTGAAATTTGACCTCAGACACTGTATAATCGATAGGCAAAGAGTTGAAAAAATACAATCCTCAGATTTCCCACTTCCTGGTTGGATTTTTCCTCATGTTTTTGCCATATGAGTTCTGTTATACTCACAGACATCATTCAAACAGTTTTAGAAACTTCAGAGTGTTTTCTATCCAAATGCTATGCATATATTAGCAACTGGGCCTGAGTAGCAGGTAGTTTACTCTGGGCACCTTATTCATCCAAGCTACTCAATACTGCCAGCCATAAGAAGTTAAAGGGAATTCATGAGATATTCTCAGGCTTTAGGTTGACATTCATTTGGATAAAGCAATGAAGAGCTAATCTGGCAGCTCTGCTTTGAGTTGGTATTTTTTTGCTGCAGATGACCATATGACTGGACAATACCCTAGCTGTGAAAAAACCCAAGATTGAATCACCTGATTCAGAGTGCAGGATGTTACATGCTCAGGACATTTTCTTGTTACAGCAATGCCCAGCAATGACCTTACGTGATGCCAAGTTATTTGGTATTTTAAACTTGTTCTACAGGCGTCCCATTCATCAACTTATTTAATTGGGGGTCTCCAGCAAGCATTACAGTATCTTGAACCATTTTGTTTAAGAAATATTCAACACAAATGTGTTTATATTAACCCACTGACACCATTCGTAGTTATCTGCTCAGTACCTCTGTTAGATCATTACATGCTGATGCAGCGCTATACATTGCAGAGCCATCAGCATGCATAACCACTCTTGCATTGTTCATTACTGAGGGTAAAGCATTAGTAAAGATAGAGTAGAGAAGTGGACCTTGGCAGCTGCCTTGAGGAACACCACAGCGTAGCTCTTTACTGTACAAAATACTACCATTGTAACGGCTTTCTTCATGTGAAGGAGAGTCGGACCAAAATGCAGCGTGGCTATTGAGATTCATGTTTAATGAAACAAAGGAAATACAAAAACAATAACCGTACCGTGAAAACCGAAACAGCCTAAACTGGTGCAAACTAACACAAGACAGGAACAGGAACAATCACCCCCTACACACTCAAAGAATATGGCTGCCTAAGTATGGTTCCCAATCAGAGACAACGATAAACACCTGCCTCTGATTGAGATTCACTTCAGACAGCCATAGACTAAGCTAGAAAACCCCACTAAGCCACAATCCCAATACCTATGAAAAACCCCAAGACAAAACACACCACATACCAAAACCCATGTCACACCCTGGCCTGACAAAATAAATAAAGAAAACACAAAATACTAAGACCAGGGCGTGACAACCATTATAGAAAACTTTTTGCCTTTTTTCCATCCAGGATAGAGGGGCAGACATAAAACCATAACATTTGAGTTTACCTAGCTACAGTTCATGATAAACTACATCAAAACCAGCACTAAAGTCTAACAACACTGCACACACTAACTTCCTGTCATTCATACTCTTTAGCTAATCATCTGTCATTTGCATTACTTGTGGAATGCCCTTCTCTGTATGCATGGTGGAAACCCGTTATCAGACCATTACATAATAAATAATATTGGATTTGTACAGATACCATTCTTTACAATAATTTACTTAACACAGTTTATAGGACTACTATTTGGATCAATGAGGGCGGATTGTTTTATCCATAGGTAGTGGAATAACCTTTGACTCTTTCCACACCCCACAGACTTCTGGGCACACCCCACACATCAAGTACCTATGAAAAAATATGACAAATTTGGATGGATATGTGGTTGGCTGTAACTCTAAGAAATTTGCTTACCTGATGCTCCAGGTCTTCTGTCTAAACGCTTACTCCGACTTCCCAAGGCTTGACATTTTACCAATAGTATTGAGATTGAAATTTAAATGTACAGTATCCGTCCACTTCTCCCCTACCTCTGGAATAGGCTACACTGATGCTATTGTTATACTTGAGGCTCTGAATGTATTACAGCAGATATAAATTATTTCTCCAGATCAAAAAATCTAAGCATTCCATGTAGTCCTATTGGTCACATTAACTTTGGGATAAGCTCGAACAAAATATTTAATTCAGTATTGTGGATGCCCTTTAATATCCAGGGCAACCTACCTTAAACAGAGTGAAACTGTGGGACTACTTATAAATGCCTATCAGGAACATAATGATGACTGATGTAAAGGAAGGCGGTAGAGCCAGAGTTCTGCAATGAAATGACACAATGTATGATAAAATATCCACTCTGGAATAAGTATAACCTCGTAAACAGTGCAGATTATGTGGACATCCTTAACTTAATGTGAATCAACCGGTATTTGGCAAGGTTAGGGAAATTAAGTGAACGGTCAGGTGATTACATCTAAAATAAAGGGATTGAGGTGTTCAGTGTCAGGGATCCCATGGGAGTAGTGCACCAAATCATTACCGGTTAGACATGGAAGGGGATTTCCTGTAGATATGCAAAATAAACAGAAAAAGTGCATGTTCCATAGGGGGAACAGAGCACACAAGAGGCCAAACACATCTTGACTTAACTGGGAAAGACTAAAGATCACGTGACGATAGCAATGTTATCTTTGAATTGATCAATGATAATACAAGGAGTCATAGTAAGTTGTGACTGAAATACAGTATAATAATGTTAGGAGAGCATCTCTCTTCTGCAGATTCTTTATATGAATTGTACATTTTTAAACCTAAAACAGTTCATTTAAGATCCTCTTCTGAGAAGGTATAACAGCGATCATTCCATTACAATTACATTTAATTTCCTTTTGAAACAACTGCATTTCACCTTCAGATATAGGCTAGCAATTCTATTCTCATCAAGCAGCTGCTTCTAGATAAAACATACAAAAACAGTCTTCTTTTATGTTGAAAATTGAATCAGAACACAAATAAATTCATCCCGAGCCGTGAGCTCTGTTGGTGATAACATAACGCTTGTTTAGCCATCTCAGCAGGATCCATTTGACTCTGCCCACTGCAATTGCCGGACATCACAAAGGAGGCACACTGTTCTAATATTGGCTGCCTGCTCCTGAGGTGGTTCTTTTCATGTTTTCTGTCAACATACAGTTCTTCATCTACCACAGGATTTCTGGATAGTATATCAGTATATCAGCCACAGGGATGGTGTGCTGGGCATGTGGCTCTGTTTCATATTTTTTTGTCTGACATGTCCTTTGTTGACTGTATTATTTAACTTAGACAGCAAATTGAGAAAGTCAAGGATACATAGTCATATTTATTTGACCATTCTTGGTAACCTTCAAATAACAACAACCATAGGTACTTCAAAATGCAATTCAGCTAATGGCATTATTAACATTTGCTGAGAATTTTACAAGGTGATACATTTAGATATTTATGGAGGTGAAAAAGCATGTTCTTAGTTATTGCACTGAGCGTATTAAAGACTGTTTTTTAATGAACCCAGGTAGTACGTGCCATTTACACAGACCATGCCTTTGACCTTTACATCCACACCTGGATGAAAGAAACACAGAGAAAAGTATGGAGGTGCAGCAGCAGCAAGACTGGCCTGGTCTGTTTGGATCAAAGGCTTTCATTCTCTCCCTTTGTCTGTGCACATGTGCGTAACCACAGCCAATTACTCAGGTTCTACCTAAACAATGCATGTGACTGACCGATTCACCATTCACAGTCATGCCCCACATGCTCACATACTCTAAACATGAACATCCCCTACAGTTTTAGCCATTCCACCATAATTCCCATATTTCAATTGACTCACAGGGTGTGTTTGTCCACACCAGTATTGTATATCAAACTTGTAGCAGAGGATTAATCATTTGTGAGGATTTAAGTACTATACCAGTTGCTTGACCTCTGACCTAAGAAAGAATGTCCAGTGAGTATCAGTGAGGAAAGAGCGGGAAAAATGTTCCTCCTAATTATGTACGCCCCACACTTCCTGCATGTCCCCAAAGATCGTAAATCATTGTTGGGTCAGTTAGCTAAAACACTTGAGTTAGCTAATACAACATCAACAGCAAATGACCCTTAGAATGAACATCTGTGTACCATAGCGGATATACTTCCTATTAGGCCCACGAGCTGGAGAACACATGTGGAGGCACCTATGTTATTCATAACTGACAAGAACAAAGCCATGTAAATAGCAGATAGAAAGAGCTGAGGTAGGATCCCTAAATCTGGTTTGGATATGTGTTGACTTTCAAAATCATTGGAATATGTGGAGACAAAACATTGAAATGAACAGTGACCTATGCTAATTTGGCCCTTGTACATATATGTACTGATCCCTATCCAATTCCAATGCCTTCATTTATACTTAACATTATCCTGAATAAATGATACTGTAAATTATCCTAAATAAATGATACTGTAAAATATCCTGAATAAAAGCTTCCTGTAAATGATCCTGAATAAATTATACTGTAAATCACCAGGGTAAACATTAACAATCAGAGATATAGCTGCCTTCTTGCTTGGCATATGTGAAATATGGGTCCTGGAGGATATTAGAGGAGAGGAGGGGCAGGGAGAGGAGAGGAGAGGCAAAGGACATACACTGAGCATGTGAATCGCATCCATCTGCCCCAACCAACCAACCACAGCCTCACCACCAGATGTGGCTGAGGTCTGGACGACAAATAAACCAATCAAAATGAGATGATCTAACAAGGACGTTTTGGAAACTTTGCTTGGGAACATCTGAAGGCTTTGTTTTGGATGGCTGATCAAGCACGGGTTTGTTTCATGTCAGACTCTAAGCCTGGGCAGATTGATTTTGTGTGTGTGCGCACGTGATAATAGATTTTCAAAATGTAATCATTTCATCTAATCACACCGAAATATACATCATACTTACAGTCAATTACATAGATTATTTTTGTCATGGGTTGAATTCTGAAATGCATGTTTATAAGAATGAAACACAAGCGTGGGTTTTGTTTATGGGTTGCAGAGGCACTTTAAACATTGACCCAGATGGAGGAGTGATCTGAGCACAGAACAGGGAGGTCAATATTGCCTGGGTGGTTTAAAGACTGCTCTTCTCCTCCTCATATGATGGGTACACTCTGTCGGGTTTATATGCAGGGATGGTTCTAGGCATCAGCGACATAAGCGGTCTCTCAGGAACTCAGTCGGTGTCTGTATAACTGTAGAACTCCTATGATAGAGCTACATGTGGAATAATCGGACATGTTGTAGTTCTGACTATGCTCATCAAGAGGTGATGATATTAAAACCAAATATTTAAAACATTTATTTAACAATCCCTTGAAAACTGCATGCAGTTGTCAATGGTTTTGCCTCCCAGCAGGCAAATTGAACACTCTGCACCTATATAAAACACAGGAAAATCACCTTGACTGCACTGGACCTTTAAAACGGCCACATTTTCTCGACACCCCATGGAAAATGTTAGGAATTGTAGGAAATTAACTTAAACTTAAATGTTTCTCTCCACCGTCAAGAGGGGGGCCTCTAAAAGATTTTTCCACAAGGTGGGGGGGGGGGGCCCAACCAAACCTCACTCCCCCAAAAGGCTACAGCCCTGTTAATATGTGATTGCTCCTCTAATAGGTACACCCTGTTGGGTTTATATTTGTTCCATGTTATAAATATGAAGAGAGCCTCTGAAAATCCTTTCCTTTGAATCCATACAAGCACAAACACTAAGGCAGCAAACAGAAATAAGAGCAAATTAAACGAAACTAAGAGAAAACAGAAATAAGAGCAAATTCAAAAATCTAGTTCAGCCGTTACCTACCTCGACAAATGCCTAATCATATATTAAAAGACAGGGAACAGAGCTTTCAAAAACATCACTCCACATCACAATGAAATCTTGACTGTTTTTTTTTTCCCAAGAACCCTAGAACCAAATGTTTTGTGTTAGTTTGGGATGTTTGTGAGATTAACTGTTACTTCACCTTGAGAAATTTTGTGATCCATTTTCTGACAAATAAGTAGAAGATTATAGCCTTATGAGTCAGTCACATATCCAATGTGTGATCTATTTCCTGGCTTGCTATATAATATATTAATCAAACGTAATGAGTGTTCTCACAGCCAGAGGCCAAGCGGTGTCTTTTAGTTCCTCATCGAACTGACTGACATCATCTCAAAACAAGTGAGAATACGATGCATCTGTGTTTTTATCATCTCCCATCTCCCATCTTCTCCCCCCAGATAACTCCTTTCACGAGTCATCATTTTTTCGAAAGAAAATCTGGAGGCGGGGGGGGGGGAAGTGGAGACACAGACAAAGGTTCTGGTTTAACCATCAGGTTTAACAGATGTCCAGAACAAGCCCAGAGTTCAGGAAATAAATGCAGCTTATCACTTTAAAGGCCCTGAGTGGTATGGAAGCTCCAGTTCTTATAAACAAGAAATAGCTGGAAGGAGTCTCATGGCATAGGAACAGACATCCATCAGGACATGGTATTGCTGTGAGACAGCACTGGCCATCTGAGTGGATGTGATAGATCTTTTTATTCCATGACTTCAACACTTGCCAAGACTTTGGTTTGGAAGTGTACACCTGAAGAAAGAATACATTCTGAGGCATGTGTTATTTTGTACTATATATGTTGAACAAATCTGAAACATTAGTTCAAGTCAGACTCATATCAAGACCACACGAACACCAACATGTAATTGTATTTGGGATGGGTAATGTATACCATCCCTTTAATACACACAAGGGTAGAACTCTACAGAACTAAAAGCACATTGGTGAACAAGTAGTGTTCATGATTAGGGCTTGGATCAGCCTGACAAGCAAAAACTCCCGAGCCCTAGTTTTTCTTTTTTTCCTGGCCAGGTCACAAGCTCATGCAGGAAAAGCTCTTTGCCCTATTGATAAGATTTATAATCCCATATTGAACTCTTGTCCTCTATAAGAGAAGCAGCTGATGAGGATATGAGCTGGCTAGAATGGAATGGACTGGAGAGAGGACTGTGACTGCAGATAATGACTGGCTGTAGTCAGACTAATCTGGAGAGTCCACAATGGAGACCCCAGTCCCCAGGCTCCCACATAATCACAGCCAATCCAAACATTTAGATGTGTCCGCCACTTATTCATTGCAGTAAATAGCTTGGACCTTAGCCATGGTCAAAAAGTGACATTCACATTAAGTTGGGTACATCTGAACTGGACTGGAATGTTCTAGTCTGATGGCCGTTATTTAACTTCTAGTCACTTACTGTAGGCCAATAAGAGTAGGTTATAACTGTGCCATAACTAGTGTTACACACATTGTACTGCTCAAGTCACACTTGTACTTGGCCCAACTTATTACTAAAGTTTTGAATGTAGTTTATTTGATTGTTTTTTTTATTATTACCCTCCTCCCTGTTAAATGACAAATCACTGTAAAATGACTGTAAAAAAAAATGAATCCTCGAAACTATCAAAGTAGTTGGCCACATTCTCTCCAATATAAACATTTATAGATGTGGCCATTGGCCCTGCTATCCCAGTTTGCTGTGGTGAGGTAATTGACGCTGCACAAAGTAACGTTTCCCAAGTGGCCCTGACATATCATCACTTTCATTTTTAGAAAATAGGAATTGGCAGATAGTTTTAACACGCAAAAGAAAAACAACAAGCCACACTGTCACAACGTCCAACAATTTATTTAGAGATAACAAGCGAAATGAGAGAAAGACCAGGAAGACCATCCAACTATAATAATATAACTCCATCTAAGGATCTGATGTTTTGGAAGTTAATACAGTCAATGAACAACGTTCTTCCTCTGAGAGCACTATATCGTACCTGACTACTTGGATCAAAACAAAGACGTCACTCACAGTGATGACAAAAGATGTATGATTGCTCAAAGATCTCAAAGTTCAGCAAAGGTCAAAAACATATAATTTTAGTACAGGAGAATTTAGAGACACATTTGTTAGTCTACACCTGGGTGGTTTACATATCATAATTCACATGTCATTCATCGGAGAGTCTGCAGTCCAACATAAGCACAACCAAGAGCTTTTAGTGTTTGGTTTTCCGTAACTTTTAAAATAATATTCCCTGGTGACTTAGTTCATTATAAATAGTGTTGTGCACTTAAAGCAAATACTTTTCTGGTTCTGTTGTGTGAGATTGTTCAGAAGTCAATGTTGCTGTGCAGTCAGGGTGAAATGTTTTAGCAAGAGAATCAAATGTATCTCTCGGCCCCAAACTGTTTAAATATAAGCTTTATGAAGATGGCATGTCATATTTCCAATATAAATTCTAAAATTATGCTTTTCTCTGCTAAACTGCTTTCAAATTTGACCCATTGAGTGCCATCAAATTAAGTTGTGTTAATCAATACTTGCAATCCATGTATGAGGGCATGTCCTGTTATGAAACTGTTCCCCACCTTATAAGCTTCAGCACTATCAGTAGGCCTATGGTGGTGGTGGTGAATGTGGTTCCATTAAATATTTTGGATATTTCTGTAACTGATATCTATCCCACATAATACAAGAGGCTGAAAATTTTAGCTTTCTCATAATAAATCATGAAATGTTAATAAATAAATAAATATATGGTTGTCACATATTTGTCTTTGAAAAAAAGTCTAAATTGCATAGCAGAATCTGGACAGGAACTTTAATCCACATAATAAATCAGAATACCAGAAATAAATATAGATAAACATCAATCATTCTGAATTGGAGTCATTTAACAAATTAGTTTTGGAAAACAAAACAATCATTTCTTTGGCTTCTAATAGTATGGTTTGTGGTTGATTCCATTGTTTGCCACTCAAACTTGGAGCACATGTGCTGTTACTGTTTTACATCCTTTATTTGCTGTCATCCTTCTCTCAAATAACACTGGCTGAATGTAAAAGCAACACTTAGTTAAACCCAGTGGTTATTGAAAGTATTCTCAAATGTTTTCAACCCAGACCATCAATTTCACTGTACGTTTGTTTATGTGTAACTCTGTGTTGTTGTTTTTGTCGCACTGCTTTGCTTTATTTTGGCCAGGTCGCAGTTGTAAATGAGAACTTATTCTCAACTGGCCTACCGGGTTAAATAAAGGTGAAATAAAATAATTAAAATCAATTCACTTGAGAATGCTATTTATTTTCCTTGAATCACTGTACCTTTTTCACCCCCAGCGCTTATACAATTCTGCTCCTGAGCTGAATGTCTTGCATTGTATCCTTCTTGATTTGGGTGAATGCACTTTGAGGAGGAGTTTCTCCATCGACAAAATTATACCGTATGTTACGATATTATATTTCCATAAAATCATAATTTAAGCCAAGCTCTGAAAAAACTAATGACTAGTTACAACTCCATTAAAGTCTACTATTTAACATGCAGCCAAATGAATACTAGTGGCATGTTTTCATCTGGGAGTGATCATCCATTTTAACTTTGGACTGTTGACGAGCCAGACGATGATGATAATTAGCCACTCACTCTTTGATTTCCCCTTGTCTCAGTGCTTTTCTACTGCCCCATGTCACAACAGTAGAAACTTGAACTTGCCATGGTGAGAATGACTCATATTTGACAATGCTGTTGCCTTCAGCTCAATACACATAACCGCTATCTCAATACACATAACCGCTATCTCAATACACATAACCGCTATCTCAATACACATAACCATTATTACGCTGTTCACAGATATTCTCTCTAAACTATATAGACGTGCCTCTACTGATGTAGATAACAAAGAATTTCACAAATAAATGTCAAGAGAGAAGAGCATCATTCTCTTCACGAAAAACCTTGAAAGATTAAATGAAAAGACCACAAGAATCGAGAGCACAGTACTATTTAGCAGTAAAATGTTACGTTTAATTAAAGTAAAAAAAAATTAAGTTTCTTAAGCAGGCATTCATGGAATGAGGATACCCTATGTTTTTTTGTGGAAGCAGTCAACCCAGGCCTTGATGACTCATTCATCCTCAATAGGACTCTTTGGTCCAAAAAATATAAATCCTCAGAGACGCACTGGTCTCCCTCATTCCTGGGATAAATCAGGACCAGTCCTACTCCGCTGATTACACATTCATTCATCTCACTTGACACACTCGCTGTCATTTTATTTTCAGTATTCTCCATGAATTGGAATGCTCTATGATCTTACCAGGATTCCACTTTATGGGAATAAGACATGCACATACACAGTGTCCAAATCACAGTGGTGGGCCGTCAGGGCCAGCAAGGCCTTCTCTGCTGGCCTAAACATCATCAGAATATAATTTTAAAAAATATATATTTTCCCACAAATATGTATTAAATTATTCCCTAGAGTAAGAGTTACACTCTTCATTTCATAGCGTTCCTCTTGGTTGCACTGCTTCCAGCCCCAGGTTGAGATTTGGAGGGCTGGTCTTTATGTTAGATATTTTATCCAATCATATTCAGCCATCATGTGTTGCCAGGGGTCTAAAATCTGCCCTCAGGTCTTCAGAATCAACAGTGCGGGCGCTTGTAGCTTAAAAAGTGAATGGAAATTAAAATTTAGTGTCAACCATTCAGCTTTAAAGTTGGCTATTGTACGCCTGCTGGCTGTCTCCAGTGTTACACAGGAGCCAGCTAGCAGACGTAGTGCCTGCACGTCTTTTGATTGGATTACCAATATTGAGAGGCAGGTCCTATATGGGGCGGCAGGGCAGCCTAGTGGTTAGAGAGTTGGACTAGTAACCGGAAGGTTGCAAATTCAAACCCCCGAGCTGACAAGGTACAAATCTGTCGTTCTGCCCCAGAACAGGCAGTTAACCCACTGTTCCTAGGCCGTCATTGAAAATAAGAATTTGTTCTTAACTGACTTGCCTAGTTAAATAAAGGTAATATAAAAAATAAATTGGAAGGTCTCAGAACTAGGAAACTTAAATTGATCAACGAATTACTACTAAGCTGTTTTTTCAACCCACAATGGCGGAAGGAGAAGATATTGATTTGGTCGAGGATATAATTATAACGCCATTCTCAAGACAAACTTTTCAAGAAAAGTTAGACATTGTCAGGTGAGGTAGACGGCGACGCTACAAACCCGACGCTACAAAGACAGGCTCCGAGAAGCACCTCAAACTGTACTGCTGGGAATGCCTATTATTTGCAAGTGATCGATTTGGTGTTTGGAGCCACACTGGCTTTGCAAACCTGAGTTGTCTAACCAAGGCAGCAACGAGACACCAAAGTACGGCTGGGCACTTACAAACAATGGTGCTTTTGAAAACTTTTGGGGACACCTGAGTGGATCTACAGCTCAACGAACAAGTGCGCAGGGCAATGAATCTGCACAATGAAAAGGTATTGTACTCTTCCCCTCTTCCCCTCTTCCTCTGAATAAAAATTTAAATTTCAAGGTGACGCAACGCCTGGTTATACTGCGCTTCTGTCTAAATGTATAGTGTCTAGAGCCATGGCATCATGATGATGGTAATAAGAGGTGGATTAATTCGGGTGGGACTGTGTAGGACTTCACTGAAGGCCCAGGCCCCAGAACCACGGCACGCTACTGCCAAATCAAGAGAGCACCAGCACTCAGTTTCTCTTTTTCTGTACTTTTAGGAAAATTATATTTTGGATACAAGTGTAAATCTGATACACGTGTTAATTTGTCTTAACACGGTTGTTGTGGACAGCTCTTGAACTGAAGTTTGGTTGCTATTCATGAAGAATCAATCGACCCAAGTGTCAAAGTGGTTAAAACACCAGACCAGAATTATGCAGCTCTGAGTCTTGGGAACCTTCACCTGAATGGCCCCTCTCTGGTAAAAAGCAGAGCCAGTCATTCACACAGGCGTTAGCAATCTCCTCATTCAGAGCAGCAGGCCTGTAGGAGTCCCTTAATGAGACTGGGTGCATGTCTTTGGCCAGCTCTGAAGTGCTATGCGTGGCTGCCATTCTCATGAAGAGAGGCCGCGTCCCATACCAGCAGCTATTTTTCAAAGTGAAAGGAATTCCCAATTAATGACGGAATTATGCTAATCATATTGTTGAGCTGCTTGCTTGCATCCACTCCTCCAAAGTATCAGTCCCATTGAGGAATGTGTGCAAGTGAAAGAATGGCCAATTTGACCTCGGATCGAGCATTCATCCATACATCTGGGCCTGAGGGGGGATAATACAAAGCTGGAGGAGCAGAGGAGAGTCTCAGGGCAGCAAAAGTTCTTAGAAAACAAGTTGTCTGGGAACCGACACAATTACCATTTTCATCACTCAACTTTCTATAACCTGTGTGTTTAATTACTTACAGTAAGTCTATTGCTGAAAGACCTGAAAGACATATACGTGTATGAATAGACTCCATATGGGCCACTACTAGGTACACAAAATATCTTGTGCACACTATGCTGTAGATCTGCAGAATGTCACAGATGTGGAGCTGACACAAACCTGTACATGCTCATGTATCAAATCCATGTATGTCATTCAGGTCCCTTTAGAAATATGTCTGTCAAACAGCAGACACTGTTATCCAAAGCAATTTACAGCTCAGTGAATGCATTCATGTTTAGCATGTGATCCTTATAGGACTTGAACCCACAACCTTTGTGTAGTCAACACCACAGTCTTAACAACTGAGCCACATTACGTCTTTGTATTCACACACTACATTGTACTGGCTGTTTTGCAGGACGATGGGCAATTTGTGTAGTTTCATTATCTTGTCAGTCATGTTACAATGGTTTGGACCAGTTTGGACATACTCAGGTGGGTATTCATTTGTATTTAAATTGAGTAGACCAAAACTGTATCTTCTTGACTATACAGCAGACTACAATAAATAAACATAATTTTAATCCATGGTGACAAATAAGTATTTCATGAATGGAGGACCTAATTGCGCTTGCATACTCACTCCTACATTAGCCACAACAGTGGCCACACTGTAAAACCAAGGAAGACTGATGTATTTTAGTTGGCTTTGCCACTATCTTTTAATAGAGGCTTGACTGTTTCTCTAACACAATGCATGGTTTCCATTCGGAACCATGCAGTGCTTGTATTTCTTCATTCACTCTGTCACGCTCTGTTCTTAATTCACCATGCTCCATGCCAATTCTAACAGGCTATTTTTTTAATACCACCTGAAACCACCAACTACAGAATCTATTGACTCAGCAGGTCTGTATTTATCTATGATTATGCTTGTAAAATAAGTCAAATCTAAACCTGTTCTGTTCTGTAGTAGCACACCGACTATTATCAATGTGTTTTGGCATGTGTTTTGTGATGTTCAGTAATAGATTACAAGGATATTCTTCATCCCTTATTCATGAGAAGGATCCAATGTCAGTACCCTTTGTTGAAAGGTTAAAAATGAATATCAGCAGACCAGATTTGACCCTACACATATCCAGTATAATGTTTTAATGTGCCCAGTTAAGAAATGAAATGCAGTCTAACATGTATCAAGACATGAATAATTAATCATGTCTGGCCTCTCCAAGCCTGTTCTTCGAAAGATGCTGTTTATCAATGAATATTGCTTGGATCCAGCACAACAATGACTTTTTATATTTATTCAACACTGTTGTGATGAAACTGAGATCCAGACTTCAGACAGGTCAGTTGCAATAGTCCCATCACGCTATACAACTTTACTATTTCAAGTCTGAATCATAAACGCTATATAATACTCTGGGGTTGTTTGGTTTTAATTAAAATAGGAGCAGCAATTACTGGCAACGTTACACCTGTAATTACATTATTCCCGATGTTTAAAACTTTAATTTATATTTTCGACAGGGGTTCCAGGGGAAAAAAATATTTGAGTAAGGATATTGCTTTAATGTCTTCAGGTACACCCAATCATAAACACACATTTTAAACTTGAATCTTGAAAAGCATGATAAAATATACTTACTGTCCATCCTGTACTGTGCTGTGCAAACTACTGTACATGTCTCTCATGGAATTGATTATTGGTGTGAGAACAAACATATAGCTGGAAATGTCATTGCTGTAAAAGATTACCATTGGATACTGACAAGCCATGTTTCATTCATTACACATCTCTGGCTGGCACATTGCCACAACCCAGTCCACCTCTCTGACAATCAATGACAGTGAGCTGAGCATCTAAAGGCATGTACTAGGAACAACCCTAAAGAGGACCTACAATGGCTACCCAGAGTGTGACAGTCTGCCGGTGGAAGAAATGAATACTAACTACTAGTAGACAATCCCGCCTGTATGTGTGAGGGTTGTGAACTGGGGGGAAATTCTGCTGATGGTTCCGGAGACTTCTGTCTGAGACAATAAAAGGGCTGGCTCAATGTTTAGTCTTGTCAGTCACTGGCCAGATGACTACAGAGAGAAGCAGCACTCTCAGCCAGCCAAGACTCTGAGACTCCTCTTCTCATCATTAGTCTCAGCCATGGAGACAGTGATGCAAGCTGGAGTTGGAGAAGGATTTTCTTCTGGATTTACTAAATAACCAAGTGCTGTGCCAATGGAACACTCACATTGCCTGTGTTAGCATTGTATGCTTTTTCACTTTTGTATTGAATGCTTTAATAATGTAGGATACGTTAGATAGAATACTGCTCCTCTAAGCTTATTTTGCCTAAAAAAAATATGAAACTACATACAAATGTAGGCCACTGTAAGATCTTAAATTACGCTGGTTTGGTACAGCAGGGAAATAATAATGCACCAACAGGAAATAGTAATTATTATGTGGATTATACTGTAGTTGATGGACATTTTATGTTGGGGTTGATACATTTTTTCATAAGGTGAAATGCAAGTCTGAAATTTCAAATTGGTAATTTCACACTTTAGAAGCCTTTTTAAACCTCAAATACACTACAAGTTTTTACATGTTTTGCATAGCAGGAAATCTCAAATTCAAAGGGTGATTAAATTAATATCCTGCATCTGTACATTCTGTACATTCAATGCAATAGCAGTGGTTTTCAAAAGATTCCATGATTTATCTGTAGATTATATTTTTATCAAATTAACTGAGTGTCAGGATTTGGCCAGGGTTGTTCCGGGTTTTGGTCACTAGATGCCCCCATTGTGCTTTTTGACCTTATGTTTTTTCCCTTGTTCCCCATTATTATTTGCACCTGTACCTCGTTGTCCCTGATTGTATTTAAACCCTTAGTTTCCCTCAGTTCTGTGCTCTGTGTTTGTATGTTAGCACCCAGCCCTAGTGTTCTGTGTATTCTTGTCGATTCCGGTGGATGCTCTTGTGGAATTCTGTTTTTGTTTTTGAGTATCTCTTGAGGCTTTTTTGTGCTATTCCTACCACCTTTTGGATTTGCCATTTTTTGTATTGAAGGACTTCTCCTTTTTACTTTATTAAATACACCGTCTTAAGTACTGCTGTGTCTGCCTCATCTTCTGGGTTCTGCTGACTATTCGTGGCTCAGTTGGTTAAGTGACTGTTTCTCACTCCGGAGACCCAGGTTCGTAACCGGGTCCTGACAGAAACACAGAGCCAAAAATGAACCCAGAGGCAGCCAGTTCCCAGGACCTTTTTGCCATGCTGTCCCACCACCAGGAGACTGTCCAACGCCACGAAGCCACCCTGGTTCAGCAAGAGGCCTTAATGGCTAGACATTCTCATCTTCTGTCGGAGATGCTGAATTCCATTAAGCAAATATCTGATCGTCTTACCCGGCAACAGTTCCCGTCCCAGTACCTCAGATTCACGTACCCATGGCAGTTAACCCCCTGGCTGAACCTAGTCTTCCACCTCCCCAACGGTTCTCAGGTGATCCAAGTGCTTGTAAAGGGTTTCTCACCCAATGTTCTCTCTCCTTTGAGCTACAACCCTCGTCGTTTCCCACCGACCGGTCTAAGATCGCTTATATCATCACCCTGCTGTCGGAAAAAGCCCTGGCCTGGGCTACTGCTGTGTGGGATGCCCATAGTTCCTGCTGTGCCAGCTACTCTGCCTTTGCTGAGGAATTCAAACGAGTGTTTCAAGGCCCAAGCAGTGGTTCTGACTCAGCCAAACAGCTCCTGACTCTCCACCAAGGTTGGCGCAGCGTGACGGACTATGCCATCCAGTTCCGCACGGTGGCAGCAGCAAGTGGCTGGAACAACGAGGCGCTCACGGTGTGCTTTCTGAAAGGCCTTTCCGACACTATCCAAGATGAACTGGCCACTCGGGAACCACCGGACAATCTCGAGTCCCTGATCAAGTTGGCCTCACGCATTGACCAGCGTCTGAGAGAGAGAACTCAACCGTAGACCTCTAGCCCCTATCAGTCCCAGCTCCGAGTCCCCACCTTTATCCTCGCTGGCTCCATCGGAACCCATGCAGATTGGACGCATCTCCCAGGCTGAGAGAGACCGCCGGATGAGGAGCGACGCTGTCTATATTGCGGCAAACCGGGCCATTTCCGTTCCACGTGTCCCGGGCTCCAGGGAAACGCTCTGTCCCGTACAGACCGGGGGAACTGTAACGGGAAACATAACCTCCTCCCATCCGTCCAACTCCCGTCTGCTCATTCCAGTCACCCTCTCCTGGGACAACCACAAGCTTCACCCTCAAGCCTTGGTAGACTCTGGAGCCGCAGGTAACTTCATGGATGGTGTCTGGGCGAAGGAGAATGGCGTTCCCTCTGAACCTCTAAGTGAACCCATGAGGGTCACTACATTGGATGGAAGCCCTTTGGGATCTGGACTTGTCACTCATGTCACTACCTCCTTGCGACTTTCAGTTTCACAACACCAGGAATTGATGTACTTTCATTTGATCTCCTGTTCCGAGTTCCCTCTCGTCCTTGGATACCCCTGGCTTCACAGCCATAACCCTCACATCGACTGGTCTGTGGGCACTATCAAGCAGTGGGGTCCTACGTGCCAAGCTACTTGTATTTTCCAGAATTCCCCGAGTTCTACTCCCGAGTCTTTAGAATCCATCGACCTGACCCGAGTTCCCGAGTGTTACCATGACCTCAAACTGGTGTTTAGAAAACAGAGGGCCACCATGCTACCACCCAATAGACCTTACGATTGCCCCATCGACCTGTTTCCGGGCACTTGCCCCCCCAGGGGTCGGATCTTTTCCCTATCTCCACCTGAACGAGCTGCTATGGATACCTACATCAAGGACGCTCTGGAAGCAGGCCTCATGCGTCCATCCACCTCCCCGGCGGGAGCAGGGTTTTTCTTTGTGGCCAAGAAAGACGGTGGATTACGTCCTTGCATCGACTACCGGGGACTCAATGCCATAACCGTCCGTAACCGTTACCCGCTACCCCTTATGGCCACAGCCTTCGAGCTGCTCCAGGAAGCAGTTGTTTTCACTAAGCTTGACCTGCGGAACGCATACCATCTTGTGCGGATCAGACCTGGTGACGAGTGGAAGACCGCTTTCAACACGCCTACTGGTCACTATGAATACTTGGTGATGCCCTTCGGCCTGACCAACGCCCCAGCGGTGTTCCAAGCGCTCATAAACGATGTGCTTAGGGATATGCTTAACATATTTGTGTTCGTTTACTTGGATGACATCCTCATCTTTTCGAGCTCCCTTCAAGAACACACTAAGCATGTCAGACAAGTACTCAAACGCCTCCTGGACAGCCATCTGTACGTTAAGCCGGAAAAATGTGAATTCCATTCATCCCGAGTACAATTCCTGGGATTTGTAGTGGAACCCGGTCGAGTCCAATTGGACCCCAGGAAGGTAGGGGCGGTAGCGGATTGGCCCACCCCCAAATCCGTTAAGGAAGTTCAGCGTTTCCTGGGCTTCACAAACTTTGACCGCAAGTTCATCAAGAACTTCAGCTTGGTGGCAGCCCCTCTCTCAGCTTTAACCAAGGGTGGCAATGCAAGGTTTTTGTGGGGAAGAGAAGCTGAGACGGCCTTCCAAGGACTCAAGCAGCGCGTTCTCTCTGCTCCCATCCTGATACTACCGACTACGGATGAACCATTTGTGGTGGAGGTAGACGCATCAGAGGTTGGTGTTGGAGCTGTCCTGTCTCAGAGGGGTGAAGACAAGAAGCTTCATCCGTGCGCTTTCTTCTCACACCGGCTTACCCCGACTGAGAGGAACTACGATGTGGGGGATCGTGAACTCCTAGCGGTTAAGATGGCATTGAAGGAATGGAGACACTGGCTCGAGGGGGCTTCTCACCCGTTTCAAGTGCTTACGGACCACAAAAATCTGGAGTATATCCAGCAGGCGAAGCGGTTGAACTCTAGACAAGCTAGATGGTCTCTTTTCTTCAATCGATTCCAGTTTATCCTCACCTATCGGCCCGTGTCGAAGAATCTCAAACCGGATGCCCTGTCCCGAGTCTACGCTCCTGCCATTCGAGATGACACGGACATGCCTGTCCTTCCTGCTGCTAAGATTGTGGCTCCGATCTCGTGGCAAGTTGAGGATACCGTGAGACGTGCTCAAGCTAGCGAACCGGACCCGAAAGGAGGTCCTGCCAATCGGTTGTTTGTCCCCAAGGCAGTGAGGACTCAGGTCCTTCTGTGGGGCACTCCTCTCGCCTCACCTGTCATCCGGGCGTAGGTCGCACCTTGGAGTTCATCCAGCGTAAGTTCTGGTGGCCTACCATAAGAGAAGACGTTGCCACTTTCGTCAATGCCTGTCCCGTGTGCTGCCAGGGCAAATCTTCTCACCTCCGCCCTCAAGGACTCCTTCACCCTTTACCTGTTCCCCACAGACCCTGGTCCCATATCTCATCGGACTTTATTACTGGACTTCCTCCATCCCATGGCAATACTACTATCCTAGTCATAATCGACAGGTTTTCAAAGGCGGCCAGGTTCGTCCCTCTGACTAAGTTACCTTCTGCCAAGGAAACGGCTGAGTTGGTAATTAATCATGTGTTCGAGTCTTCGGCATTCCTCAAGATATGGTTTCTGACAGAGGTCCCCAGTTCGCCTCAAGGTTTTGGAAGGCCTTCTGCCAACTCATGGGGGCTTCTGCCAGTCTATCTTCAGGGTACCATCCGGAGTCCAACGGCCAAACAGAGAGGATGAACCAAGAGCTGGAAACCACCCTCCGATGTATGACTCGTGACAACCCGTCCACATGGTCATCCTTTATTGTTTGGGCCGAATACGCGCACAACACCTTGCGCTCCTCCTCCACTGGTATGTCCCCGCACGAGTGTCAGTTTGGCTATGCTCCTCCATTGTTCCCGGACCAGGAGGCAGAAGTCAGAGTGCCTTCAGCCTTGAAGTTCGTCAGACGCTGTCGGCTTATGTGGAGGATAACCCGTCTTAATCTTATGCGTTCCTCACAGAGGTACCAATAACAAGCCAACAGACGTCGCCGTCCTGGGCCTACCCTGCGCCCCGGCCAGAGAGTCTGGCTCTCCACAAGAAACTTACCTCTACGGGTGGAGTCTCGCAAGCTGTCCCAAAAATACATCGGTCCCTTCAAGGTTGCCAGGAGAGTTAACCCAGTTTCTTATCGCCTACACTTACCCAGATCCCTTAAGATTAATCCCACATTTCACATTTCATTGTTAAAACCTGTTGTTTTTCTCCCCTTGTCCCGGCAGACAGACCTCCCCTCCGCCTCGTGTCATTGGAGGCCAGCCGGCTTATACCGTCCATCGGATACTGGATTCCCGCCGGGTGCAGCGGTCCTGGCAGTATCTGGTGGACTGGGAAGGCTACGGTCCGAGGAGCGCTCCTGGGTTCCTGCCAAAGACATCCTGGATCCTGACCTCATTCGTCAGTTCAGGGCCCTCCACCCTGAGAGAGCTGGTAGGAACGTCAGGAGCCGTTCCTAGGGGGGGGGGATTCTGTCAGGATTTGGCCAGGGTTTTTCCGGGTTTTGGTCACTAGATGCCCCCATTGTGCTTTTTGACCTTATGTTTTTTCCCTTGTTCCCCATTATTATTTGCACCTGTGTCTCGTTTCCCCTGATTGTATTTAAACCCTTAGTTTCCCTCAGTTCTGTGCTCTGTGTTTGTATGTTTAGCACCCAGCCCTAGTGTTCTGTGTATTCTTGTCGATTCCGGTGGATGCTCTTGTGGAATTCTGTTTTTGTTTTTGAGTATCTCTTGAGGCTTTTTTGTGCTATTCCTACCACCTTTTGGATTTGCCATTTTTTGTATTGAAGGACTTCTCCTTTTTACTTTATTAAATACACCGTCTTAAGTACTGCTGTGTCTGCCTCATCTTCTGGGTTCTGCTGACTATTCGTGGCTCAGTTGGTTAAGTGACTGTTTCTCACTCCGGAGACCCAGGTTCGTAACCGGGTCCTGACACTGAGTGGCCCAAATACTGTATATTCTGAATTAGCCTTCAGATCTTGCAACGTGTCCCTGAACCCTCAAAGAATAACAGTACAGCATTGATTTCTAGAGTATTATCCATCAGAGTAGAAAGTGTAACAGCACACAGACGATTTATCCCAAATCCACCAGATTATATTATATTTCTTAGATTCAGTTTCCACACATGGAATAATTTTATAGGGATACTCTCTTGATTTATGTTAGCCTCACCATGGTTCATTATTTTTCAATTAATATCTCTGACATTGGTTGATCACACACTCATTACCACATGTGAGAATAACACTCCAGTGAGCTCCTAAAAAATGAATTGGCTGTTTCTTCAAAGAACATTTTAGGAGAAATATGTAGGCCTAGTGCAAGAAGATTTTCCAGATCATGTGACCTGATCAGGAAAAACTCTGAGGTCTACTTGGGTTAAGACTACAGACCCAGAGTTTTTCTGGTCTGTACATGTGGTCAGTCATCAGGAAAAACTCTTGATACTAGTTTGATCTTGCATTAAAGCAACAAAAGCCTCTAGACCTTCACACACACATGTCCTTCTGTATCCTGCATGGATTATGGCCATCATGGACTTCACATCTAGGACCATGGAGAGTAAACAGCTTATGAGAAAGTCTGATGAGGACATCGTAAAATTAAACAATGAACTTGTATGATTAGACAGATTACAGTTAAATCCATTATAATACAACAACTAGTTGCATGTAATGACTTGACACTACACCATTAAACATGCAGATAGGGATATTATATGCTCAAATTCTGATTAATTGAATTCTCTCAATGCTCTCAATTCATTACATTTTTCCTCTTAGACATTGATGGTGGTTGTTTCTTAATTTTTGTTCCTTTACGTATTATTGGATGTGCCCAATATGAGGTAGGCCTATCTAGTGACTAAATCAAGAAGCCAAAAATCATTCCTACACTTGGTGTGTGAAGAACAGCCTGCCTGTTGTATCCATTAGAGTAGGAAAACCTGCACATAACAGCTAATTTCCCTCACGCAGGGATTTCCTCTCAGCATGGTCCAATGGTACCTCCTCTACACAGGACACCACACGGGTCCCCTCCAACTAAACTCAATGGAGATTGTTTTCACGGCACATCTACACAACAGCATGAAGTGCATCATAAAAAAATGCCACAAAAAAGCACGTTGGTTCTCAGTTACAAACAAAATAGGAACATTTAGTGCGTACCGACATTCATTCAAAAATGTTACAGCTAAGACCTCCAGAATTCTTCAAGCTTTTATGTTACAAAAAATAAAGTTAGAATGCAATAAACGCTGGAATGCCCTTTTCTCAGTTGGTTATTGCGCTTTTACTGAGGCAGAGTTAACCAGTTGTTTGATAACACTACAAGTTGTTATTGTTATGCCCTCCTCGACATATGCAGTATATTTGGAAGCAAAAAAAAACTGAGTCCTAAAACATCATCTCCTGTGTACAGATATTGCCCTCCTGGGGCTTGCTGGAAATGCTGGCTGCGTGGTCCAAATTCCTTATTCGCCAGCTGGAGTACAATCATCAACATTTCTTTGCTACTGAAATTATGCAACGTATACAATGCTCCGAACCAAGCATTTGTCTTTTAACTGTAGTCAAGAAGGATTTCACTTTGTTTACGAATCATAGGTTCCTCTGATTAAATGGAAATTACAGTCGAGGGAAGAGACAGGGCTCTTGACACTCTCCTATTAGAATTCTTCTTCTCATGAAATCATTACCTTGTCATTAAATCAAATCAAACTGTATTTGTCACATGCGCCAAATACAATAAGTGTAGACTTTAACGTGAAATGTTTACTTACAAGCCCTTAACCAACAGTGCAGTTCAAGAAGAGTTTAGAAAATAGTTACCTAAAAAAACTAAAGTAAAAAATAATAAACAGTAGCAAAGCTACATACAGAGGGTACCGGTACCGAGTCAGTGTGCGGGCGTACAGGTGTCAATGTAAATAGGCCGGTGGCCATTTGAGAAATTGTTCAGCAGTCTTATAGCTTGGGGGTAGAATCTGTAAAGGAGCCTTTTGGTCCTAGACTTGGCGCTCCTGTACCGCTTGCCATGTGGTACCAGAGAAAACCATCTATGATGACAATTTTATAGGCTTTCCTCTGGCTTTCCTCTTTCCGCTTTCCTCTGACACCGCCAATTATATACAGTCGGAAGTTTACATACACCTTAGCCAACTTTATTTAAACTCAGTGACCAATCTGTAAAGGAGCCTTTTGGTCCTAGACTTGGCGTTCCTGTACCGCTTGCCATGTGGTACCAGAGAAAACCATCTATGATGACAATTTTATAGGCTTTCCTCTGGCTTTCCTCTTTCCGCTTTCCTCTGACACCGCCAATTATATACAGTCGGAAGTTTACATACACCTTAGCCAACTTTATTTAAACTCAGTTTTTCACAATTCCTGACATTTCATCCTTGTAAAAATCCCTGTCTGAGGTCAGTTAGGATCACCACTTTATTTTAAGAATGTGAAATGTCATAATAATTGTAGAGATAATTATTTATTACAGCCTTTATTTCTTTCATCGCATTTCCAGTGGGTCAGAAGTTTACATACACTCAATTAGTATTTGCTAGCATTCCCTTTAAATTGTTTATCTTTGGTCAAACGTTTAGGGTAGCCTTCCACAAGCTTCCCACAATAAGTTGGCTGAATGTTGGCACATTCCTGCTGACTGAGCTGGTGTAACTGAGTCAGGTTTGTAGGCCTCCTTGCTTGCACACGCTGTTTCAGTTCTGCCCACAAATTTTCTAAAGGATTTAGGTCAGGGATTTGTGATGGCTACTCCAATACCTTGACTTTGTTGTCCTTATTAAGCCATTTTGCCACAACTTTGGAAATATGCTTGGGGTCATTGTCCATTTGGAAGACCCATTTGCAACTAAGCTTCCTGACTGATGTCATGATATGTTGCTTCAATACATCTACATTATTTTCCAACCTCATGATGCCATCTCTTTTGTGAAGTGCATCAGTCCCTTCTGCAGCAAAGCACCCCCACAAGATGATGCTGCCACCCCCGTGATTCATGGTTGGGATGGTGGTCTTCGGCTTGCAAGCCTCCCCCTTTCTCCTCCAAACATAACAGTGGTCATTATGGCCAAACAGTTATATTTTTGTTTAATCAGACCAGAGGACATCTCTCCAAAAAGTACGATCTTTGTCTCCATGTACAGTAGCAAACCGTAGTCTGGCATTTTTATGGCAGTTTTGGAGCATTGGCTTCTTCCTTGCTGAGCGGCCTTTCAGGTTATGTCGATATAGGACTCGTTATCCTTTTGTACCTGTTTCTTCCAGCATCTTCACAAGGTCCTTCGCTGTTGTTCTGGGACTAATTTTCACTTTTCGCACCAAAGTACGTTCATCTCTAGGAGACAGAACGTGTCTCCTTCTTGAGTGGTATGGCGGCTTGGTGGTCCCATGGTGTTTATACTTGCGTACTATTGTTTGTACAGATGAACGTGGTACCTTCAGGCATTTGGAAATTGCTCCCAAGGATGAACCAGACTTGTGGAGGTCTACAATTTTGTTCTGAGGTCCTGGCTGATTTCTTTTGATTTTCCCATGATGTCAAGCCAAGAGGCACTGAGTTTGCAGGTAGGCCTTGAAATACATCCACAGGTACACCTCCAATCGACTCAAATCATGTCAATCAGCCTATCAGAAGCTTCTAAAGCAATGGCTTCATTTTCTGGAATTTTCCAAGCTGTTTAAAGGCACAGTCAACTTAGCGTATGCAAACTTCTGACCCACTGGAATTGTGATACAGTGAATGATAAGTGAAATAATCTGTCTGTAAACAATTGTCCTAACCGACTTGCCAAAAGTATAGTTTGTTAACAAGAAATGTGTGGAGTGTTTGAAAAATGAGTTTTAATGACTCCAATCTATGTGTATGTAAACTTCCGACTTCAACTGTAGGTCATGGATGGCAGGTGCTTGGCACCAGTGATCTTCTGGGCTGTACGCACTACCTATTGTAGCTATTGCAGATGCCGAGCAGTTGCCATACCAGGTAGTGATGAAACCATGCTCTCAATGGTGCAGCAGTATAACTTTTTGAGGGTCGGGGACCCATGCCAAATCTTTTCAGTCTCCTGGGGGGGAAAAGGTTTTGTTGTGCCCTCTTCACGACTGTCTTGGTGTGTTTGGACCATGATAGTTCATTGCTGGTGTGAACACCAAGGAACTTGAAACTCTCAACCCACTCCACTACAGCCCCGTTGATGTTAATGGGGGCCTGTTTGGCGCGCCTTTTCCTCTAGTCCACAATCAATTTGTTTGTCTAGCTCACATTGAGGGAGAGGTTGTTGTCCTGGCACCACACTGCCAGTTCTTTGACCTCCTCACTAGAGGATGTATCATTGTTGTCGGTGATCAGGCCTACCACTGTTGTATCGTCAGCAAACTTAAGGATGGTGTTGGATTTGTGTTTGGGAGTACAGGAGGGGACTAAGTGCACACCCCTGAGGGGCCCCAGTGTTGAGAATCAGCATGGCAGACGTGTTGTTGCCTACCCTTACCACCTTGGGGCGGCCCATCAGGAAGTCCTGGATCCAGTAGCAGCGGGAGGTTTTCAGTCCCTGGGTGATGATAGCTTAGTGATGAGATTTATGGGCACTATGATTTTGAACTCTGAGCTGTAGTCAATGAACAGCATTCTCACTTAGGTATTCCTTTTGTCCAGGTGGGAAAGGGCAGTGTGGAGTGCGATTAAGATGCATCATCTGTGGATCTGTTGGGGCGGTATGGGAATTGGGGTGGGTATCTGCAATGATTGTGTTGATGTGAGCCATGACCAGCCTTTCAAAGCACTTCATGGCTACGGACATGAGTGCTACGGGGCTGTAATCATTTAGGCAGGTTACCTTCACTTCATTGGGCATAGGGACTATGGTGGTCTGCTTGAAACATGTAGGTATTACAGACTCGGTCAGGGAGAGGTTGAAAATGTCAGTGAAGACACTTGCCAGTTGGTCTGCGCATGCTTTGAGTACACATCCTGGTAATCCGTCTGTTTAAAGTTCTTGCTCACATTGGCTACCAAGAGCATTATCACACAGTCATCCAGAACAGCTGGTGCTCTCATGCATGCGTCAGTGTTGCTTGCCTCGAAGCGAGCATAAACGGCATTTAGCTCATCTGGTAGTCTCGCGTCACTGGGCAGCTCGCGTCTGGGGTTCCCTTTATAGTCTGTAATAGACCGTAATAATTAAAACCTGTCTTCACTGCATGTTCAAGACTTTAACTGGTGGAATACACTATGTACTGTATTCCATATCTCTTTTTAGACATGGAACAATATAGTCACACTTGTTTCTATTTCCTTTGTAATATACTGTAATAATATTTTTATCCAGGTACTACTTTTTACTTAAAATTGACCACTTCATTTGTATTTCAGGGGTAGAGAC
Source organism: Oncorhynchus masou masou (assembly GCF_036934945.1). NCBI lineage: Eukaryota > Metazoa > Chordata > Actinopteri > Salmoniformes > Salmonidae > Oncorhynchus > Oncorhynchus masou. Next base: position 19,621,689 of record NC_088233.1, on the reverse strand, counting down.
TAACAGTCTTTCAGATCAGAGTCCTTTTTGGAGAAAATATTCCTTTGACACTAGGCTTATTTTTCCAGTTGTGGTTCTTTGATTGACAGATGAGACAGAGGTCAGCTCCAATTAAATCCTCAGGCTATTGTAGGGAAATCTGGTGGGTCTGTTTTGGCTTCACATTAAACCACACTGAACCGCATAGAAAGGATGATTACTGTGTTATGATCCTGTGATGAGGTTTTCCTCAGGGTCCCAGGGAGAACAGAGGTTTCAGCCATCATGTCATCAGGCTCAGGAACTAACCAGAGGATTAACCATAAACTAAGTGGTCAGGGGGGAAACATGCTAATGCAAACAACATTTGTTTCCATGTGAAGTGCAAACTAAATATAGAACACTGCATAGGAAATAAAGTACATGTAATTGTTCATAAAATAACAAAAAACATTTACAATTACAAAAATCAACTATATTCATAAAGCAAATTGCAAGAAGATAGTGTTTAGATCCTGGTTTCAATTCCTCTACTGAATTCAGAAGTAAATTATTAAAAGTCACATATTGTATCAGATAAAACAGGTGGACACAAAAAGTGTTTTATAACTGGTCTGTGAAGACAGAAGGTCTGTCTGTGAAGACAGAATGTCTGTCTGTGAAGACAGAAGGTCTGTCTGTTCATCTTTCGAGCTTAATCTGGGTATTTGAGTCAGCTGTCATTTGTTTATCATACAGTGCAGTACCTGAAATGGTTCTTAATCAAGAGTCAGGTCTCACCATTCCTCAGATCCTCTCCCACAACAAATGTTCATGGGACGTGAAGGATGAGAAAGGCAGTAAAGTGTCTGAGGAGTGATGTACTTGAGCTATATGGTTTTAAGTTACCCATAACACTCTGCTTACAGTAGCACTGTGTGGGTGGTGTGTAGTGTGTCAGAGTACAGCTGACAAAAATACATTTCCACCATCCTATTAGGACAGGGCGCAAACACCATCTCAACTCTCTGTTGTTAATTTCAGGCAAGAAGGGAAGTAAGGTCAAGTCAATGAGGAGAGAAGGTTTGAGGTTGTTTGAAGAACACTTTAATAGTCTGAACTGAGGGTGACGTGTTGCATGTTTTTCCAGCATACGCACAAAAGAGCCTTAGTTTCCCGAGCAGTGGGAGGTGAAGAGAGGGATAAAGGGAGTGTGGGAACAGGGGGTTCGACTCTACCCATGTAGGTCCTGCTGAAGGCAGCATTCATTTGACAAATGAAAAGCAAACCTGTGTGGAATATGGGCCCTCAGCTTTTAAAGCCCCATTTGTGTAACATTACAACTTGTATCAGACCACGCCCAATCCAGCTACTACATACAGTTGAAGTCGGAAGTTTACATACACCACTCCACCAATTCCTTGTTATCAAACTATAGTTTTGGCAAGTCGGTTAGAACATCTACTTGTGCATGACACAAGTAATTTTTCCAACAATTGTTTACAGACAGATTATTTCACTTATCATTACTGTATCACAATTCCAGTGGGTCAGACGTTTACATACACTAAGTTGACTGTGCCTTTACACAGCTTGGAAAATTACAGAAAATGATGTCTTGGCTTTAGAAGCTTCTGATAGGCTAATTGACATCATTTGACTCAATTGGAGGTGTACCTGTGGATGTATTTCAAGGCCTACCTTCAAACTCAGTGCCTCTTTGCTTGACATCATGGGAAAATCAAAAGAAATCAGCCAAGACCTCAGAAAAAAATGTAGACCTCCACAAGTCTGGTTCCTCCTTGGGAGCAATTTCCAAATGCTTTGAAGGTTTCACGTTCGTCTGTACAAACAATAGTTTGCAAGTATAAACACCATGGGACTACGCAGCCGTCATACCGCTCAGGATGGAGACACGTTCTGTCTCCTAGAGAGGAACGTACTTTGGTGCGAAAAGTGCAAATCAATCCCAAAACAACAGCAAAGGACCTTGTAAAGATGCTGGAGGAAACAGGTACAAAAGTAACAATATCCACAGTAAAACGAGTCCTATATCGACATAACCTGAAAGGCCACTCAGCAAGGAAGAAGCCACTGCTCCAAACCCGCCATAAAAAGCCAGACTACGGTTTGCAACTGCACATGGGGACAAAGATCTTACTTTTTGGAGAAATGTCCTCTGGTCTGATTAAACAAAAACTGTTTGGCCATAATGACCATTGTAATGTTTGGAGGAAAAAGGGGGAGGCTTGCATGCCGAAGAACACTATCCCAACCGTGAATCACGGGGGTGGCATCATCTTGTGGGGGTGCTTTGCTGCAGGAAGGACTGAGCAGAGCTGAAAAAGCGTGTGTGAGCAAGGAGACCAACAAACCTGACTCAGTTACACGAGCTCTGTCAGGAGGAATGTTCCACAATTCACCCAACTTATTGTGGGAAGCTTGTGGAAGGCTACCTGAACGTTTGACCAAAGTTAAACAATTTAAAGGCAATACTACCAAATACTAATTGAGTGTATGTAAACGTATGACCCACTGGGAATGTGTTGAATGAAATAAAGGCTGAAATAAATCATTCTCTCTACTATTATTCTGACATTTCACATACTTAAAATAAAGTATTGATCCTACCTGACCTAATACAAGGATTACATGTCAGGAATTGTGGAAAAAATGAGTTCAAATGTATTTGGCTAAGGTGTATGTAAACGTCCAACTTCAACTGCATGTGGTTTTGGATTAAGACTTCAGTGGAGGCTACTTTAAAGAGATACATATTGTTGTCTCGTTGGACTGCATCCATAAGGAAGGGATATGGTCCTCTTTTTAGAATTTACACCTTGTGACTAACCTAAAGTAGCAGGTGTAAAAGAAACACCTGAGTGGCTGAAGATACTGTATCCCTGAAAACGGCAAAGTTCTGGTTTCTCTCTCCCCTCTGAGGGTGCCTTGTGGTTGCTCCATTTAATACAAAGTACTGTTATAAGGTTAAAATCCTAAGGTAGCTAAAAAGTGCTGAAGGCCCCACACACACCTATACAGTACTGCTATCTCCTCTTTATGTCCTTATAAAAGGTCTCCCTCAGGCAGTTCTAATGGCATTCCCAGGCACAGTGTGACTTTGTTGCATCATAATGCTTCTGTAGACAATGCCATCCCTCAGAGCTGGGAGGGAAATCTATTTTACAGCAGGGGTAGCCTGACACAGATGTTAACAGAATCATCACCATCTGTCTCAATATGGCCGCCCGCAGCAGACTCTCCCAAACTGCCATGCCCTGGGTTCTGGGTTTCAGCAGATACACACTGAGCCGACGGCTGTAAAACATCCACAAGGTCATAGAGGGTTAAACCTGTCTCTGACTCTCTTCCCTCTTCTCCTTCTCATAGGGGTCACCAGTTGACTTCTTGGCCGCTCCTTGTCACCCACATGCCATCCTCACCGCAGGCTCCGTCGTACGACACACAATGACTCCACCGGTTAGATGATTCATGAGATTTTCAACACCCACAACACCCCGGGTTCTGTGGTTAGTGTATCATATATTTTTATTTATTTAACTAGGTTGGCCAGTTGAGAACAAGTTCTCATTTACAACTGCGACCTGGCCAAGATAATGCAAAGCAGTGTGACAAAAACAACAACACAGAGTTAGTGAGGGAGATATAAGTCTCCAACTTCAGAGATTTTTGCAATTCTGTCACGCCCTGACCTTAGAGAAACGTTTTATTTCTCTATTTGGTTAGGTCAGAGTGTGATGTGAGGTGGGCATTCTATGATTTGTATTTCTGTGTGTTTGGCCGAGTGTGGTGCCCAATCAGAGGCAGCTGTCTATGTTTGTCTCTGATTGGGAATCATACTTAGGCAGCCTGTTTGCCACCTTAGTTGTGGGTAGTTGTCTTTGTAAGGGAATTCCCCCTTCAAATGGACTAAAATGAATGGGAAACCATTGGCATAGTACAAACCATGTACACGATGGACAATACCACCCAAATCGGCGTTGATTCATGCAAAATGTTTTGCAAATGCCATATGGCAATTGCCAGTTGTAACACTTAAAAAATCCAACAGGTGGCGTGTGCGCTCCACCTTGGTTTTTCATATAGCAAATGGACCCCAAGTCAACATCCAAAAGCCAAATTTTGAAAAAATGATTTTTTTGTCAAAAACTTATCACCCCTTAAAAAAGTGCTTTCTGGACCATTTTTCGAAATTCTTTCGCTTTTTGTGTCAATTACACACATATAAGAACTGTATCAACATACTTTAGTCATATTATATTATCATTATTTTTGTATTTTTTTTACTTGTGCATAAGGCATAAGTTTTGTGGGGGCCAAATGTCATAAGAAATTTTACACGCTCAAAAATCCTGCAGAAATGCAAAATTGACTGGCCTGATGAACTCGGGATGGCCGGGCAGTGATTGTTGTTCCTTTCAATCACTTGTGGTGTTGATTTCATCATGTCCATTTGTTTATGTTTTCTCACTTTTGCAAAGTCACTGTGCATTTGCAATATGGTTAACTGGGCATTCACCATCACAAATTTGTCATGCTATAAAAATCGTGCAGGAATGCCAAATTGACTGGCCCGATGAACTCGGAATGGCTGGGCAGTGATTCTGGTACCTCTCCATCGCTCGTTTGGGTTGATTTCAGAATGTCACTTTTGGTGATGGTACCTCACTGTTAAAACATATTGCAAATGTTTTCTCACTTTTGCAAAGTCACTGAAAATTCGTGCAGGAATGCAAAATTGACTGGCCCGATGAACTCGGGATGGCTGGGCAGTGATTCTGGTACCTCTCCATCGCTCATTAGGGTTGATTTCAGAATGTCCATTTGGTGATGTTTTCTCACTCTTGCAAAGTCACTGTGCCTTTGCAATATGGTTAACTGGGCATTCACCATCATGAATTTGTCATGCCATAAAAATCGTGCAGGAATGCCAAATTGACTGGCCCGATGAACTCGGGATGGCTGGGCAGTGATTCTGGTACCTCTCCATCGCTCGTTTGGGTTGATTTCAGAATGTCACTTTTGGTGATGGTACCTCACTGTTAAAACATATTGCAAATGTTTTCTCACTTTTGCAAAGTCACTGAAAATTCGTGCAGGAATGCAAAATTGACTGGCCCGATGAACTCGGGATGGCTGGGCAGTGATTCTGGTACCTCTCCATCGCTCATTAGGGTTGATTTCAGAATGTCCATTTGGTGATGTTTTCTCACTCTTGCAAAGTCACTGTGCCTTTGCAATATGGTTAACTGGGCATTCACCATCACGAATTTGTCATGCTATAAAAATCGTGCAGGAATGCCAAATTGACTGGCCCGATGAACTCGGGATGGCTGGGCAGTGATTCTGGTACCTCTCCATCGCTCGTTTGGGTTGATTTCAGAATGTCACTTTTGGTGATGGAACCTCACTGTTAAAACATATTGCAAATGTTTTCTCACTTTTGCAAAGTCACTAAAAATTCGTGCAGGAATGCAAAATTGACTGGCCCGATGAACTCGGGATGGCTGGGCAGTGATTCTGGTACCTCTCCATCGCTCGTTAGGGTTGATTTCAGAATGTCCATTTGGTGATGTTTTCTCACTCTTGCAAAGTCACTGTGCATTTGCAATATGGTTAACTGGGCATTCACCATCACCAATTTGTTATGCTATAAAGATCGTGCAGGAATGCCAAATTGACTGGCCCGATGACCTCGGGATGGCTGGGCAGTGATTCTGGTACCTCTCCATCGCTCGTTAGGGTTGATTTCAGAATGCCACTTTTGGTGATGGTACCTCACCGCTTAAACATATTGCAAATGGACAAGAGCCACCTGCAAGTCACCGTCCATCAGTCAATTTGATATCATTCTGACACCAAACTGATACAAACTGACACCAAACCCACTTTTCCCAACTCGTTTAGGAGCCAAGTATCACATACTTCAGAGCTGGCCCAAAATTCACAACGCCTTCGGTTCAAACCATAAAAAAAACATAAAACACGTAGTTACGTTCTAGCTGCGGGTCCATTTCTTGTGTTATGTGTAGGCCTAGCTGAGGTGACCCCGATTCCCAAGTTTCGGCTCGATAGGTCATTTGGTGTCCGAGTAAAACCCCAATTGGTGCTGAAAATCCACTTTTTTCAATTACTTGCTACGGGGTCCTTGAATGAGCTATCGGACAGAAACGTTGGGTTCTGTCTCTATGGGCCGAGCCGGTTTCAATGCACCTAGTCTTGTGTCTCTGAGACTTTTCTAAATGTCGCCATTTTTGTAATGGTCAAAATGAATTGAAGTCATTGCAAATGTACGAGGCTGTTTCTCGGTCCGAGAACCTTCTAGAGCCACCTAACTCACCACGCACTATCGACCTGAGGTCTAGAACAGGTTTCTAAAGTTTCGGAACTCTAGGGTTGACAGTTCTTTTTTAGCTCGAACAAAGCTAACTATCGGAGGCAGTGTCAGTCTCTACGCACCCCAGTACGTCCCTCCATCCAAGTTGTGTATGTGTGTGATTTAGTTTTCCTTTGAATTTTTATCGGAAAAATGACTGATTTACAGTTCATGGGTGTTGCCTAATCACACATATGAAGTTTTGGACAGATCTGATTTTTTTAACCCTTCCAAACAGCCCCTGAGACACCAATTATGGCACTTCCGGTTGACACAGGAAGCTATAACTCAACACACATCCTCATTGGGCTATGCTTTTACAGAATACTGAGTTTTAAGTCTTTACGTTAAGAATTGACTGATTTACACAGGGTTCAATGCACTATGTCCATCAAATTGCAGGCAGGGTATGGATATACACTTTTAGGGTGATTTTAAGCACTTCCGGTTGGCCCAGGAAGCCTAGAATCGACACAGGTAGACCTCATAGTGGCCTGATGGACTGGTACCGAAGAAAGGTTCATAAGACATTCATAACCCATATAGGCTCCAGGTTGAATTTAGTGGAGCAGGCAATGTATTCCTATGGGGAGAGAAGTCAATGCAAACTGTTTTTATGTAAACACCTTCTTTTAACCGTGAAGGGTTAATGTCACACGGTCAAGGTTAGGCTTGCACAGATCGGGAGGACCTTAGGAACAGTCCTGTGTTTGAATTGTCCTTCTAAACCTAACGGTTCCGCCGCTGTCACCCAAAATCAAATGACGTTCTGGTGCAGACTTCAATATTTTCTCAGGGTCGCTGCGCTTAGACCGAGCGAGCTACGGTCAAGCGGGATATCTCGTTGAACTCGGCACGGCCTTGGGATTATGTTTATGCCATTGCCTGCTCTCTGTGTCTTTAAACACCGCGCTTTGTCACTCCATCCTTGCTGTGTGTGTGTGTGAGAGCTTTTCTTTGACATCTGTTGGGAGAAATGAGTGATTTTACAGTTCAGGAGGGTTGCCAAATCACATATGAAGTTTTGAAAAGATCTGACCTTTTTAACCCTTGGATACAGCCACTATGACACCATTTAAAGCACTTCCTGTTGGCACAGGAAGCTATAAATAAACTCATATCCTCATTAGGGTATGCCTTTACAGAATCCTGAGTTTTAAGTCTTTACGTTAAGAACTGAGTTATTTACGGAGGGTTTAGTGAGTGTGTGTTATTTCAGAAAATCATAGAAAATCACAGAAATCTCGCAGAGCTCCGCAGCACACTTTAAAAATATTCGTATGAACACCCTGCAACTGGATCCGGCATAGCGGAAAAATGACCAAAATTTGATTATTTTATAAAACGAAAACCGAATGTCCGACAAAGTTCATTTGATGACTTCCTGGTAGGTCTGGCCCTGCCGCTCGGCCCGACGCCGTCCCCAAATTTTAAAAATGTTTTCGGACGTCTAGTAAATGACGGTACATTTGCAATATGGACTTTCTCACTAACCATACGGAAAATGTCGAAATGTTCCCTTAGGGTATGTTAGATGCCTGTATAGCCGAAGTAAGCTTCACGGTCGTTTCCTCATTCTTTGTTTTGTTGGCGACATTTATAAATAAAAAGAAATGTACGCTCACCATGCTGCACCTTGGTCCGGCCATTTGGTCCGGTCATGGCACGAAGCCTCCAGTGATGATCCATGGCACGAAGCCTCCAGTGATGATCCATGGCATGAAGCCTCCAGTGATCATCCATGGCATGAAGCCTCCAGTGATCATCCATGGCACGAAGTCTCCAGTGGTGATGCATGGCACGAAGCCTGCAGTGAGGATCCATGGCACGAAGCCTCCAGTATTGATCCACGGTCCGGAGCCTGCAGCGACGGTCTCCAGTCCGGAGCCTCCAGCGAGGGTCCCCCGGACTGGGGACCTTCTCTGCAGGCCCCGGACAGGGGACCCTCGCCGCATGTCCCCCGGACTGGGGACCCTCGCCACATTTTCTGCAGGTCCCGGACTGGGGACCCTTGGTCCGGTCATTTCCACCCTGACGACATTCGTGACAAATTAATTCCAGTCATTGACAGCAGAGAACTGGAAGGAGAGGCGCCTCCAAATAGGGGTGAGCCAGAGGTGGAGCGGGGTCTGCGTCCCGCACCGGAGCCACCACCAAAGTATATGCCCACCCGGAGACTCCCCTATAGCTTCAGGTTTGCGGGCCGGGAGCACGCACCTTTGGGGGGGGGGGGTACTGTCACACCCAGACCTTAGAGAGACGTTTTATTTCTCTATTTGGTTAGGTCAGGGTGTGATGTGGGGTGGGCATTCTATGATTTGTATTTCTGCGTGTTTGGCCGAATTCATTCCAGTTATTGATAGCAGAGAACTGGAAGGAAAGGTGGCCAAAGAGGTGTTGCCTTTGGGGATGACCAGTGAAATATACCTGCTAGAGCGCGTGCTACAGGTGGGTGTTGCTATGGTGACCAGTGAGCTGAGATAAGGTGGAGCTTTACCTAGCAACTACTTAAGGATGACCAGGAGCCAGTGGGTTTGGCGATGCATATTTAGTGAGGACCAGCCAACGAGAGCATACAGGTCACAGCGGTGAGTAGTATATGGGGCTTTGATGAAAAAAAGGATGACACTGTAATAGACTACATCCAATTTGCTGAGTAGAGTGTTGGAGGCTATTTTGTAAATGACATCGCCGAAGTCAAGGATCGGTAGGAGAGTCAGTTTACGAGGGTATCTTTGGCAGCATGAGTAAAGGAGGCTTTGATGCGAAATAGGAAGCCGATTCTAATTTAATTTTGGATTGGAGATGCTTAATATGAGTGTGGAAGGAGAGTTTATAGTTGTCCACATATTCTAAGTCAGAACCAGTTGAAGAGCATGCATTTCGATTTACTTGCATTTAAGAGCAGTTGGAGGCCACGGAAGGAGTATTGTATGGCACTGAAGCTCGATTGGAGGTTTGTTAACATAGTGTCCAAAGAAGGGCCAGATGTATACAGAATAGTGTCATCGGCATAGAGGTGGATCAAAGAATCACCCGCAGCAAGAGCTACATCATTGATGTATACAGAGAAAAGAGTCTGCCCGGGAATTGAACCCTGTGGCACACCCATAGAGACTGCCAGAGGTCAGGACAACAGGCCCTCTGATTTGACACACTGAACTCTATCTGAGAAGTAGTTAGTGAACCCGGCGAGGCTGTCATTAGAGAAACCAAGGCTGTTGAGTGTGAATAAGAATATGGTGATTGACAGAGTCGAAAGCCTTGGCCAGATTGATGAAGATGGCTGCACAGTACTGTCTTTTATCGATGGAGGTTATGATATGATGTCGTTTAGGACCTTGAGCGTGGCTGAGGTGCACCTGTGACCAGCTCGGAAACCAGATTGCATAGCGGAGAAGGTATGGTGGGAATCGAAATGGTTGGTGATCTATTTATTCACTTCAAAGACTTTAGAAAGGCTGGGCAGGATGGATATTGGTCCGTTACAGTTTGGGTCTAGAACGTCTCCCCATTTGAAGAGGGGGATGACCGCGGCCACTTTCCAATCTTTAGGAATCTCAGACGATGCGAAAGAGAGGTTGAGCATGACTAGTAATAGGGGTTGCAACAATGGGGGCAGATCATTTTAGGAAGAGAGGGTCCAGACTGTCTCGCCCAGCTGATTTGTCAGGATTGCAGCTCTATCAGAACATCAGCTGTTGGGATTTGGTTGAAGGAGAAGCGGGGGGGGCTTGGGCCAGTTGCTGTGGGGGGTGCAGAGCTGTTGGCCGGGGTTGGGGTTTTCAGGTGGAAAGCATTGCCAGCCGTAGAGAAATGCTTATTGAAATTCTCGATTATTGTGGATTTATTGGTGGTGACAGTGTTTCCTAGCCTCAGTGCAGTGGGCAGCTGGGAGGTGCTGCTCTTAATCTCCATGGACTTTACAGTGTCCCAAAACATTTTGGAATTAGTGCTGCTGGATGCAAATTTCTGTTTGAAAAAGCTAGCCTTAGCTTTCCTAACTGCCTGTGTATATTGACTTCCCTGAACGTTTCGCATCGCGGGGATTATTTGATGCCAGTGCAGATGCCACAATATGTTTTTGTGCTGGTCAAGGGTAGTCAAGTCTGGAGTGAACAAAGGGCTATATCTGTTCTTAGTTCAATTTTTTTGAAAGGGGCAAGCTCATTTAAGATGGTGAGGAAAACACTTTTAAAGATTAACCAGGCGTCCTCTACTGATGGGATGAGGTCAATATCCTTCCAGTATACCTGGGCCAGGTCGATTAGAAATGCCTGCTCGCAGAAGTGTTTTAGGGAGAGTTTGAGAGTGATGAGGGGTGGTCGTTTGACCATGGACCCATAATGGATGCAGGCAATGAGGCAGTGATTGCTGAGATCTTGGTTCAAAACAGCAGAGGTGTATATAGATGGCAGGTTGGTCAGGATGATATCTATGAGGGTGTCCATGTTTACGGATTTGGGGTTGTACCTGGTAGGTTCATTGATCATTTGTGTGAGATTGAGGGCACCTAGCTTAGATTGTAGGACGGCCGGGGTGTTAAGCATAGTCCATTTTAGGTCACCTAACAATACGAACTCTAACGATAGATGGGGGGCAATCAATTCACATATGGTGTCCAGGGCACATCTGGAAGCTGAGGGGGGTCTATAACAAGCGGCAACAGTGAGGGACTTCTTTCTGGCGAGATGGATTTTTAAAAGTAGAAGCTCAAACTTTTTGGGCATAGACCTGGATAGCATGACAGAACTCTGCAGGCTATCTCTACAGTAGATTGCAACTCCACTCCCTTTAGCAGTTCTATCTTGACAGAAAATTGTTGTTGTAATTGGGGATGGAAATGTCAGAATTTTTGGTGGCCTTCGTAGGCCAGGATTCAGACACAGCTAGGACATCAGGGTTGGCTAAAGTGTGCTAAAGCAGTGAATAAAGCAATCTTAGGGAAGAGGCTTCTGATGTTAACATGCATGAACCCAAGGCTTTTACGGTTACGGAAGTCAACAAATGAGAGGGCATGGGGACACACAGGGCCTTTGTTAACCTCTACATTACCAGAGGAACAGAGGAGGAGTAGGATGAGGGTACGTCTAAAGGCTACTGGTCGTCTGGTGCATTGGGAACAGAGAATAAAAAGAGCTGATTTCTGGGTGTGGTAGGATAGATTCAGGGCATAATGTACAGACAAGGGTATGGTAGGGTGTGAGTACAGTGAAGGTAAAGGCATTGAGTGACGATGAGAGAGGTTACTTCTGGAGGCACCAGTTAAACTATGTGCGGTCTCCGCATGTATGGGGTATGGGACAATGGAGCTATCTGAGGCATGTTAAGCGGGACTAGGGGCTCCGCAGTAATGCAAAACAATGAGAGCTACCCTAAACAACAGTATACAAGGCATATTGACATTAGAGAGAGGCATAAAGCAATCACAGGTGTTGATTGGGAGAGCTAAAACAACAATGAGCAAAGACAACCTGTCCCGTGAGGAGTATCATTAGACAGTCAAATAAAGACTAGACGTTGTACCATATTTTTATATAATCCCCTGGCTGTGTGGCTATGTTTAAATATCTCTAAATGTGTCTTTAATTAATTTATTGCAATTCCAACCTGAGGCAACTCATCTGAACCTGTGGCGGAATTAAAAAGGATATTCAAATAAACTGGTTGTCCTTGACCTTTGCCCTCACACCGGTAGGTGGCTGAAGTGGATTAGACTGCCAAAGACTGCAGACCACATGACACTCATCCAAGAGCCAATGGGTTTTTGGGATGTGAGGCTGGCAGAGTCCAGACAGAGGAAATAAATACCAGCTGGGACAATAACCAAAGCACAGGGCATTCTTGCATGACTGGCACGGTCAGGGCGGTCAGCTCTGCATCGGAGAAGGAAGGATGTTGGTCGGAAAGATGCTGGACAGAGATGCCGGGGGTGGTGGACGGAGAGCACGGTGAGTGAATTGAATGAAAGGAATAAATGCTTGGGTGGAAATAGGTGAACCAAACCTCCTGCATTGTCATCATGTCTGGCTCATTAGTCATTTGAACTTACTTTGCTGTGCTCTGCTTATTTTTCAAAGGGGGCTATCACCAGCTCTTTCTGGAGCACAGGTCCTTGGGATATTCTCTGGAGTTTCTCCCTGGGAAATAGAGAAGAAAAAGAAACATGACAAGGAAAAAGTGGAAGAAGCAGACCTATTACTCACTGAGTTAAACGTCACATGAATCTTCACTTCCACAAGCCCCCTAATGGAACTGTTTGATGTCTGTGCTGCATGGCCTGATGGGAAACTGCTTCTGAGGCTCTCTGCCCAGTAATTGCTCCTCGGTGGCCACTCCTCTCTGCAGCTGTGGGCCCGCCATGCCAACTCACATGAATCTGGCCCCTTATTGCCACATTAACATGGCAGGGATAAAAACAGACCAAACCTGGGGGGACAGGGGAACGACATGACCTGACCATTGTCTAATGTTGACTGAGTAGAGATTACAGTACATTATTTTGGTTAGATCTTGGACTTTAAAGATCATTTGCTTTTTCATTCTATAAATAGTGAATGACACTCTCCCAGAGCAAATGTAGTCCATGCCACAAACATCTGAACTGGATGCTCCCTGAATCGCTCTCATGAATACATATGGAGCTAATGGAGAAATGCTGTGGCTGCCATGTAGTTCAAGTAAATCAGTACCGTTCTTACAGTACAGCACAGGCCTCGCTCTCATATTGGAAATGGAACTGTATTTGGTGGTAGTGGTGAGGTCTCTATTCTAATATACGCATAACTGGAGAAGTCTGCCTTTCTCATGAATGATCTAAACCAGCTGTCTCAATTAAAAAGGTAAGGACCACAGGAAGTCCCCCCAGCATTTATCTTCCCAGTACAACCACAGAACATGCTCTCTACACTATAGATCTCATACGGGCACACTGATTTAAAGCTGCTGGACCTTCCAGACTCCATCAAATCACACTCATTTAGTCTTGACATTACACATTCATTACACAGCCAACGCAGCAGATACTGTACATCAAATCGAATCAAATTGTATCAAATATTATTGGTCACATACACATGGTTAGCAGATGTTAATGCGAGTGTAGCGAAATGCTTGTACTTCTAGTTCTGACAGTGCAGTAATATCTAACAAGTAATCTAATAAACACAAATCTAAAGGGATGGAATAAGAATATGTACATATAAATATATGGATGAGGGATGACCGAGCAGCACAGACAAGATGCAATAGATACAGTAACACCAGTCTCAACGTCAACAGTGAAGAGGCGACTCAGGGATGCTGGTCTTCTAAGCAGAGTTCCTCTGTCCAGTGTCTGTGTTCTTTTGCCCATCTTCATCTTTTCTTTTTATTCGCCAGTCTGAGATATGGCTTTTTCTTTACAACTCTGCCTAGAAGGCTGTCACGTCCTGACCTTAGTTCCCTTTTTATGTCTCTATTTTAGTTTGGTCAGGGCGTAAGTTGGGGTGGGCATTCTATGTTTTGTTCTGTGTGTTATATTTCTAGGTGTTTGGCCTAATATACTTCCCAATCAGAGGCAGCTGTCAATTGTTGTCTCTGATTGAGAACCATACTTAGGCAGACTGTTTTCCCACTATGGGTTGTGGGTAGTTGTTTTCGGTTTTGTGTATTGCACCTTGCAGAACTGTTCGTTTGTCGTTTTGTTGTTTTTTTGTTCAAGTATTCATATTGATTAAAGGGTATTATGAATACTTACCACGCTGCACCTTGGTCTTCTCATTCTCCCGACGTTACAAAGGCCAGCATCCCGGAGTTGCCTCTTCGCTGTTGATGTTGAGACTGGTGTTTTGCGGGTACTATTTAAAGAAGCTGCCAGTTGAGGACTTGTGAGGAGTTTGGTTCTCAAACTAGACACTCTAATGTACTTGTCTTCTTGCTCTGTTGTGCACTGGAGCCTCCCACTCCTCTTTCTATTCTGGTTAGAGCCAGTTTTCACTTTTCTGTGAAAGGAGTAGTACACAGCGTTGTACGAGATCTTCAGTTTCTTGACAATTTCTCGCATGGAATAGCCTTCATCGCTTAGAACAAGAATAGACTGACGAGTTTCAGAAGAAAGGTCTTTGTTTCTGGCCATTTTTAGCCTCTAATCGAACCCACAAATGCTGATGCTCCAGATACTCACCTAGTCTAGAGAAGGACAGTTATTGCTTCTTTAATCCAAGATGGCATAGCAGTTCAGACATCTTTTGTCCTCGTCTTGTCGGGTCCCGTATATATATATATATATATTTACAACTTTTTTCACATACATTTTTTTTTTCTTTCCATAAACTCATCTTCAAAACACTCTCCTGCAACCCGCCTCACCAATTTATATTTATAAAAAAGTATTATTTACCTCAAATCTGTAATCCTCCAAGAAGCTAGCCAGAAACTCCAAGAAGCTAGCCAGGAGCTAGCCAGAAGCTAGCCAGAAGCTAATCCAGAAGCTAATCAGAAGCTAGTTCAGAAGCCAGTTAGCTTCTTTACTGGCAAATCGTTAGTATTCAGCTAACCACGGTTTGTGGTCATCAGCTATCCTTTAGCTCGAAAATCCAGTTTTGTACGGCGCAGCACGGCTCGGAACGGAACATACCGGACCAACTTTTCTCTCCATGTCCCTGGATTTCAACCGCTAACTCTGGACATTCATACCTGGATCTCACAGCTAGCTAGCTGCTATCCGTGTGACTATCGGCTTTCGTCGATTCCGGAGCAAACATCAGTTATTCCGGAGCTAGCCAGCTGAAGAGTTCCATCAATCACTCGTGGGCTGCAGTCACCTATCCGGACCCGTTTTACTGCCTACGCAGAGCCCCACTGGGCCTTCACAACTGGACTGCCGACGTTACCTACCCGAAGGAGTTATCCGGCTGGCTCCTCCGTCGCAACGTTACTTGAGCGCCCATCTGCGGCCTGCTAGCTGTCTTATCGGCTGCTATCTGAATAGACAATCGGATAATTTATTTATTTATTTTTATTATTATTATTTTTTCTTCTTGGGCCTCTATAACTATATCTATTGTTTTTATTTTTGTTGTTGTTGTGTGATTTGGATTAATCCCCTCTACCACACGGAACCCCACTAATCTACTGACGGAACGCAAGAGGTGGCTAATAACAGACGTCCATCCTATGCTAGCTTGCGACCGATGGCCTGGCTAGCTGTCTAAATCGCCGTGACCCCCAACCAACCTCTCCACTTACCGACCCTTTTGATCACTCGACTAAGCATGCCTCTCGTTAATGTCAATATGCCTTGTCCATTACTGTTCTGGTTAGTGTTTATTGGCTTATTTCACTGTAGAGCCTCTAGTCCTGCTCACTATACCTTATCCAACCTATTAGTTCCACCACCCACACATGCAATGACATCTCCTGGTTTCAATGATGTTTCTAGAGACAATATCTCTCTCTTCATCACTCAATACCAAGGTTTACCTCCACTGTATTCCCATCCTACCATACCTTTGTCTGTACATTATACCTTGATGCTATTTTATCGCCCCCAGAAACCTCCTTTTACTCTCTGTTCCAGACGTTCTAGACGACCAATTCTTATTGTTTTTAGCCGCACCCTTATTCTACTCCTCCTCTGTTCCTCTGGCGATGTAGAGGTGAATCCAGGCCCTGCAGTGCCTTGCTCCACTCCTATTCCCCAGGCGCTCTCTTTTGACGACTTCTGTAACCGTAATAGCCTTGGTTTCATGCATGTTAACATTAGAAGCCTCCTCCCTAAGTTTGTTCTATTCACTGCTTTAGCACACTCTGCCAACCCGGATGTTCTAGCTGTGTCTGAATCCTGGCTTAGGAAGACCACCAAAAATTCTGAAATTTTAATTCCAAAGTACAACATTTTCAGACAAGATAGAACTGCCGAAGGGGGCGGTGTCGCAATCTACTGCAAAGATAGCCTGCAGAGTTCTGTCCTACTATCCAGGTCTGTACCCAAACAATTTGAACATCTACTTTTAAAAATCCACCTCTCTAAAAACAAGTCTCTCAACATTGCCGCCTGCTATAGACCACCCTCTGCCCCCAGCTGTGCTCTGGACACCATATGTGAACTGATTGCCCTCCATCTATCTTCAGAGCTCGTGCTGCTAGGCGACCTAAACTGGAACATGCTTAACACCCCAGCCATCCTACAAGCTAAGCTTGATGCCCTCAATCTCACACAAATTATCAATAAACCTACCAGGTACCTCCCCAAAGCCTTAAACACGGGCACCCTCATAGATATCATCCTAACCAACTTGCCCTCTAAATACACCTCTGCTGTCTTCAACCAAGATCTCAGCGATCACTGCCTCATTGCCTGCATCCGTAATGGGTCAGCGGTCAAACGACCTCCACTCATCACTGTAAAACGCTCCCTGAAACACTTCAGCGAGCAGGCCTTTCTAATCGACCTGGCCGGGGTACGGGGTATCCTGGAAGGATATTGATCTCATCCCGTCAGTAGAGGATGCCTGGATATTTTTTTAAATGCCTTCCTAACCATCTTAAATAAACATGCCCCATTCAAGAAATTTAGAACCAGGAACAGATATAGCCCTTGGTTCTCCCCAGACCTGACTGCCCTTAACCAACACAAAAACATCCTATGGTGTTCTGCATTAGCACCGAACAGTCCCCGTGATATGCAGCTGTTCAGGGAAGCTAGAAAGCATTATACACAGGCAGTTAGAAAAGCCAAGGCTAGCTTTTTCAAGCAGAAATTTGCTTCCTGCAACACTAACTCAAAAAAGTTCTGGGACGCTGTAAAGTCCATGGAGAATAAGAACACCTCCCAGCTGCCCACTGCACTGAAGATAGGAAACACTGTCACCACTGATAAATCCACCATAATTGAGAATTTCAATAAGCATTTTTCAATGCTTATATTTTCATGCTTTCCACCTGGCTACTCCTACCCCGGTCAACAGCACTGCACCCCCCACAGCAACTCCCCCATTTCTCCATTTCTCCTTCTCCCAAATCCTTTCAGCTGATGTTCTGAAAGAGCTGCAAAATCTGGACCCCTACAAATCAGCCGGGCTAGACAATCTGGACCCTTTCTTTCTAAAATGATCTGCCGAAATTGTTGCCACCCCTATTAGTAGCCTGTTTAACCTCTCTTTCGTGTCGTCTGAGATTCCCAAAGATTGGAAAGCAGCTGCGGTCATCCCCCTCTTCAAAGGGGGGGACTCTCTTGACCCAAACTGCCTCAGACCTATATCTATCCTACCAATCCTTTCTAAGGTCTTTGAAAGCCAAGTCAACAAACAGATTACCGACCATTTCGAATCTCACCATACCTTCTCTGCTATGCAATCTGGTTTCAGAGCTGGTCATGGGTGCACCTCAGCCACGCTCAAGATCCTAAACGATATCTTAACCGCCATCGATAAGAAACATTACTGTGCAGCCGTATTCATTGATCTGGCCAAGGCTTTCGACTCTGTCAATCACCACATCCTCATCGGCAGACTCGACAGCCTTGGTTTCTCAAATGATTGCCTCGCCTGGTTCACCAACTACTTCTCTGATAGAGTTCAGTGTGTCAAATCGGAGGGTCTGCTGTCTGGACCTTTGGCAGTCTCTATAGGGGTGCCACAGGATTCAATTCTTGGACCGACTCTCTTCTCTGTATACATCAATGAAGACGCTCTTGCTGCTGGTGAGTCTCTGATCCACCTCTACGCAGACGACACCATTCTGTATACTTCTGGCCCTTCTTTGGACACTGTGTTAACTTCTTGCGTCGAGCAATCCCGGATCCGGGATCCTATTTATAGCCTCAAGCTCATTAGCATAACACAACGTTAACTATTCATGAAAATCGCAAATGAAATGAAATAAATATATTTGCTCTCAAGCTTAGACTTTTGTTAACAACACTGTCATCTCAGATTTTCAAAATATGCTTTTCAACCATAGCTAAACAAGCATTTGTGTAAGAGTATTGATAGCTAGCATAGCTATAACCCTAGAATTCAGCCAGCAACATTTTCACAAAAACAAGAAAACCATTCAAATAAAATAATTTACCTTTGAAGAACTTCAGATATTTTCAATGAGGAGACTCTCAGTTTGATAGCAAATGTTCAGTTTAAAAAAATATATTATTTGTGTAGGACAAATCGCTCCGTTTTGTTCACGTTTGGCTATGAAAAAAACCTGTATCCAGTTATAGCCTCAAGCTCATTAGCATAACGTGACGTTAACTATTTATGAAAATCGCAAATGAAATGAAATGAATGTGCTAGCTCTCAAGCTTAGCCTTTTCTTAACAACACTGTCATCTCAGATTTTCAAAATATGCTTTTGAACCATAGCAAAACAAGCATTTGTGTAAGAGTATTGATAGCTAGCGTAGCATTTAGCGTAGCATTTAGCTGGCAACATTTGCACAAAAACCAGAAAAGGATTCAAATAAAATCATTTACCTTTGAATTACTTTGGATGTTTTCAATGAGGAGACTCTCAGTTACATAGCAAATGTTCAGTTTTTCCTGAAAGATTCTTTGTGTAGGAGAAATCGCTCCGTTTTGTACATCACGTTTGGGTTCCAAAAAAAACGAAAATTCAGTCATCAAAACGGCGAACTGTTTTCCAAATTAACTCCATAATATCGACTCAAACACAGCAAACGTTGTTTAGAATCAATCCTCAAGGTGTTTTTCACATATCTCTTCATTGATATATCGTTTGTGGATGTCTACTTTCTCCTCTGAATCTCTTGGAAAAAGACGTGCAGCTGAAGATGACGCACCAATTTCGACGAAGGACACCGGGCGGACACCTGGCAAATGTAGTCTCTTATGGTCAATCTTTTAATGATATGCCTACAAATACGTCACAATGCTGCAGACACCTTGCGGAAACGATAGATCGGGCAGGCTCATTCCTTGCGCATTCACAGCCATATAAGGAGACAATGACAAACAGAGCCTCAAAAATCCTGCTCATTTCCTGTTTGAAGTTTCATCTTGGTTTCGCCTGTAGCATCAGTTCTGAGGCACTCACAGACAATATCTTTGCAGTTTTGGAAACGTCAGAGTGTTTTCTTTCCAAAGCTGTCAATTATATGCATAGTCAAGCATCTTTTTGTGACAAAATATTGCGCTTAAAACGGGCACGTTTTTTATCCAATAATGAAATAGCGCCCCCATAGATGTAAGAGGTTAACAACCCTCCAGGCAAGCTTCAATGCCATACAACTCTCCTTCCGTGGCCTCCAATTGCTCTTAAATACAAGTAAAACTGAATGCATGCTCTTCAACCAATCGCTACCCGCACCTACCCGCCTGTCCAACATCACTACTTTGGACGGCTCTGACTTAGAATACGTGGACAACTACAAATAGTTAGGTGTCTGGTTAGACTGTAAACGTTTCTTCCAGACCCATATCAAACATCTCCAATCCAAAGTTAAATCTAGAATTGGCTTCCTATTTCGCAACAAAGCATCCTCCACTCATGCTGCCAAACATACCCTTGTAAAACTGACCATCCTACCAATCCTCGACTTTGGCGATGTCATTTACAAAATAGCCTCCAATACCCTACTCAACAAATTGGATGCAGTCTATCACAGTGCAATCCGTTTTGTCACCAAAGCCCCATATACTACCCACCATTGCGACCTGTACGCGCTCGTTGGCTGGCCCTCGCTTCATACTCGTCGCCAAACCCACTGGCTCCATGTCTACAAGACCCTGCTAGGTAAAGTTCCCCCTTATCTCAGCTCGCTGGTCACCATAGCATCTCCCACCTGTAGCACACGCTCCAGCAGGTATATCTCTCTAGTCACCCCCAAAACCAATTCTGTCTTTGGCCGCCTCTCCTTCCAGTTCTCTGCTGCCAATGACTGGAACAAACTACAAAAATCTCTGAAACTGGAAACACTTATCTCCCTCACTAGCTTTAAGCACCAACTGTCAGAGCAGCTCACAGATTACTGCACCTGTACGTAGCCCACCTATAATTTAGCCCAAACAACTACCTCTTTCCCTACTGTATTTAATTAATTAATTTATTTTGCTCCTTTGCACCCCATTATTTTTATTTCTACTTTGCACATTCTTCCATTGCAAATCTACCATTCCAGTGTTTTACTTGCTATATTGTATTTACTTTCCCACCATGGCCTTTTTTTGCCTTTACCTCCCTTATCTCACCTCATTTGCTCACATCGTATATAGACTTGTTTATACTGTATAATTGACTGTATGTTTGTTTTACTCCATGTGTAACTCCGTGTCGTTGTATGTGTCGAACTGCTTTGCTTTATCCTGGCCAGGTCGCAATTGTAAATGAGAACTTGTTCTCAACTTGCCTACCTGGTTAAATAAAGGTGGAAAAAGAAATCAGCACAACATTTTCCGGCTGTGCTAACATAATTGCAAAAGGGTTTTGTAATGATCAATATGCCTTTTAAAATTATAAACTAGGATTAGCTAACACAACGTGCCAGGACTGATGGTTGCTGATAATGGGCCTCTGTACACCTATGTATATATTCCATAAAACATCTACCATTTCCAGCTACAATAGTCATTTACAACATTAACAATGTCTACACTGTATTTCTGATCAATTTGATGTTATTTTATTGGACAGAAAATGTGCTTGTCTTTCAAAAACAAGGATATTTCTAAGTGACCCCAAACTTTTGAATGGTAGTGTACATTATCAAGCATGCTCAGGTTCTTATTACGCATGCTCTTATTAGACATGCTCAGGTTCTTATTACGCATGCTCTTATTAGACATGCTCAGGTTCTTATTACGCATGCTCTTATTAGACATGCTCAGGTTCTTATTACGCATGCTCTTATTAGACATGCTCGGGTTCTTATTACGCATGCTCTTATTAGACATGCTCAGGTTCTTATTACGCATGCTCTTATTAGACATGCTCAGGTTCTTATTACGCATGCTCTTATTAGACATGCTCAGGTTCTTATTACGCATGCTCTTATTAGACATGCTCAGGTTCTTATTACGCATGCTCTTATCAGACATGCTCAGGTTCTTATTACGCATGCTCTTATTAGACATGCTCAGGTTCTTATTACGCATGCTCTTATCAGACATGCTCAGGTTCTTATTACGCATGCTCTTATTAGACATGCTCAGGTTCTTATTACGCATGCTCTTATTAGACATGCTCAGGTTATGTGTATTAGTGCAGGTTGAGCTGCACACAGTGGACGTCCTACCAGGGCACACTACCTCAGTACTAACAGTATAACTCTGGTTCATAGTTATATGATTATTGTATACAATAGCAGTAGGATCAGCAGAGGCATTCAGGGCAGTATTTTATTTTATTTAACCTTTATTTAACTAGGCAAGTCAGTTAAGAACAAATTCTTAAGTAAGAGGAACATAAATTAGGTTACTTATCATGTGTCTACCAACACTGTGTAAATTACATTTGCTGAAGCATTATGACAACTCAGCGTCACAATGGTAGGGGTTAGCTGAGCTGGGCTTGAGTCATTGATTAGTCATTGTTTCAACACTGCCTTATAATGCTGTGAAAGGATCCAGGAACCCAAAAGATTTGTGTGGATCCCATCCTCCTTATAATACAAGTTTTGTTTCCAGAATGTATAAAAATTGTAAATAAATGTTATATCCACAGAGCTGCAATAGTCTCGTAGCCAGTTATGTAGGGCTAAATGTCTGCTGAACTGTTCAATGCCATGGTTTAGGGAGAGCAGAGGGCCAGCTATTATGGGGCATTTGTTGATATCAAGTAGAGCCCCAATCCGTTCTTTAAAATTCATCTTCAGCTGTTCTGAGCTACCCTTCATAATGTGATTTGATCCCACATGAACCATGGCGGTATCAGCCCCCAGTGACTGACTCACAGCCTCGGGAAGCAACCTGGTGATATCCTGGGTACAGATATACAGTGGGGAGAACAAGTATTTGATACACTACGATTTTTCATGTTTTTCTACTTACAAAGCATGTAGAGGTCTGTAATTTTTATCATAGGTACACTTCAAATGTGAAAGATGGAATCTAAAACAAAACTCCAGAAAATCACATTGTATGATTTTTAAGTAATTAATTTGCATTTTATTGCATGACATAAGTATTTGATACATCAGAAAAGCAGAACTTAAAATTTGGTACAGAAACCTTTGTTTGCAATTACAGAGATCATACGTTTCAAGTAGTTCTTGACCAGGTGTGCACACACTGCAGCAGGGATTTTGGCCCACTCCTCCATACAGACCTTCTCCAGATCCTTCAGGTTTCGGGGCTGTCACTGGGCAATACTGGGCAATACTTTCAGCTCCCTCCAAAGATTTTCTATTGGGTTCAGGTCTGGAGACTGGCTAGGCCACTCCAGGACCTTGAGATGCTTCTTACGGAGCCACTCCTTAGTTGCCCTGGCTGTGTGTTTCGGGTCGTCGTCATGCTGGAAGACCCAGCCACGACCCATCTGCAATGCTCTTACTGAGGGAAGGAGGTTGTTGGCCAAGATATCACGATACATGGCCCCATCCATCCTCCCCTCAATACGGTGCAGTCGTCCTGTCCCCTTTGCAGAAAAGCATCCCCGAAGAATGATGTTTCCACCTGTTCTTGGGGTTGTACTCATCCTTCTTCTTACTCCAAACACGGCGAGTGGAGTCTAGTGGAGTTTAGACCAAAAAGCTCTATTTTTGTCTCATCGGACCACATGACCTTCTCCCATTCCTCCTCTGGATCATCCAGATGGTCATTGGCAAACTTCAATCAGGCCTGGACATGCGCTGGCTTGAGCAGGGGGGTCTTGCGTGCGCTGCAGGATTTTAATCCATGATGGCGTAGTGTGTTACTAATGGTTTTCTTTGAGACTGTGGTCCCAGCTCTCTTCAGGTCATTGACCAGGTCCTGCCGTGTAGTTCTGGGCTGATCCCTCACCTTCCTCATGATCATTGATAACCCACGAGGTGAGATCTTGCATGGAGCCCCAGACCGAGGGTGATTGACCGTCATCTTGAACTTCTTCCATTTTCTAATAATTGCGCTAACAGTTGTTGCCTTCTCACCAAGCTGCTTGCCTATTGTCCTGTAGCTCATCCCAATCTTGTGCAGGTCTACAATTGTATCCCTGATGTCCTTACACCCTCTCTGGTCTTGGCCATTGTGGAAGGGTTGGAGTCTGTTTGATTGAGTGTGTGGACAGGTGTCTTTTATACAGGTAACGAGTTCAAACAGGTGCAGTTCCCTCCAAATGAGTGGAGAACAGGAGGGCTTCTTATAGAAAAACTAATAGGTCTGTAAGAGCCGGAATTCTTACTGGTTGGTAGGTGATCAAATACTTATGTCATGCAATAAAATGCAAATTAATTACTTAAAAATCAATACAATGTGATTTTCTGGATTTTTGTTTTAGATTCCATCTCTCACAGTTGAAGTGTACCTATGATAAAAAATTACAGACCTCTACATGCTTTGTAAGTAGGTAAACCTGCAAAATTGACAGTGTATCAAATACTTGTTCTCCCCACTATATGCCGGGTACAGATATATGCCTCACCATCGAACTCCCTATCACAATCGTTGGAATGATCCGGCCTCTGCCGTGTCGAAGCAGATTGCAGACCGTATAAGCAAATGTACAGTCATGAAGCAGAAATTAAAATATAAATGGACTATTTAGGGGGGAATGGTGCAGATTATAATCTAAAAAAAATAGGCCCCTCTGCTGGTACTTCGTAGAAATGCAGTGTCATTCACCACCATCTCTAATATTGATTGAGAAAAACTGTTACATTGAGAAAGTGTACACATACACTCGAACACACACACACCTCATGATTTCACCTTTTAAACTTTGGCAAACGTTTTCATACCTTGGGAGTATCCTTTAATCAAGCTGTGTTATTCAAATGTTCTTCCTTTTTTAAAACTTGTTCCCTTGGAATCACACAATTAAATAGGCTACTTGAAGAGGTAGGTACAAAGACGGAAGAAAAACTAGCCTATAATGAAAAGTTATATCAGCAAAATCAATTATAATCTCATTAATTAGGAACACTTATCTTTCTACAGTACAGTACAGTACTATTCTACTGCTGTTGGTGCAGTACAGGGAATTAATCATTCAAAATAGACTATAGGCGTACATCTGACTTACAACAGAGACAGCACAAAAAACTGTTGTGCAGTTCAAAGGGGCCCGAGTCAGTAAATAACCTGGGAGAGTGTTGACATCTGTAAGGTCATGACATCTTTCTTTCATTACTTTACTTGCCCCACTTTTCATTGCAGAATTACTCCAGCCCACTTTCATGTTGCTGAATAGTTATGAACTCATAACTTAAAAAAGTAGTGCTTTTTCTGTTTTATTTTTTATGATATTTCCAAACTATGAGGTTGAAATAAAACTGAAATTGTGAAAATTATGATAATGCCCTTTTTGTGTAAATACAAAACAATAAGCCTGGAATTTCAGCCTGTTCAGGTGGGATGGAGTTTTTGGCTCAGAACATGATTCAACATTTGATCTGATTATACTGACCAATGACCAGTCATATTTTATTTGCATATGTATCCTCCTACTAGATGCTCTACAGATGGTCATACTACCAACAAACTATGGTCATACTATCAACAAACTATGATCGGCAATCAGGGCTGTCTATATAAATACATTTACATTTGTATCAATGCCCACACAATCAGACTGAGCATTTAAATGGCAAAAGGAGGCTCGGGGGGAAAAAGGTTACAAAATATACTTGGATTTATTTTCATGAAATTAACACACAGTGATATACTGTATTAGACATACAGTGATGATTTAAAAAGACTGCATGGGGGCTTTAAGACTTTATGACTCTATAAAAGTCAAATGAAGGAAGAAAAAAGTGTTCGGTTTTTTTCTGAAGGTTAGCTTGGGGCCTCTGTTATAACGGTAGCTCTCTCCTCTTGCTAAAACATTGCTCTTACTCTGAAAGAGAGTTTCTGCCTGTATATTTATGTGCTAGGTGGTCAATAACAATAAAGCATGTAGCAGGAGTGAAAACAAGCAGTATATGTCTCTCACAGTGAAACTAAAGGGCAAAATATCGTAAACACCGGCATGGGTCACGCTGTGTTTGCAGTTCATGGGCGAATAGTAATTTTATCTGAGACGGAAACCTACATTGAATTTATGAGCCGCTTCTCACATATAACTGAAGTGATGTTTAACTCAGTGCATAAGTGAAGTAATGTTTTCCAATCAATCAACACAGGAAGCAGTATTTTTTATTTGGTAACACTCACATATTGTTTGTGAGTTTCTTTCTAACCTCATTCTTGAAAAAAAAGTCTAGGCCTAAAATGTCTAGGCCTACACTCAAGGCTGGTTAATTTGTTCCTGTGCGCTTATCTGAATTATCCACTTGGCCTTGCCTCGTCATACAACGTCATGCTCATTGAGACAGGGATTGTATCACATTAAGAACAGCCAGTCAATGCGTTGTTTGGGAAAACACTATGGGCCGGATCCAAAGACCTAATCCTAGGTTCTACTGAACAGATGTATCATACCGTTACCCTCAGTGTCGGACCTTGTCATGCACACAATAAGCATGGACTGCCACTAATACATCTACATCTGAAGAAAAAGTACCATGAGTCCATTTCACATACCATCAGATGCCTAGTGTAGTTGTAGCCACAATCAGAGTAGAGAGGTTTCACCATCTAAGGCCTCCTCCTCCTCCTCCTCCTCCTCCTCCTCCTCCTCCACCTCCAACTCTACTTTATTGACTCAAGATTCAGTGAGGCTGACCCTAAGCTCCTAGCACCTGGTCCTGATCACAAGCTTGTCCTCCCAGATAATATTTGGGTTAGACATGCTCTATATTCATTTTCATATAGTCACTTGTTCAGAAAATTATAACGGATACCAAAGTACAACGTACTAACAAAGCTTTATCTTGGTACTGTGTTGACTGTCTGGGTTGTGGGTGGCATTTTGGAATGCATGTTCGTCTTCTGAAAGACATTTTCTTTCTTTACCCCTTCGTGAGTCTCTCCGTCATTGCACTCTACCTTTCACACTGCACAAAGTAGCCTAGACATACCATTATTTGATTGGATTTGGAACATAAATTCAATAGATGAAGATAAATGCCTTTCATATCTCGTTTATAACACAAGTGAGGCACATGAACTCCCTGCCTCGCTCTTTGGTTTCCCCTGTCATAAATAGTGTCCAGTCATAAGGGATTATTATCCTCTGGTTAGCATGTAATAATTTATCTAAGAACATTAAAATAATCTATCATCAAAAATAAGGTTACTGATAGACTAGTGACAAGTCAAGACAAATGTTGATAAGAAAAGAAACAAACACTGAACAAAACTCCCAACCGTGAGTAATTGGCATTCAGTTGTTTTAAATGTCATTATATTTGCACAAATATCCATAATAGCTGCCTAACGTGTAAGATGGACACCTGAGTTCACTTATGTTTGTTAATGCTTTGTTCACTTTTTAAATGGCCTTTGATGGTTATTTCTCAATCACCCACAGTCCCACTGGGCCCTCAAGTACAGTTGTAACTCAAATCAAAATATGTTTCAGTGAAAATGCTTGGACCGAACACAAAAAGGGACTCTCAACAGCCCTTAAAAAACAATTTCTCAGAATCTAGCTAATGTTTTAGACATTCTCCTGTGCTGATGTGGTAAGGACTATCTTAACGGAGCTCATGGGGTGAGAACAGAAGACGCTAAATCTTATTTTGGATAGTAGTTCAGGTCTGTCATGCAGCCGGACAAAAATCCAGAGACAAAACTCTTGAAAACAAGCCCTGTCTCAGCCACAAGAACGCAACTGAAATGTGTGTTTTCAATTATATAAAACCCACTCAACCATAGTCTCCTTCATTTGGCTGCCTGTGAAGAAGACTAAATTACAATTCTTCACAGTAAATCAGTACACTGTCATGTTAATGCACACACAATCTCAAATGATTTAAATTAGGAAATAAAACGTGACAAATCCTAGGTTCTCCAAAACAAATCTGTAAATTCAAACTAAAATAGGTGGTCTCCTGGCAAAATGGAAATATCTGTGGTTTTCAACTGAAGAAAGTGATGCTAAAAAGAATTTGGAAATCTCCCCTGCCATGTTCTTGCATACTGTGGTGGAAAAGAGGGGAATACTGTCAAAGTTAGCCATTGGGAAGGCAAATATAGAATGATGTTCTAGAGTTAGGGTCTATTCGGTGTGAAATAGCAGATATGTTTGTATTGATGGAAAATATCTAAGTGACTGATTCAGCTGTATTGTTTTTCTAATGTCAAGCATATGAAAGTTGTGTAAATTATTTTACTTGACTTTAGTCAAGTTGCCATAGTTCTGAAGTGTCTCTACAACCGCATTCATTCTTACAGTATATAATGCAACACATTGCTACTGATTGAGCCTCACTACCCAAGCATATATTTTAGACAGCCAAATGTATTTGAGAAAAAAGCAGTAGGAATTATAAATAGAATGAACATATCACTGCATCTGGACACAGCCCATCTGTAAATAGCCCACCCAACAACCTCATCCCCATATAGTTATTTATTTTTGTTCTTTTGCACCCCAGTATCTCTACTTGCACATCATCATCTGCACATCACTCCAGTGTTAATGCTAAACTGTAATTATTTCGCCACTATGGCCTATTTATTGCCTTACTTCCCTAATCTTACTACATTTGCACACATTGTATATAGATTTTTCTATTGTTTTATTGATTGTACGTGTTTATCCCATGTGTAACTGTGTGTTGTTTTTGTCGCACTGCTTTTATTTATCTTGGCCAGGTTGCAGTTCTAAATGACAACTTGTTCTCAACTGGCCTACCTGGTTAAATAAAGGTGAAAAAAAATAAAGAAAAAATCAACTGTGAGAGTTGAGAAGAAAAGCCTCAGACTGTCTGTTTACCCCGCATATACAGTGGGGCAAAAAAGTATTTAGTCAGCCACCAATTGTGCAAGTTCTCCCACTTCAAAAGATGAGAGAGGCCTGTAATTTTCATCATAGGTACACTTCAACTACAAAATGAGAGAGAAAAATCCAGAAAATCACATTGTAGGATTTTTAATTAATTTATTTGCAAATTATGGTGGAAAATAAGTATTTGGTCAATAACAAAAGTTTATCTCAATACTTTGTTATATACCCTTTGTTGGCAATGACAGAGGTCAAACGTTTTCTGTAAGTCTTCACAAGGTTTTCACACACTGTTGCTGGTATTTGTTGTCATCCGAGACATTCTCATCAATGATAAGATGACAAACTCTACAGTCTATACATTATAGTTATCAGATTCACATGGAATTGTTGTGCAATTTAGAGGTTTGAATATTAAATTATTTGTGATGGGATGAAATGTGATTTTACCTTCTAAAATGTGAGAATTGGGTTTTCATGAGTGAATTAGGCCTGACTCAGTAGCCCACCCAGGTGAAGAGACATAGGTTGTAAACTATGAAACACATCCCTTTTCTCCCTCCACTATTTAAGCCCTTGACGAAAATGTAACCTCCTGTTCCTAGGACGTGAGGACGATGGTCCATACGTTAAAAAGGACTAACATGTCAACTACAGAACTAAGCCAACCTCAGCGTGAGCTTCGGTTGTGAATGGTATGAACTTTGAACTCTTATTCACTAAAGAAGTGAGACATCCTAGCCGTTGAGTTAGCAACAGCAGCTAAAAATATGGGCTAGCAAAGGACAGACAGAGTATCCCGTCTACAACAAACGACGACACTACAACATTTCCCGTTCACCACCAGAGACCATCCAACTACCACCAACCTATTGAAGCGCAGCTCAGAGTAAATCTTTATTGCATTTTCCTTTTCCAAATGGGCAGTAATTTAGAATGCATAGGATATTGTATTTACGATAGCACAGCTTTTCCCTTTGTTCTTCAGTCTTCCCGCTCTTTCACTCAAACCCAACCCACTTTCCTTTGTGTGTCATATCTGTTCCGTCCGCTAGGGACGTTTTACTTTATGACATAATTTGTAATCAAGGTATGATTCATTCTGTGTATATGTTATTCTGTGTGATTAGTTAGGTATTTAGTAAATAAATAAATAATTAAACCCAATTTTGTATTGCTGATTCAACTTGTTAGCCAGGGTTCGTGAAGATAACCAAGAATTTACAACTTTCAGATGAGACTGAAATAAGGTGACGATTAATATAGACTGCTATTGATGTAAAATATTACTAAGTCTTTAAGAGTTTATTCGGAAGATAACAGCTCTATAAATAGTATTTCGTGGTGCCCCGACTTTCTAGTTAATTACATTTACATGATTAGCTCAATCAGGTAATATTAATTACAGAGAAAGGATTTTATAGAATAGTATGTCATATCACTTAATCAGGCATAGCCAAAGACACGACAGTATCATTTATTAAACTTTTCTGTCGTTCAACCTCAGATGTGTCTAATTGTGAAATACAATGCGCTGAGCATCAATTGATCACACTCCATAAGAAAAAGTATAGACAAGCTCTAATTATTTTCCTGTATGCTCTCTTACATTATAATCCCAAAATGTCTACTCCAGCAGTGGCTTATCCCATTTCACATCTCAACATGTACCTACTTGCCCTTTGATCTTTTGTTCGGCAACCCCTCCACTGCTCACTGAGAGACACACTCAGGCCCCCTACTCCACTTCCACATCATCAACAGCGAGATAAAGCTCTCTCTGATCTATAATTTACAGTGCCCGCTGCAGCTGTTCAGCCAAACAGCAGGCCATAACTCCACTCTGCAGCCTGCGCAAACCTGAGTTTGCTACCTGATATTTGTCGAGCTTTTAGCCAACACTTTTATATACTGCCAATAAAGACTCTAGCAGAGAGTGGGGCTTCTTCAGCTGAAGAAGGGTTGCCCATAAAGATCCTCAGCACGGTAGGATGGATACATTCCAGAGCTATGCACGAAGCTTTATGGAAGACAACCGTGTTCCAGGTTCCATCCCTCAACACTCAGAAAATGGGCTTCCAAAAGGATTCTTCGGCTATCCCCGTAGGAGGACCCTTTTTGGTTACGGGTAGAACTATTTTGGGTTCCATGGATTACCCTCTGGGGAAAGGGTTCTACATGCAACCCAATAGGGTTCTTCCTGGAACCAAAAGGGGTTCTTCAAATGGTTCTCTAATGGGGACAGCCGAAGAACCCCTTTAGATTCTAGATAGCCCTTTTTTCTAAGAGTGTAGTCTATATGATTGTGTTCTGAATGTTTTAATACTGTTTTTCGGTGTGGAGACTTCTTAACCATACATACTTTCAACGCCACTTTTTGCAGTACTAATACCACTAGTACTGTACCACTATGTTTCCTCTATATCTTCCACATAAATTGGTATGTATAGTTTTTTCTTTTTTTAAAGGGATATAAAAAAAGAGCAATACTTTCATGGACATTCTTGTGGACAGAGAAGTTGTAAATTGTAATTATTACCCACATACCCTTAGTGGATAGTTTTCGCAGTTGTAGCCTGGTGGTCCTCTTCTAAATTTAAAGTGAATCCTCTAGTAAATCAAAAATGGCTTGGTGGAAAACAATAACCAAGACCTGGAGACAGCTAATGTATACAACAGTGAACACTAAGACGATTTCATCCCATTACTGTCCACATTAAGGCTTTCAAAGGGATTTCATTTTCTAGGAAACGCTAATGCGGTTTACAAGTCTTTGTTACCTAAAGGTATTGTGGTCCCATTGCGCTGGGAGACCACAAACAAAGTATCATTAAAATATCATGAGGCAGATGGTAGATCTGCTAACAGGCTTGGGGTATAGGCCATCCACCGCAAGATATCAAATATTATTTTGATATGTGTTATTGCAGAGACATTGAAATATGGCTGCTGAATGCAAGTTTGCCTGTTTGTTTTGATCCTAATCATGGGGTTATCTGTGGGTAGGAGCCGTTCCTATTTCCCCTTGCTATAAGTCACTGTCAGAAACAGATTTTCAGCATCAGCACATCAGCTTTCTGCTATTGGGAAACTGAATAAAGTGAGAGAAAATCTCACTGAGGTCACAATGAATCAACAGCGGCAGAATTACTTTTAGAAGCTGGTATTCTGTATATAGCACACAAGAGCCGCAAGCCGAGCGGTGGGCAACAGTGAGAAATTCTAGAATACACACTCATTATTCTGTCTTGACCTCTAGGGTCAAAGAGAGGAAGGAAGCCGGATACAGTGCCAAAATGGAGCCGAGACACTTGCTTTAAAACCAGCCTCAGACAACAAGATTCACTGTTTTCAACTGCTGGAATTAGAAGGAAGTGGTATCTCTGGAATATATCATTACCTTCACCACTTTTCCTTTGAATTATCCTATTGCTCATTGGTGTTTGGGAACAAATGCCCCTAGCCAATACAAACAGAGCTCTCAGTCTAAATACTAATGGCTATAAAGTTGCTATATCTTATTTAGAAAACAGTCTCTGTATTTGGTTCCAACAAAGGAGAAAGTCTGGGTATCTGAGTTCAGTTTAACCTTTTAACAGTCATTAATTCATGGGGGAAAATGCATTTTTAGAATGCAAGCTAGTTGATTGGTTGATTAGGGATTATTATGGTCTCCATAGTACAATTAAATGGAAGCAAAATTACTGCAATAATGGTTAGTCTTCAGCAGAGTTTCTCTTTGTTTTTACATAAAAAAATGTCAAAATCATTGTGGCTAGGTACTTTTGAAATGTCATCCACCCTGCAGTTATAATCTACCAAATAAAGCAGTTTGCAGTATTGCAAAGACTTGGCACTCCCGTTTTATACAGTACTCACTGCATACATTATAGGGCTAGTAAACACATGTGGTCTGGCAAATCCAAACATTCTAGGGCCTAAGGCTAGCATCTTACCCAAATAGCAGTCCCATGCTGTCATATGATTCTTAAAGTCAAATCTCTTTGGAGAGGCCACTTTCACATTGAGTTTGGAATATTCATATAGAAGTCAGCACATTGGAATTACAAATGTATCATGCATGCATTGTCTAGTAGTGTCATTCTTTAGTCCCCTAAACGATTGATTCAATGAGGATTCACAATGATTGGAAAATCCTATTGTACATGTGTCTCGTGTTGTTGGCATGTCAAGACTTTCTCAACATTTGGATTTGGGTAATGTATATCATCCCTGATTGTGCATTACTGTGTACATGTAATGTAGAATTGTGCAGTATACAACTATGCAGTGTACTGTAATTTGTTCATGAGGCACAGTACTGAGTTGAATGCCCCTCTCCTCAGCATCATCTCTCAGCATCATCTGCCAAACCCACCTCATCTATAGAACCATACTACACAGTCATTAGAAAGCTATAAATGTACCGTTTATGCCGGCTTTCTCTTGTTTGCATGTGGCTTGGATTGAAATTAGCTGCTATTTTCTCTGTCCTCTATAATTTTCAGAGATCAACCACCTCCACTTAAAGCAGAATGAAACCTCCCCAATGGGAGCTCTCTTCAACCAGATGTTCACTATCTGACAACTCGGAGTGCACTTTTTCCATTCCACATAAACACTTTGAAAACAAATAAGAGAAGACTGGGAATAGACTTTTGGCACTATAAACTGGCATGAATTTCAGGTTTGTAGACAATACAAAGCAGTAGCTAGAATGACTACACATTGGGGGAGAGAAAAATACACATTTGTCAGTGTGAATTTCCATTATATTCTTGTCATCCTTTCTGGTTCCACAACATCTTTTTAGAATTTTGTTTATTAATGTATGTTTATTAATCTAAAAGTCAAAATGAGAATCTGATAGTTAAAAACTGTTCCTTTCACTCATAACAAAGCATTAGAATGAAATGCAATGGAGAGAAACCATGCATTCCTGGACTGCCCCAGAGCTAAGATTTGTCAGGTCTGTTTGATGCCCAGTGCTGTAGTAGGCTAGCCATAACATTCAATAAGACTGTGACTTGTGGTGCTCATCTTCATTGGATTGCCACTGGACACCTGGGCTCATAGTCTGTTGGGGGGTTTCATCATGTATGATGAAATGATTTTGTATGATTTACATTCTGTGTCTCTGGAACTAACTCTGTAAATTGCTCAAGTCATTGTATCTGTCCTTAATACTACATTGATGTGCCTCATCCAAAATGAATGTAATTTGTACAGTACACATGGTTCAACACACAGAGTTGTGCATATTACTGGCAAGATATGTATCACACTAAACCATGAATGCTGAGCACAGTCCATACTTCTTAGCTGCCACATTGCAACATCAATTATTACCGCAAAGTATGTCCAAATGATTACCATTCACATACAAACGCATCATTTATTAAGACTTTAATGTTTTGTATAGGCACCCAAGTTGACCCTTATGGAAAAGACACAGGAATTTCACATGTGAGTGTAACCGATGTGAAATGGCTAGCTAGTTAGCAGTAGTGCACGCTACTAGCGTTTCAATCGGGTGATGTCACTCGCTCTGAGGCCTGAAGTAGCTGCTCCCCTTGCTCTGCAAGGTCCGTGGCTTTTGTGGAGCGATGGGTAAGGATGCTTTGAGGGTGTCAGTTGTTGATGTGTGCAGAGGGTCCCTGGTTTGAGCCCAGGTAGGGGCGAGGGGACGGACTAAAGTTATACTGTTACATTGATGCTGTTGACCCAGATCACTGGTTGCTGTGGAAAAGGAGGAGTTAAAAAAGGGGGTGAGTGTAACCGATATGAAATGGCTAGCTAGTTAGCAGTGGTGCGTGCTAATAGCGTGATGGGTAACGATGCTTTGTGGGTGACTGTTGTCTGTGTGCAGAGGGTCCCTGGTTCGAGCCCGGCGAGGGGACGGACAAAAGCTATACTGTTACATGAACACATCTGAAGTGTTCCAAAAACACATGTTTTCATGTGATTACGTGATCTTATGTGAAGTAAAGCAACATGTTATAACATGAAACTACACATGGGAAATCATGTGATTTTCCACAGGTGAAAACATTGTTTTTCTGTAAGGGGAGGAACAACATTGTAGCAATGTTCTACTAATTTAAGACACTACAGTACTGTATGTACAAAGCCTGCAGCGTACTACTAACCATAACACTAAAAGATGCATCCTGTGGGACAGAGTCATTATAAATGCACATTTCTTGGAAACATTTAATTGGTTTGTGAATTTAAATGCTTTTCGCCTCTAGTTTAAAGATCCATTAAAGCCATTCAAAAGTAGGATAAAGTTTGGTGTGTGTGTATGTGTGTGTGTGCGTGTGTGTGAATGGCACAGTCTGGAGAGAGAACACTTTGTATAATAAGACTAATGCGCTCTCAGCGACACTTCTCTCTCCTGCTCAGGGAGGACGATAGTGGAGACAGCATGGAGGTGCACTGAGCTGAGCCCAGCATGAGAGTCACAATACAGAGAGGTTCACAACAGATGGAAGGAGCTTATGATTTAATAACATTGTTTATACCTGCTGGGTTGATAACATTTCAACACATTGAGAGGAAAGACTGCGTGCTGATGAATGTCAGCCAGAGGACACAGAACAGCATATTTTTTAGAGGGTGACTTTCAATGTTTCACTTTAACTATGTAGTATAATATCTGTAAACTAAAGATCTATAAAATGGGCATTAAAAAAACTTTGGTAAGGGATCATTTTAGCATATTAGTCAACAGAGCCACTCAAACTACTCTGACTTTAGCAGAGTAGCTAATTTGATTCTGGGTGCCGGGATTACACTCAAGCTGATTTACTTCAACTAGTATTCTAGTTGGTCTCGACCTATATCAAATTGAACAGTGATATTATCCTAGCCCATGTTGTTTGGTGGTTACAACATACATCCTTTAGATATTCAACAGTTGTAATAGTTTCTGCAACAATATCAATATCAAGACAAGCCTGACCTCTAACCCCAAATATTTTAAGAACCACACAATAATATGTGTGTTACATTTTGCTTTGCAGCTAAAACCTCTATTGGCTTTGTTGGATCTTGAAAATTCTCTTATGTAGAGAAAAGAAGAACAACTTGCAATTGTTATTAAACATGTGGCTATGGTTATGTGGAAAGGTCTAAAATTACACTGGATTTGCAAAACATCTTATGATCAACATTCAGAGCTCCATGCAGCCAATACAAACCAAAATCAAATATTTCACAATGGCTGTTTTATCTTCTTGATGTAGTGGTTGTAAAAAAAAATCACTTGCAAGTAAAACGTCAAACAGGACCATCCTCCTGATACTAAAGTTCTGCGATGGCAAATCAACTGGAATTTCATAATTTAGTCCACTCCCCCAAAAAGAAAACAAACATATATTATCAGACTGAATGACATTGATTTTGCCTGATTTGTAACCTTGCATTAGGATTGTCAGCTTCCAAGACACTGGCCAATGATATACAGTTGGTGACATAGCCTGTGTACTCTAGAAATGTACAGATGATACATTAGCACACTGGGAGGAGGGAGATATTGAAATATGTGTCCTGTTTGTTTAACTTGGAACAAGGCGCAAATCTTAGCACATTTTGGAAATGAAGGAATATTTCTATCTTAAACACATCTCATCCCTGACAAGAAATTAATCTGAATGTGTGTTTTTTTCATTTTATTGACTTGCTACTGGGAATTAGATTTCCAAGGCATTGTAATAATGTTTTATGAAGAATGTCTTTCCCTGAATGATGCATACTGCTTATTGCCTGCCAACTCAACCAGGGCAGGGGCATACTGTATAAACCAATCTAGCTGGGGTCTGTTTGGACTGCTGTGGATTTTCAGAGGTGTTTGTCAAAATGTCCTCTACTCTCGCTGTGGTCTGGAAGACAGAGTTATAAAAGCTACCCTGTCAGGCCCAATGGGTGCAATGAAAATCCACACAGCTCTAAATGATACTTACTTGTATTGCATAAGCTTTATTCAGAAAGCCTTTATGATAATTTCACACACCCACTCCCAACACATAATTCTCATTGACAAACCATGAATTAGTAGGAATATATTTTTCTAAAAAGCAACTTCTTTGCAGCACAGATCTGTCATCTGGGGATCTCTGTCATGTGGTGGATATTCTTGTTTCTGCTGCATGGAAGATTTCCATGATGTCATACGGTCTATGACATAGACCAATATCATCTCCAGAGTGATGAGGATTGTTTACACACACACAATATAAAAGTCCTTGTCGGTTCTGTAAATGTGTAAAGGTTTTATGTCACCCTCATATAACAGGATCAGGTCTGGTTTTGATTGTAGTCTGATCTGGTGCTATTATTGCAAAAGCATTCCTCATATCAGGTTTTCAATGGCTACATTTCTGACACCTAACATACAGTAAATATACATACACACTACATAACCAAGAGTATGTGGACACCTGCTCGTCGAACATTTCATTCCAAAATCATGGGCATTAATATGGAGTTGGTCCCCGTTTTGCTGCTATAACAGCCTGCACATTTCTGGGAAGGCTTTCTACTAGATGTTTGAACATTGCTGCGGGGACTTGCTTCAATTCAGCCACATGAGCATTAGTAAGGTTGGGCACTGATGTTGGTGTTCGATGGGGTTGAGGCCAGGGCTCTGTGCAGGCCAGTCAAGTTATTCCACATCGATCGAGCCAAACCATTTCTGTATGGACCTCGCTTTGTGCACAGGGGCATTGTCATGCTGAAACAGGAAAGGGCCTTCCCCAAACTGTTGCCACAAAGTTGGAAGCACAGAATCATCTAGAATGTCATTGTATGCTGTAAAACAGCCCCAGACCATTATTCCTCCTCCACCAAACTTTACAGTTGCCACCATGCATTGGGGCAGGTAGCGTTCTCCTAGCAACCGCCAAGCCCAAAATTGTGATTCACCCCTCCAGCTGACACTTGGCATTGCGCATGATGATCTTAGGCTTGTGTGTGGCTCCTTGGCCATGGAAACCCATTTCATGAAGCTCCTGACGAATAGTTATTGGGCTAACGTTGCTTCCAGAGGCGGTTTGGAACTCGGTAGTGAGTGTTACAGACGATTTTTACACACTACGCGCTTCAGCACTCGCCGGTCCCATTCTGTGAGCTTGTGTAGCCTACCACTTCCCGTCTGAGCCGTTGTTGCTCCTAGACGTTTCCACTTCACAATAACAGCATTTACAGTTGACCGGCCAGCTCTAGCAGGGCAGAAATTTGACGAACTGACTTGCTGGAAAGGTGGCATCCTATGATTGTGCCACGTTGAAAGTCACTGAGCTCTTCAGTAAGGTCAATGTTTGTCTATGGAGATTGCATGGCTGTTTGTTCAAATTTGTACATGTGGCTGAAATAACCGAATCTACTAATTTGAAGGGGTGTCCACGTACTTCTGTATATGTAGTGTATGTTATACATGTACTGTTCTGTACTGTAGGGTGCATGCTCACACACTTACAAACTGACACACATACTTAATCGACTGAACTCGAACGTGTTCACAGTCATACTGCACACACACACACACACACACACACACACACACACACACACACACACACACACACACACACACACACACACACACACACACACACACACACACACACACCCACACCCACACCCACACACACTCACACTCACACTCACACACACACACACACACACACAGTGAACCACAGACAGATGCATATCCCTCTGTGACTAATGAACTGATTTGAGTGTTTTCTTTGGCTCATTTGGTCTTCTTCATTAATCAAACCGGGAAGAAACTTCCCCTGGCCCTTTGAACCATAAAGAGTCAAAACACAAATAAAAGTGAAAGTTTGCCTCAGAAAGGCTGAGCCGGTGAACTTGAGCAACGTGGCTGGTGTTCCTGCGTGTGTAGATTTATGAGATAAATGATTGGCCAGAGTGTTCTCGGTAATGTGTATCCACAGTACTCATCCTCAGAAAGCTGAGGGAGAGGGATGGCAGCCCTGGAGACCATACAGATGGACTCCCAGATCACCTTTCAATACCACACTGAAAGCCCCGCTCTCTGAGCTGCTAATATTTATGTAAATAACTTGGAAAGGAAATGTTCGGTTCCCCACGGAATGTTAATCGATTTACCCAGACAATGTATTAAATCACTACATAGCCAGCCAACAGTATATGAGAGACTAACATTTTTTGGTAACAATTTATTTGGATAGTCCATCTCTAGATGCTCTATAGACTATCTACAGACTATCAGTAACATTTCAACATTTCATAACTATCTACTAACCCTATCCCTAGCCCTTAAACCTTATCCTAAACTTAACCCTTACCCTAGCCCGTATTCTAAACCTTACCCTAACCCTAACCCTAACCTTAGCAAGCAGTTGCTTATCAACAGATAGTCAGTTGCTTATCAACAAATAGTTTGTTGATAGTATGACCATCTGTAAAACATCTACAGATGGATTATCCAAAACAAGTGTGAACCGTTTTCTTTATAGAATCATTTGGATTACATTGCATTTCACTTTAAGAGTATAGATCTCTTGATTTGGTTTAGTGGCAGCAGAGAGATGAAATACAGAATGCTTGTTCATTCCTGTACATCATTTCCCTGAACCACTGTTTGTTGGGCTCGCTACACATTGGAGCTGGTGTGATTTACTGTGTTGGATGCCTTTCCCATTTTTATTTTACCTTTATTTAACCAGGCAAGTCAGTTAAGAACAAATTCTTATTTTCAATGACGGCCTAGGAACAGTGGGTTAACTGCCTGTTCAGGGGCAGGACGACAGATTTGTACCTTGTCAGCTCGGGGGTTGAAACTTGCAACCTTGCGGTTACTAGTACAACGCTCTAACCACTAGGCTACCCTGCCGCCCCATTGAGTCAGCAGGGAAGAATGCACCTTGACCCACGTCTTAGAGTAAACCTGGAATACAAGAACAGTCAAGACCCTATATTTAAGCATTTGCTATTGCTCATGTCCTTGTTTTTCACCAGGGCCAGGCAACACAAAAATGTTGGGTGTCCTTGTAATGTCAGAGTAATCACTAAATACAATTGATTTTACATTTAAAAGTTCTTAATTTTCCTAAAGTCATTTAATAATAGTCTGCTGATAAAATAGTGGGTACTTTGACTTGCTAGTTCATTATTAAAGAGATCTAATGACCTGCAAAAGCTAAATTAGGATGATTAATTGACCCTCTGTTCCCAGAACCTCTGTTACCATGGAACAGTATGGATTCTTGTTTTGAAGTGGTCTGTTGTTGTGCACGGCAAAGGGAGGGACCTGCCAGCTTAGTTACTCTAACAATCATCTCCTAAAGTCTGTGAAGCAGTGAGTCGGTCAGGCAGGCAGTGGTGCCAGTGGTGAGATCAGACCACAGGGCAGCGAGTAGCTCAATATTCCCAAACAAAGAAGAGTTGTTTTGATTTACCCACTATTGCATGTGACTTCAGAATAATCCTTGGTATGATATACAAGTCTCTTTCCCGAAACTCTTGAGCCTTGGTGTGAGTTGCCTGTTACCAAATCAGTTTGGTAACAGGATTTAATCAGCCAGTGCTGGCATGAGCAGCCATAGGCTGAGCCTATAATATAAGACTCAGTGGACTCAGTGGAAGATGTTTTCATTCACTTTCTTGTTTGAAAGGGTAACACATCTACTAGACTTACTGTGCTCTCACTCAAACTTGAGTGTTTTTGTTTCCATGACTTGCTGGGAATAACAACAAATGCCATGTGTTATTTCATTAATCAGGCTACAGAATTATCAGTATATATGTATACAGGACACAGTATTAGAGGTTATGTTTACTGCTATTTTTACAAGTGGCTATTGTAATGGGGAATTCCATAATATATGAATGTCTGGACTTATAGTATGTTGCATCATTTGTCTAGACTTATTTAACATAATTTAACACATAAAGCCCTCAGCCTGAACTAGTGGCTGGACTGTGTGAACCTAGTAGATGTCTTTGTTTCTTTTAAGGCTGAAAGTTGAAGGTCAGGTGAGATTACAACACTAAAGTGATGGTGGAGATCAGAGGACATAAGAGAAACAAGCATATTTCATTTGATTTCTTCATCAATGCATTGTCTCAAATAATATGTGCTTTGAAGTTTTGCATGAAATACTTCCCTTAACCTCTGGGTTCCACCATAGGGAATTCCTCTCCTCTTATTGGGACATTAGACTTACTCAAACTGCATTACAGTCAAAGAGCAATCCTTGCATTTAGCACTGGACTATGATTTCATTACAGATGCTTTATTTATTTATATAAACTCATATGACTACGAGGCGACGAATCGATGATAGTGCGACAAGCCACCCTATCCATCTCCTCCCAACCTCCCCTCTCATCTTGGCTAATCAACAGGTCAACCTGCTCCACACACCATTCATCCATCGCTGCGTACAGCATCCTAATAAAGTCTATCCCTCTCTTGAACTGTGTTTGCCTGACACATACTCCAGCCTAAAGAGTTGGCGCCAAGTGCACAGCTGTGAAAACAATCCTTTCACATGCATTTCCCAATTTTAGAGCTTGAAATCATTTTACATTTGGGGTCTTCCCAGCTAGCACATTTGGTTCTTTGGAAGTTGTGGGAACATATGTTTTCAGCTTCACATTGGTTCTATGAACGAAGCCATACGTTTCCTAACCGGTAAAATGTAACTTTTTAAAAACATTCTGAGAACATAAGTAAACATTTCGCATGTTCTGGGAAGGTTTATTTTTAGTTTGCTCCGGTTCCTTAAGTTTTCTTGGGAAGTTTTATTAACACTGAGAACGGAAATTATAGGTCATTTCAGGTTTTAAAATCAATTCCTTAAAACTTTCACTGCATGTTTCAATAAAACTTCAAGTAACACTGCTAACTTGTTTTGAGTTAACATTTTTTAATCTACAAGCACAGATAGAACACATGGAAAATAATTGATTTAGGCATTAATCACATAACACATTTTTTTTTTATTGTGAGATTCTAACTTCTAATATTCTGTTCTATATCCATGGATTTAGTCTACTGCGCCACCAGGATGGAGCCAGCATGGCATGTTTTTTAACTCATACAAAGCTGTTATTTTTTGTCTATTCAAACAGACCCCATCAAAGGAAACAAAACACTCGTTAAGATCAGGTGTGGCGAATGAGTGGGCACAACCAAAACACCTAAACACACTTTTAAAATATATCTATATATATTTCACCTTTATTTAACCAGGTGGGCCAGTTGAGAACAAGTTCTCGTTTACAACTGCGACCTGACCAAGATAAAGCAAAGCAGTGCAACACAAACACATATGGGATAAACAAACGTACAGTCAATAACACAATAGAAAAATCTATATACAGTGTGTGCAAATGTAGTAAGATTAGGGAGGTAAGGCAATAAATAGGCCAATAAATAGGCACAATTATTTCAATTCAGCAATTCAAAACTGGAGTGATAGATGTGCAGAAGATGAATGTGCAAGTAGAGATACTGGGGTGCAAGTAAGCAAAAAAACTAAACAATATGGGGATGAGGTATTTGGGTGGAATATTTACAGATGGGCTATGTACAGGTGCAATGATCGGTAAGCTGCTCTGACAGCTGATGC
The DNA here is from genome assembly GCF_036934945.1 of Oncorhynchus masou masou. Lineage (NCBI taxonomy): Eukaryota > Metazoa > Chordata > Actinopteri > Salmoniformes > Salmonidae > Oncorhynchus > Oncorhynchus masou. The sequence continues at coordinate 19,579,746 of NC_088233.1, read as the reverse complement.
TTAAAATTAGAGAGGGAGAAATGAGTCTCCAGCTTCTGTGATTTTTGCAATCCGTTCCAGTCAATGGCAGCAGAGAACTGGAAGGAGAGGCAGCCAAAGTAGGAATTGGCTTTGAGGATGACCAGTGAAATATACCTGCTGGAGCGCGTGCAACAGATGGGTGCTGCTATGTTGACCAGTGAGCTGAGATAAGGCGGGGCTTTACCTAGCACAGAATTATAAATGACCTGGAGCCAGTGGGTTTGGTGACGAATATGAAGCGAGGGCCAGCCAACGAGAGGATACAGGCCGCAGTGGTGGGTAGTATATTGGGCTTTGGTGACAAAACGGATGGCACTGTGATAGCAAATTGGATGCAGTCTGAGTAGCGTGTTGGAGGCTATTTTGTAAATTACATCGCCGAATTCGAGGATCGGTAGGATAGTCAGTTTTACAAAGGTATGTTTGGCAGAATGAGTGAAGGAGGTATTGTTTGCGAAATAGAAAGCCGGTTCTAGATTTAATTTTGGATTGGAGATGCTTAATATGAGTCAGGAAGGAGAGTTTACAGTCTAGCCAGACACCTAGGTATTTATAGTTGTCCACATATTTAAAGTCAGAACCGTCCAGAGTAGTGATGCTAGTCAGGCGGGCGGGTGCGGGCAGCGATCGGTTGAAGAGCATGCATTTCGTCTTACTAGCATTTAAGAGCAGTTGGAGCTGTAGGACCCCCATAGAGACTGCCAGAGTCCCGGATAACAGGTCCTCCGATTTGACACACTGAACTCTATCTGAGAAGTAGTTAGTGAACCAGGCAAGGCATTCATTAGAGAAACCAATGCTGTTGAGTCTGCCAATAAAAATACGGTGATTGACAGAGTGGAAACCTTGGCCAGATCGATGAATACGTCTGCACGGTACTGTCTTTTATGGATGGCGGTTATGATATCGTTTAGTACCTTGAGCATGGCTGGGGTGCACCCGGACCAGCTCGGAAACCAGATTGCATAGCGGAGAAGGTACGGTGGAATTCGAAATGGTCGGTGATCTGGTTGTTAACTTGGCTTTAGAAGACATTAGAAAGACAGGATAGGATAGATATAGTGTCTCCCCCTTTGAAGAGGGGGATGACTGCGGCAGCTTTCCAATCCTTGGGGATCTCAGGTGATACGAAGGAGAGGTTGAACAGGCTGGTAAATAGGGCTTTCGACAATGGCGGAGGACAGTTTCAGAAATAGAGGGTGCAGATTGTCAAGCCCAGCTGATTTGTATGGGTCCAGGTTTTACAGCTCTTTCAGAACATCTGCTATCTGGATTTGGGTAAAGGAGAAGCTGGGGAGGCGTGGGCGAGTATCTGCGGGGGGGGGGGGGGAGCTGTTGGCCAAGGTTGGAGTAGCCAGGAGGAAGGCATGGCCAGCCGTTGAGAAATGCTTGTTGAAGTTTTCGATTATCACGGATTGATCGGTGGTGACCGTGTTACCTAGCCTCAGTGCAGTGGGCAGCTGGGAGGAGGTGATCTTGTTCTCCATGGACTTTACAGTGTTCCAGAACGTTTTGTAGTTAGAGTGACAGGATGCAAATTTCTGCTTGAAAGAGCTGACCTTTGCTTTCCTGACTGACTGTGTGTATTAGTTCCTAACTTCCCTGAAAAGTTGCATATCTTGGGGACTATTCAATGCTATTGCAGTCCGCCACAGGATGTTTTTGTGCTGGTCGAGGGCAGTCAGGTCTTGAGTGAACCAAGGGCTATATCTGTTCTTAGTTCTGCATTTTTTGAACGGAGCATGCTTGTCTAAGATGGTGAGGAAGATACTTTTAAAGAACATCCAGGCATCCTCAACTGACGGGATGAGGTCAATATCCTTCCAGGATACCCGGGCCAGGTCGATTAGAAAGGCCTGCTCGCAGAAATGTTTTAGGGAGCGTTTGACAGTGATGAGGGGTGGTCGTTTGACCGCGGACCAGTAGCGGATACAAGCAATGAGGCAGTGATCGCTGAGATCCTGATTGAAGACAGCAGAGGTGTATTTGGAGGGCAAGTTGGTCAGGATAATGTCAATTAGGGTGCCCATGTTTACGGATTTAGGGTTGTACCTGGTGGGTTCCTTGATGATTTGTGTGAGATTGAGGGCATCTAGCTTAGATTGTAGGACTGCCGGGGTGTTAACCTCTAGCGTCGAGCAATCCCGTATCCGGGAGCGTAATCTTAGCCTCAAGCTCATTACCATAACGCAACGTTTCCTATTCATGACAATCGCAAATGAAATGAAATAAATATATTCAAACACAAGCTTAGCCTTTTGTTAACTTCACTGTCATCTCAGATTTTCAAAATATGTTTTTCAACCAATCTACACAAGCATTTGTGTAAGAGTATGGATAGCCTAGCATAGCATTAAGCCTAGCATTCAGCAGGCAACATTTTCACAAAAACAAGAAAAGCATTCAAATAAAATAATTTACCTTTGAAGAACTTCGGATGTTTTCAATGACGAGACTCTTAGTTAGATAGCAAATGTTCAATTTTTCCAAAAATATTATTTGTGTAGACGAAATAGCTCCGTTTTGTTCATCACGTTTGACTAAGAAAAAGACCGGAAAATGCAGTCACTTACAACGCCGAACTTCTTTCCAAATTAACTCCATAATATCGAAAAAAACATGGCATACGTTGTTTAGAATCAATCCTCAAGGTGTTTTTCACATATCTATTCGATAATCTATCAGTGCTGGCAGTTGGCTTCTCATCAGAAGCAAACGGAAAAATACTGCAGTTGGAGATTACGCAATATTTACGACGGAGGACACCAAGCGACCACCTGGTAGATGTAGTCTCTTATGGTCAATCTTCCAATGATATGCCTAAAAATATGTCACAATACTGCAGACACCTTGGGGAAAACGTGGAAAACGTAAACTGACTCCTAGCTCCTTCACAGCCATATAAGCAGTCGTTGCCATGAGGGGGTTTAAAAAAATGCGGCACTTCCTGATTGGATTTTTATCTGTTTTTTTCTGTAACATGAGTTCTGTGGCACTCACAGACAATATCTTTGCAGTTTTGGAAACGTCAGAGTGTTTTCTTTCCAAAGCTGTCAATTATATGCATAGTCGAGCATCTTTTTGTGACAAAATATCTTGTTTAAAACGGGAATGTTTTTCATCCAAAAATGAAAATAGCGCCCCCTATATCCAAGAAGTTAAGCATATCCCGGTTTAGGTCACCTAACAGAACAAACTCTGAAGCTAGATGGGGGGTGATCAATTCACAAATGGTGTCCAGCTCACAGCTGGGAGCTGAGGGGGGTTGGTAGCTGGCGGCAACAGTGCTGCTTTTTGCTCGCTGAAGTGTTTTAGGGAGCGTTTGACAGTGATGAGGGGTGGTCGTTTGACCACGGACCCATTGCGGAGCCAGGCAATGAGGCAGTGATCGCTGAGATCCTGGTTGAAGAGAGCAGAGGTGTATATAGAGGGCATGATGGTCAGGATGATATCTATGAGGGTGCCGGTGTTTACGGATTTAGGGTTGTACCTGGCAACAGTGAGGAATTTATTTCTGGAAAGGTGGATTTTTAAAAGAAGATGCTTGTTTGTTTGGGCACAGACCTGGATAGCATGACAGAACTCTCTGCAGACTAACTCCACCCCCTTTAGCAGTTCTATCTTGGCGGAAAATGTTGTAGTTGGGGATGTAAATTTTCGAATTTTTGGTGGCCTTCCTAATCCAGGATTTAGACATGGCTAGGACATCAGTGTTGGCGGAGTGTGCTAAAGCAGTGAGCAGCCATCAGCAATCTTAGGGAGGAGGCATCTGATGTTGACATGCATGAAACCAAGGCTTTTGTGTGTGGGGTGGGACAAAAGAGAAAGAGAATATAAAAAGTGGTGGGAAGGTTGTTTTTAAAATATCCATAGGACAGCCACGCTCTCACCAAGCTCTAAGAAACATGTTTCTCAGAACATTATGTGCTAGCTGGGCAAAGTAATGTGAAGTAAAGTAGTGAAAGATGTAACCGTTTTAATATAATTTCAGTGACAGTCTTTTAGAATATTGATTTCTGACATTATTGCAACAATGCAAATAATGTCAAATAATTGCCATTTCAAAATAGTGTGCATGACTTTATATGTGCTTGTGCATATGTTTTATTTAACTAGGCTAGTCAGTTAATAAGAACAAATTCTTATTTTCAATGACAGCCTAGGAACAGTGGGTTAATTGCCTGTTCAGGGGCAGAATGATAGATGATTTGTACCTTGTCAGCTCTGGGGTTTGACCATATCATCCAGGTTCTACGTGATAATGCTCGTTGTGGCCATTAAAAAGGGGATTTCCTCCTTGGCAGGCTATTCAGGCCACAGGCCCAAGTCCCAGATCCCAGCAGGAGATGTGATCATATCCAAAGTAATAGCCTTAGACTGAGGCTTCACAGCCCATAATAGTGCTTCAAGGTCACTCTCACTGAGGCTTTTGCAGTTAATACCCTTAACCAAGAATGAAAGAGTTCAGGACTAGGATTTGATGTGATGGATTTAAACGGGCCGTACATTTAAACACACCAAGGCAGCTTTGACATTGAAGTGGTGTTAAAACAATACAAATGAAGTGGTGTTAAAATATTTTAATGTACTACTCAAGTCATTTTTGGGGTTTCTATTTTTTTTTTTTTACTTTAACTCCACTAAATCCACTCCACTAAATCTGTACTTTTTACTCCCATACATTTTCACTGACACCCAAATGTACTTGGTTACATTACAAATGATCAGGCAGAACAACAATATTGTCCAATCTTATCAACATAACTATACGGGCACAAGGCGATACCCACATGCAGACACAGGAGGCAGATGGTAGAGCTCCGTTATTTATTAGAACAAAGGTAGTAGGCAAAGGCAGGTCGGGGACAGGTGAGAGTTCATAAACTATATCCCGAGTCAAAAACCGTACAAGGGGATAGGCAGGCTGGTAGTTAGAACAGGCAGAGTGGTAAGGCAGACGGGTTTGGAGTCATTACAGGCAAGGGTTGAAACCAGGAGGACTATAATCAAACAGAGACTGGGAAAGATAGGAGCAAGGGGAAAACCGCTGGTTGACTTGGCAAACAAGACGAACTGGCACAGAGATACAGGAAAGACAGGGATATATACACCGGGGATAATAAGCGACACCTGGAGGGGGTGGAGATAATCACAAGGACAGGTGAACCAGATCAGGGTGTGACAATAACGCATTGTCATTCCTACTGCCTAAACACAAATACCATGTTTGTAAATGATGTCTAAGAGTTGGAGTGTGCCCCTGTCTGCTTGTAAAGAAAAAATACAAAAATAAATGTGTGCCTTTTGTTTGCTTAATATAAGGGATTTGATGTATAGCAATTACTTTTACTTATTACTTCTACTCAAGTGTGACAATTGAGGATTTTTCCACCACTGTACTTAAGTACACTTAAAACCAGATGCTTTTAGACTTTCACTCAAGTTGTATTTTACTGGGTGACTCACTTTTACTTGAGTCATTTTCTACTAAGGTATCTTTACTTTAGCTCAAATCTGACAATTTAGAACCATTTCATTCACAGTACAATTGACACTTTCTTGCCTGTCACCTTGGACATTGTGTACTGTCCCTCTCTGTGTCTCTGTCTCTCTATGTCTACCTCTGTCTGTCTGTCTGTCTGTCTGTCTGTCTGTCTGTCTGTCTGTCTGTCTGTCTGTCTTTCTCTCTCCCTCTTTCTCTTCACCTTTCTCATGAAGCAAATCAACAATAGGCAGGCCCCGGTGGATGAGAGGAAGTTGTGAATGCTGGTACAGAGCAGAGGAGGATCCAAGAGGAGTAGGAGGAGACCTTGGACCTGAGTAAATAAATGACAGAAGGTCTGTCTGGCTGGAGGTCTGGAGTCATATCAGTAAAGTGTCTTAGAGTAGGAGTGCTGCAAGGGAGGGGTTTCTGATCCTAGATTAGTACTCCTACTCTGAGGCGTTTTGGACCCGATTCAGACTTAGGAAATGTATCCCTTTCCTACGCACACCTTTTTCTACGCACTTGTCAGTAGTTGGTATTCATACTTACCTTATGCAGTTGTGTAACGGGCTTTGCAGACGTGGTTCCCTTGCGGGCGCTGAATACATTTAATTCAACCGCTGAAAGGCTTTCCACATGCTGGCCAAAAGATTTTCTCGTGGATTTTCTCGAGTGGACTAATGAAACAAATACCAAAAGATCATTTGGGGTTTTCCTTTAAGTTCAAGGTCAGAATATTCATAGAGAGAAAAGTGCATATAAAGGGAATTGCGTTCCATTTATGCACACTAAACTCGGGTCGGAATTTCCCCCAATGAATACGAGCCCTGGTGTTCTGTGTGCTAAGAGGGGGGTGAGAGAGCCTGAAACCTCATGGAGCTTCTGGCACTGTAGTAGGATCATCTGTCGCCCCCGGAGACCGGAGGAGGTGGATTGTGGGGCGATGAGACCAGGATGTTGAGCAGACTTTATTAAGGTCTGTGTGTCTCTGGGGGAGTCGAGTGTTTAGGATCTAAATGTTTTGGAGAGCTTCATGTTGGAAATGGGAGACAATACGGTGGAGTTCTCAGAATTTCCACCATATTCTCCTTTTGAAGTCTCCTTTTTTAAATGAACTAAAAAGGAAAGGAAAGTATTAACAGTACAATTTCAGATGGGAACCATAGAAATGAAGTCTAAATAAAAATAATAATGTTCACGAATCACAAATGTTTGGTGCCTCAACAGTTTAACATCTGAGAACCTTTGTGTAAATAATATTGTTCAAGAATTACAAATATTTGGTGCCTCATAACATTTTAACTTCTGAGAACTTTTGTGTAAATAATATTGTTCAAGAATTACAAATATTTGGTGCCTCATAACAGTTTAACTTCTGAGAACCTTAATGTAAATAATATTGTTCAAGAATAACAAATATTTGGTGCCTCATAACAGTTTAACTTCTGAGAACCTTTGCGGAAATAATATTGTTCAAGAATAACAAATATTTGGTGCCTCATAACAGTTTAACTTCTGAGAACCTTTATGTAAATAATATTGTTCAAGAATAACAAATATTTGGTGCCTCATAACAGTTTAACTTCTGAGAACCTTTGTGTAAATAATGTTGTTGAAGAATTACAAATATTTGGTGCCTCATAACAGTTTAACTTCTGAGAACCTTTGTCTAAATGATGTTCCCTTTGGCGGTATTGCTTGTATCGAGGCTGAAGTCATCATTATAACCTAGACTGATAGAAAAATCATACAACATGATCATAAATCCACACCAAAGATTTCATTTTTCCCTCAGTAGATATGCTGGAGAGTCATTATTGAAGTAATCTGAACTGCATCAAGGTGGAGTATTGTGCATATTTGACAAATCTGACCATAGTAGAATATTGTTTTTTTTTCTTTTCTCATAGGTTTAATATATAAATGAGTTTTTCGCTCAGTGGGGGATTTAATACTGTAATTTGTCAGAGTAATTGTGCTCAGTCAGTGCAGGATCCAGCATTTCCCACAATGCTATTTTCGGTGCAGATTTGACATAGCAAATATGGCCTGTCCTGGAAAGTCACGTTTTCTGTTGGGATTTGTTGGCTGATTCATGTGGTTAATTACAATGATCATTCGGCTGTCTATGAAGAACAGATGGACAATGGATTTGATGGTCATGCTTGGTGAAGTGTGAATGAATAAGGGGACATTTGTTCAGTCCCAAACCTCAATGTTGGTAGAGTTTAAAAAGGAATGGTGGAGGGAGAAGGGGGAGGAGGGCATCACCAACTGAATTCAGCCTGAGGATAGAGTACTGTAATGATGACAGCTGGCTTCTGAAGCGACTATGATCTCTCTGGAGCCAGATTGGAAAGTGCCTAGAGTGTAATTTAGCTAGGATAAGATGTGCTGACATTAGGTTTTCAGCCCACAATGTAGCATCACTGTAGGAGAATTATGATTTATATTGGTTTACCTTAAAAGAAAACTATACCGAGAAATCATTTGGCATTTGTTTAATTAGTCCATTGTTGATATTGGCCCAAAATGTTTTGCGTGTCAGCAATCAAATTGACAAGATATGTAACTTTCAAAATACAGAAATCTGTCCCACATGATGCATTTTGCATCATATAATGCCAAACGCAGCGTCATATGATGCAAAATGCATCATACGGACCAGATTTCTGTATTTTGAAAGTTACACATATCTTGACAACTTGACTGCTGACGAATTTTTTGGGGGGCCAATATCAACAATGGACTAGTTAAACAAATACCAAAAGATGGAGATATCCTTTAAGGTACATAATGCTGTTCTGGACAGGCCTATTGGTTTAGGCAGAATATTACCAATACATCAGAACACTATTTGCTGAATTTTCCAACAGTTTCTGGGTGGAGATATCCTTTAAGGTACATAATGCTGTTCTGGACAGGCCTATTGGTTTAGGCAGAATATTACCAATACATCAGAACACTATTTGCTGAATTTTCCAAAGGAAATTATCTTTGCTGATCTTAAAAGTATACTCACTGTACTTCTATAGCTGTGCACTGTAGCTTTATGCATTGCTGTGAAGCGGACAGATAATCAGGGGCAAAGGTCGTTGAGGGAATTCGCTGAAAGGTTATATTCTGTTGGCTGCTGTCATCTAGTGGACATTTGATGGTAGCATTGATGGTCTCAGTATATTTTCAAAAAAACCTAAATGAGTACAGTCAATTTAGTTGTAGTTTTTGATTGGCCTACAGTATTAGAATTGACTGGGAGCATTCGTTTGAGAAGACTGCCATCTTCTGGCACATTGCAGTAGGACACTGAAGTTGCTTCATTATGTAATCTTGGCACATAGAACCAGACCCCATGTTCACTCTGACCAAATGCTTAATGGTAACAGTCTGTCACAAGAGACTACTTAAGTAGATGATGGGAAGCATTGAGGATCAAACAGCGTGGCAATATTACAGTATGCATGCCTGAGCTGGGTGAAAACGTGGACGATAGACAGTGAACCTGGAAAATCCTTCCAAGAAATTTTCCATACATCACACAGTAGTACACATGATGAATCAGAATGTATCTGCACAGTGAAAATCTCATATTCTGTTAACCCACATAATGTTGTTCACCTGTCTTATGCTCATATCTGTGGCCAAAGCATAAATTGGAGAAAAAACACTTCAAAAACTCCATCTCAAACCTGTATCTCAAACAGAATGTTTGAAAACCCTTGCTATTTTATCATAGAGAATTATGTCATCCTTCCTCATTGGCTAAGCTGGCCAATCAGCGGTCATCTCACATTAATATTTGAATGGCCACACCATTCTGTTACACTTTATTTGGATAGTCCATCTGTAGATGCTCTACAGACTATCATTAACATTTCAATGATCTGTTAACCCTAACCCTAACTCTAGCTCTAACCCTAACAACAACCCTTGTCCTAACCCTAGCCCTAACCATAACTTTATCAAGCTTTTTAACAGACCTAATTTAAACAAATTATAAGGAAAAGCATTTCACTGATATTGTAATGAATTATAGGTCATATTTCATGGAAATCTGAAATACGGGCCAGATACTTGAATGGTTTGTTCTAGATGTGACAGTGAGTACTACATGTTTTACTCTTCTGGCTCTGTTGCATAACTCCAGTCCTAGAATTCTGTTAGTACTTAAGCATGTCCTGAAGAAAGTTCCTCACATATTTAAGTTTGTCAATAGATAACTGTACTTCAACAATAGATAACTTTACTTCAACAATAGATAACTGTACTTCAACAATAGATAACTTTACTTCAACAATAGATAACTGTACTTCAACAATATATAACTTTACTTCTACTATAGATAACTGTACTTCAACAATAGATAACTTTACTTCTACGATAGATAACTGTACTTCTACAATAGATAACTGTATTTCTACTTCTACCATACTTTCTGCAAAGCTATGTCTATTTGGACATTACTTTTACTGTAACAGCATAAAGACAATTACCTTCTCCCCTTTTCTAGGAATTTAATGAAACTAGATAAATATTCACTCACATATCAATTATTTCACATACTCACAGACTGTGGTATTACTAATAGGGCTAGGAGAAGAAACTACGTTACATAGGGCAACTCTTTGAATTGGAGTGTGACCAAAAACAACCCATGTTCTTTTCATTTCCCCTGTTAGAATAGAATGTTTGTCCAACTTATTGTGTTCTAATATAGAGATTCTATGGTGGCCCCATCCATCTTTCCAACTTTAACACTGACTCTGCATTCCCTGGCAGCATCATGACTGCCACATCTCATCAGTATGAGAGTGTCTCACTGGTCCTAAAGAGAGAGGAGTTCAACTTCGAATTGGAGGATGAATTATAAGTTAAGGAAAAACTGAGCTCTTTCTAAATTACGTTTAATTTACTGTACGACTATTGTTAGCTATAAGTTGCACAGAATGAAGCAAATGACATAACACTACCAAATCACACATTTCTTATTTGTGATGTTTCTTCTTTTGGTGATCTTACTGCCAGCCTTGGAATAGGACGTGTTTATTTGAAGAAGCTTCTTCAGATGGTTTGTATATAGGCGTTGGCTGTGTCCATTCCACTGTGTGTTTGGATAGCTATAATCTCTAGTAATAAATAATAATACTCATAATAATCATAATCATAATAATAATACATTTAATTTGTAGAGCAACAATATGCTGTGTTGGTTTGTGTGTTCAGAGTGTGAAGTCTCTACACTCCACCTCCCAGAAAACAAAACTGGGTTGGTTCCCTGAAGTGTTCCTGGCACAGACACACACGTTCCAAGTTCCAACCCTCCCAAGGATCCTCTCGTTAGCACAAGCAGAACGAATGTTGACCATGGATGCAGAAACATGGTTCAGCAGTCTGGACAACAATAAATGCTTGCATTCATCCATTCACAAACCTCAAACTCAAGGCAGAGTCCAGTAATATGTCCTCAAAGCATTTTTTAAACAAAAAGGGAACATACACTGATTATACAGTTGCATTGAGTTGCATCCCACCTTTTGCCTTCAGAACAGCTTCAATTTATCGGGGAATGGACTTTACAAGGTGTCGAAAGAATTTCACACAGATACTGGCCCGTGTTGACTCCAGTGCTTCCCACAGTTATCAAGTTGGTTGGATTTCCTTTGGGTGGTGGAACATTCTTGATACACACGGAAACTGTTGAGCATGACAAACCCAGCAGAGTTGCAGTTCTTGACACAAGCCTGGCACCAACTATCGTACCCTGTTCAAAGGCACTTAAATATTTTGTCTTGCCCATTCACCCTCTTGAATGGCACACATCCACAATCCATGTCTAAGTTGTCTAAAGGCTTAGAAAGCCTTCTTTAACCTGTCTCCTCCCCTTAATCTACACTGATTGAAGTGGATTTAACAAGTGACATCACTAAGGGATCATAGCTTTCACCTGGATTCACCTGGTCAGTCCATGTCGTGGAAAGAGCAGGTGTTCTTAATGTTTTATGTACTCAGTGTATATTATTGATGAACACAAGATGTTCCACAGAAGAAACTGGACTGCACTTATTAACAGCAATGTAATTAACGTGATCAGGACTAGGAGGACAGTTCAGCATTAAGGAGAAGGAGGAAGAAGAGAAAAGGAAGATCATGAAAGAGAAAAAAGGAAATGATCGTAAGGCGCGCTTACGGTCAGAAGAGGACAAGGAGGCAACAGTAAGAAGTAGACGTGTCTCTCTGGGTCTGATGACTGCCAGATGACAGCACCAACAGTGTCAGCTGGTGAGAGAGAGAGAGAGAGAGAGAGAGAGAGAGAGAGAGAGAGAGAGAGAGAGAAAGAATTTCAGAAAGGAGGAGTGCAGTTGCAGTGGTGGGATGGTCTGAGGTTTTTCCCAGTGGAGTGACTGTGGTCCTTGATCGTGGTCCTCGACCTGTGGCTCTGTCCAGTCTGTCCCTGGCTACTGGATGCCAGGTGGATGCCAGGTCACCATGATGCCCTGGAAGATGGTCATTGTTGCACTATTTTACTGCAATATCCACACATGTGCCACTTATCGACATAACAAAGGTAAGAATATCTTCACCCATATTAACGTGTTCAATTGGAAATGTTATACAGTTTACAGTATGTTTATATGCAATGATTATGTTTAATGTTGCTGTGTAATTGTAACCTGTGCATATGCCCTTTTAAAGGGTACGTTTTGCTGCAGTAGTTGTCCATAAATGTAATTGATAGGAATGCACCTCATTCCCAGATGTTATACTAAACTCAACAGTAATTCTGTCCAAAGAATTCAAGGCATTACTGAGAATCAGCTCATTGTGGATTAGAATATGTATCCAGTGACGGAAAGATAGATGTAATGCTCTTATTCCAGAGAAAGGACAGATTAATGATCATTCTGTTATGATAGTCACAAAGTCCAATATCATTCCTGGTATCAAATGTCAAGCTAAAGTCATTTTACATATGCTTCTCTCATGGCCTCAACATCTCCGTCTCAAATCCAGAAGACTAATACAGAATATAGACTTACCCTATCCCATCCCCATCACACAGAAAACTGCAATCAATAGTTAGCCTAGTCACACATTTAATTCTGTCCTCTGTGCTTTGTCTGTCCAGCTCTAACCTCTGATTGAGCAAAGTCATTTCACAACAGTATGTGTTAACATTACTGATTAGTATGTACACAGATCCAGCAGCAGCATCCACCAGCACAGCTGTAACATGCTGCACACATCACAACAATGTGCAAGCGGTGTGGTGGTGGAGTGTACTGGGGATATTTTGGTATTTTGATTTGTTTCTGTGTTTCTTTAGGGTTAAAGGAGGAGTGACATTGAAATCATTGTTTTATCTCCAGCTGTTTCGATCCATCTGAAATTCAAGTGCCCTACAGATTGACCTTAATGATGCTGAGCAACTGTAGCAGTGCTATACTTGGTTGGATAAATGATTTGACATCAGAAAAATCCAGATAATTTCTAAGAAATAGAATGGATAACTATTTTGTACTGTAAATACACTTGGAAAAAAGGGTAACCTATTTTGGTTCCAGGTAGAACCCTTTGGAACCCTCTGTGGAAAGGGTTCTACCTGGAAACAAAAGGTTTTTTAAAAGGGTTGACCTATGGGGACAGTATAAGAGCCCTTTTTGGTTCTAGATAGCATATTTTTCTCTAATAGTGTACAGGTGTAGCTGCCAAGAACTCACCTTTCTGGTCCTGCAGAACAGTTGGGTCCCATTTTCTAGCACAATTAAACTATGGTCCTTAACGACTTGTATGCTTAAAGTTCCATTTCGGTTTATGTGTCGGCTACTGGGCTCAATGTGTGTATGAACTATCCGCATCTGTTTCTGATATGAAAACAATGAAAGGGCTCCAAATATGAACTGCAGCAGGAAACTGATAGGCCCCTGAAGAATGAAAAACACACCACCAAAAAGTTTTCAAAGCTGTCTTGAATCTGGCTAAATAAGGTATTTTGTGGTTTTTGTTTCAGTTATTCTAGATATTATGTGATGTGTTGTGGCAATTGGATCATACGGAAAAACATGTTCTTAGAATAAGAGGATGAGGCTCAATCAGTACAATGACAGCTCTGGAGTACTGTCTTTCTAGCTTTTCTTGGATTACATTTGTTGATATTTGTTTCTCCTGGCTTTACTATGATTTTTGTATGGGTGGAGCATCTAGAACATTGTTTGACATGCTCTGGTATATCTGATGAAATCATATCAACTTTTTGTTTGCTATTACACATATTCTGAAGTCATTGCAATCTCAATTACCTCAATGGAAAAGTAGTGATCAAATAGCATGAATTGTTTGATTTCATCATGGCATCAACAAATCTTATTAGCTGAATGTACTATAATAAAGGCAAACAAAAAACTTATCTCCATGTAGAACATTTTACTATTTTGGGGTGTGAATAAAAATATTTGGAAAGTTTTGCCCACGATGGACAACATATATGTGCTAGTACACTCTTAGAAAACATGGTTTCCGGAAGGGTTCTTCAGCTGTCCCAATAGGAGCAACCTTTTTGGTTCCAAGAAGAACCCTTTTCAGTTCCAGGTAGAAGTAGAACCCTTTTAGGTTCCATGTAGAAAGGGTTTGCTATGGAACCCAAAAGGGATCTACCTGCAAAAAAAAGGGTTCTTCAAAGGGTTCTCCTATGGGGACAGCCGAAGAACCCTTTAAGGTTTGAGATAGCACTTTTTTTCTAAGAGTGTATGCTTGTATGCTGAACCCTTCGTTTGTCTAGGTGTCTACTGCATGGCTCCTGTCTCTATGGCCCTAGGACACATCTCTGTTTCCAGCTTGCAGGCGATAGCTTTGTTATGACACACTCCTCTTCGCTTCCTGATGATTTTCTTCTAAACTTATCAGCCCTTCTTAAACAAGTACTATTTCAGGGCCTTCATTAGCTGGATTTACTGTAAACACCAAAGGAAGCACTGGAGAGAATATTCCAAAGTTTCATTCCTGGTATGTGCACTCAGGAATGTGCTTATGTCCAATAATGGATTTCCTCCTTAGAGTTTGTTTTTCAAAGAACATCTGAATAAGATTTGCTTGTCAATGCACACTGAGTTTACAAAACACTATGAATAACTTCTTAATATTCAAACGCTTTGCACGTTTACAGAACCTCTATCTGACATTTGAATAGAGCTGCAGTGGATAGCTGCCAATTTACGGGATTCTGACCAAGTCTGCTATTTATATTTTTCGGAGCTGTCTATTTGCCACCACAAACCGATGCTGGCACTAAGACCACACTCAACAGGGTGTTGCAGGATGTATGGGAGGGCCATAAACAAACGGGAGGAAGGAACAGCACTCCTAGTGGCCAGTGATTTTAATATACTTATATTTTTTGGTCATTTAGCAGACGTTCTTATCCAGAGCGACATGTACAGGAGCAATTAGGGTTAAGTGCCTTACTCAAGGGCACATTGGTAGATTTTCACCTAGTTGGCTCAGAAATTCTAACCAGCAACCTTTGGAGTTGATTACTTGACCAACGCTCCTAACTGATAGGTTACCTAATGCAGGAAAACTGAAATCCGTTTTAACTCATTTCTACCAGCATGTCACCTGTGCTACTGGAGGAGACAGGGGAACCTGGAGCGATAAATGATAAGGATAAGCTTAAGTAACTGGCACATGGAAATTCAAAAACTCTAGATCACTTTTTCTCCATACATAAACGCATACAAAGCTCTCCCTTGCCCTCCATTTGGCAAATCTGATCATCACTGTATCCTCCTGATTCTTGCTTGCAAGCAAAAATTCTGAAGTATGAATGACAGCTCAATAGATTGGGAAGTGGTCCGATGAAAGATACAGTACGGTAGGCTAGCTGGCAGTGGTGAGGACACTACACTAAGCTACAGGACTGTTTCACTAGCACTGACTGGAATATGTTCCAGGATTCATCTGATTACATTGAGGAGTTTACCACATCAGTTACCTGCTTCATTAATAAGTGCATCGATGATGTCATCCCCACAGTGACTGTACGTACATGTCGCAACCATAAGCCATAGATTACAGGCAATATCTGCACTGAGCTAAAGGCTAGAGATGTTGCTTTCAAGTAGTGGGACACTAATCCAGACTCTTACAAGATATCCCACTATGACCTCCGACAAGCCATCAAACAGGCAAAGCATCATTACAGGACTAAGATGTAATCGTTCTATGCCGGCTCTAATGCTCATCATCGGATGTGGCAAGACTTCTAAACTATCATGGATTACAAAGGGAAACCCAGCCACAAGCTTCCCAGTGACTTGAGCCCACCAGACGAGCTAAATGTCTTCTATGCTCACATCGAGGCAAGCAACACTGAACCATACATGAGAGCAGCAGCTGTTCCGGACGACTGTGTGATCACACTCTCCGTAGCCAATGTGAGTAAGACCGTTAAACAGATTAACATTCACAAGGCAGCAGGGCCAGATGGATTACCAGAATGCATGCTCTGAGCATGCGCTGACCAGCTGGCAAGTGTCTTCACTGATGCTCTCAATCCCTCTCTCTCTTTGTCCTCTATATTTTTTCCCTCTGTCATGTACAGAAACAATGCTTGTTCAGCATAACCGGTTTGTGTCTTTACAATATTTGTGGACTTGCGGAAATATGAATAGCTTTGATGTTATAGAACAGGGATCATCAATCAGATTCAGCCGCAGGACAATTTTTTCTTGAGGGGATGATCAGGGGGCCGGAACATAATTACAAATAATTTGTACACTGCAAATTCACTGGAAGAAGCCCAAACAGATATAATATTTGACAAAAACATAATCATTTCAAACCCTGCTTTCTTTTGTATACGATCACCACTCTCTATTATGCTGGGAATAAAAAATCACTTGGAGCTGATTTCCTGTTTTTTTTATAGTCTTTTATGTCCAACAATAAAAATCGAACAACAAAAAACCTTGGTGGGGGGGAATAAAACCACTCGCGGCCCAAATTTGGCCGGTGGACTGCCAGTTGAGAAACTCTGTCATATAGCAGATTTCAGTAAGTGGTGGTCCTTATCCTATGTGAAAATAACTCAAAAGATGAGTAGGTGAAATGTTCTTTGGGAAGTGTCCGGCTATGACCAGGTCACATGTTCTGGTTAGCACTCACTCTCATGTTCTGGTTAGCACTCACTCTTAAAACCAGTGTCCTACGCTGCTCTGGTAAGTAAGCTCCGTCTATTTATGAAAATTAGACTCATCTCCAAGTCAGTTGCTCTCTCTCTCTCTCTCTCTCTCTCTCTCTCTCTCTCTCTCTCTCTCTCTCCCTCTCTCTCTCTCTCTGTCAATTCAATTCAATTCAAGGGCTTTATTGGCATGGGAAACATGTGTTAACATTGCCAAAGCAAGTAAGGTAGATAATGTCAGAGAGAGTTGTCTCTCTGTCTCTCTCTCTCTCTGTCTCTCTGTCTCTCTCTCTCTCTGTCTCTCTCTCTACCTCTCTCTCTCTCTCTCTCATCCCATGTGCCTCTCTGCTTTGAATTCTCTGCCTTTGAAGCCTGAGGTAATTTCTTACAGTCTGCTGATCAGAGCTATTTGTAAGGTCACACATTTCAGGTTTCTCAACTGAACCGTGTGGTGCTCTATGGTCCTCACATGTCTGTGAACATTATGGCTATAAAGTCTAGCCTGTTATATACAGTACCTGTCAAGGCATGCAAGGTGTACTGTATGTTAGCCTTGTCTTGGGAATTCATCTTAATATGCAATACATCTGGTTCAAGCCACATGGTCCACATCGCATGATGAAACCCTGGGCAAGAGTTAAAGAGAAAGTAGTAGGTTGGATAACATTCTATCTATCTCTTTCTCTCTCTCCCTCCCTCTTTCAGTCCTTTACCCATCAACTGTTCGAGTGAAGAGAGGGATGGCATCAATGGTGAACCCCACTTTTCAGAACTCCATAGAGGATGTCAATTTACTATTTGAGGTGAGACATTTTCCTTGGATAACTACAGTAGCAAATATTGTATGAATCCTCTGAGTTAGCAACCAAAAATATGGGTGTGTAATGAGTCTACTGTTTTTGGCTGTGCTGTGTAGATCCTGCTGGCTGGCCTGCAGTTTGGAGACGAGCACACTCTGTTCTCTGTGCAGGACGAGGAGTTGGCCTCCCTGCGGAAGACCAAAAAGCTGGAAGTCATCTGCGAGGACATCCTGCCCAAAACACTCTCTGATATCCGTCGCCTGACCTCTGACCTTTCCAATCACATGGGCCACCTGCGCCTGGAGGACTTTGAGCGCACTGTGCTGACCATGGTGTACACCGCCCAGCGGCTGGCCAACGCTACCACAGACCAGCAAAGAGACTTGTGGGCAGAGTCCTTTGTCAGTTTGTACAGAGCTATCAAGCTGGACCTGACAGCTGAGAACGACCTCACAGCTAAATGATATTGCAATGTTGGGGATTGATACTGCCTTTATTTCCAGGTCTCTATTGGAGAAGGAATTTCTCTCATTTTCTATTATTCATTATAGATACGATGTTTCAGCATGATATTCTTGGCAACCCTTGAGTACTATCGTATCACATGGACTTAAAATTAAAGTTTCTGAGATATACTTTAATCCTATTGCTGTTTTTATATGCATTGGGACAAAACATTTCTTTGATTTTATTTCAAACTTTTTAAAATGTTTATTACTAGTGTTACCCTGAACCAACTTGGAAATGCAGAGAAATCAGTATGATTATATTCATTTTAAAAATCAAGGTTTTTCTTTAAAAAGCACCAATTTTTGTAAAATTCGTATACAGTTCTTATACATTGTGTTATCATTAAATACAAGATCCACTGAAAAGAAAAAAATATTAACAATGTACAACATTTCCAAGCAAAAATGTATTCACACCCCAAAAAGCCAAAAGATCCCTGCCAAAGGTTCATTTAGAAAATACAAAGCAAACCTATACAAGGGCCAGGATTCAATCCGATCAGCGGTAACAATCATTACCGGACAAACGCAGAGCTTTTCATTGATTTTTTTGTGGGCCATTTATCTGCATTACATGCTGACCATACTGGTGTGGATGGACGCATACTGAGTTGCAAAATACACATATATGTTATTCAAAAAAAATAACAACCCAATGTTATTATCCCAGGACAAATTAGCTAGCAAAAGCAAGCAAGTTAGCTAAATTGCCATACATGTGTAATGCTTTTCATTAATTTGTCCCCAAATTAATATAATTGACAAAATCTGAGTTCACTCGCGTCTGGTGTGGATGGACAAAATTGTGGATGGACAAAATCAACATGTGTGTCCTGATCGCGTCTGGTGTGGGGGGGACAAAATCAACATGTGTGTCCTGATCGCGTCTGGTGTGATGGACAAAATCAACATGTGTGTCCTGATCGCGTCTGGTGTGGATGGACAAAATCAACATGTGTGTCCTGATCCTGATCGTCTGGTGTGGATGGACAAAATCAACATGTGTGTCCTGATGTCTGGTGTGGGGACAAAATCAACATGTGTGTCCTGATCGCGTCTGGTGTGGGGGACAAAATCAACATGTGTGTCCTGATCGCGTCTGGTGTGGATGGACAAAATCAACATGTGTGTCCTGATCGCGTCTGGTGTGGATGGACAAAATCAACATGTGTCCTGATCGCGTCTGGTGTGGATGGACAAAATCAACATGTGTCCTGATCGTCTGGTGTGGGGGACAAAATCATGTGTGTCCTGATGGTCTGGTGGATGGACAAAATCAACATGTGTGTCCTGTGTCCTGGTGTGGATGGACAAAATCAACATGTGTGTCCTGATGGTCTGGTGTGGATGGACAAAATCAACATGCGTGTCCTGATCGCGTTTGGTGTGAATGGACAAAATCAACATGCGTGTCCTGATCGCGTCTGGTGTGGGGGGACAAAATCAACATGCGTGTCCTGATCGCGTTTGGTGTGAATGGACAAAATCAACATGCGTGTCCTGATCGCGTCTGGTGTGGATGGACAAAATCAACATGCGTGTCCTCATCGCGTTTGGTGTGGGGGGACAAAATCAACATGTGTCCTGATCGCGTCTGATGGACAAAATCAACATGTGTGTCCTGATGGTCTGGTGTGGGGGACAAAATCAACATGTGTGTCCTGATCGCGTCTGGTGTGGATGGACAAAATCAACATGTGTGTCCTGATCGCGTCTGGTGTGGATGGACAAAATCAACATGTGTGTCCTGATGGTCTGGTGTGGATGGACAAAATCAACATGTGTGTCCTGATCGCGTCTGGTGTGGATGGACAAAATCAACATGTGTGTCCTGATCGCGTCTGGTGTGGATGGACAAAATCAACATGTGTCCTGATCGTCTGGTGTGGGGGGACAAAATCAACATG
This sequence comes from Oncorhynchus masou masou, assembly GCF_036934945.1. Lineage (NCBI taxonomy): Eukaryota > Metazoa > Chordata > Actinopteri > Salmoniformes > Salmonidae > Oncorhynchus > Oncorhynchus masou. The sequence continues at coordinate 19,559,848 of NC_088233.1, read as the reverse complement.
TGTGTCCTGATCGCGTCTGGTGTGGATGGACAAAATCAACATGTGTGTCCTGATCGCGTCTGGTGTGGATGGACAAAATCAACATGTGTCCTGATCGTCTGGTGTGGGGGACAAAATCAACATGTGTGTCCTGATGCGTCTGTGGATGGACAAAATCAACATGTGTGTCCTGATCGCGTCTGGTGTGGATGGACAAAATCAACATGTGTGTCCTGTGTCCTGATCGCGTCTGGTGTGGATGGACAAAATCAACATGTGTGTCCTGATCGCGTCTGGGGGACAAAATCAACATGTGTGTCCTGATCGCGTCTGTGGATGGACAAAATCAACATGTGTGTCCTGATCGCGTCTGGTGTGGATGGACAAAATCAACATGTGTGTCCTGATCGCATCTGGTGTGGGGGGACAAAATCAACATGTGTGTCCTGATCGCGTCTGGTGTGGATGGACAAAATCAACATGTGTGTCCTGATCGCGTCTGGTGTGGATGGACAAAATCAACATGTGTCCTGATCGCGTCTGGTGTGGATGGACAAAATCAACATGTGTGTCCTGATCGCGTCTGGTGTGGGGGGACAAAATCAACATGTGTGTCCTGATCGCGTCTGGTGTGGATGGACAAAATCAACATGTGTGTCCTGATCGCGTCTGGTGTGGACAAAATCAACATGTGTGTCCTGATCGCGTCTGGTGTGGGACAAAATCAACATGTGTGTCTGATCGCGTCTGGTGTGGGGGACAAAATCAACATGTGTCCTGATCGCGTCTGGTGTGGATGGACAAAATCAACATGTGCGCAATGGTGTCCTGATCGCGTCTGTGTGTGGACAAAATCAACATGTGTGTCCTGATCGCGTCTGGTGTGGGGGACAAAATCAGATGTCCTGATCGCGTCTGGTGTGGATGGACAAAAGCAGCAGCTGTTGTAGTCATGTCAAGTGTCCTGATATCTAGCCATGTTAAAGGTTCAGAATGAGAAAGTGCAGGCTTTATAGAAATAATGACACATTTAAAGTCATTAAACAACATAATAGGGATTTATATCAATGTAATCAAGATGTGTGGGGGGACAAAATTACATCCCAACATTCCAGGATGGCTGCACCTGTCCTGGATTTCAACTAATTTAAAGTCATTAAACAACTGGGTGTAATCCAATGGCATCCCACATTCCAGTGGGATGGCTGCATCGGTAATGCCAGGAGCCGCTTGTGGATTATTACAGCTCTAATGCAGTTACACCTCCGACACTGCCTAAACAAAAACAATGAAAAGCTATGCGTTTGTTGGCTAACGAGGGTTACTGCTAATCTGATTCTGGCCAAGAAGTGAGTAGAAAATGTCTGACTAAATAAGTATGGATAGCGTTCTTTTACAGTGTCTTAAGAGCAGGACAGGTGGTCCAAGTCACGAGAGCTGCCTTTGTTATTGTTGTTGTTGTTTTAGCCAGAGTCTGGGCTTGCTCAGTGTTCATAGGGCCACTGATCTGATGATATGTGAGGGCTCTGGCTTCCCAGGTTGCTTCTTGGCCTCCAAAGAGTCCACCCCGGACGTGTCCTGTGAGCTGGGTGCATTCAGAGGGAGGAACGGCACATATCGAACCCAGGTGTAGGAGGAGAGGAAAGAGCTGATTCCAAATGGAAGGTTGTACACCTCGCTACTCTCCAAGGTGTTGCTGGAGTCGTCCAGGTGGATCTTGTTCCAGGCTATGATGCCTCGCTCTCGCTTGGTTCCTGTGTGGCACAAAGCAGTGGCGTTCAATGCTTCAACTCACCTATAACAGAGACTTGTGAATCTTAGGAAAGATGTGTAATGTTTTTGAGGTCTGGGGAGGAGATTAACTAACACTGAATATATACTCTTTACCTAATCATTACTCTATGTGAAACAGTTGGATAGATATTCCCCCTTATTCCTGGGTGGAAGCTTACCAGGAATGGTGTTGTCAAGGAAGAACCCAAAGAAGCCTCCAACAAACATGCTGGTTGTCAGAAGCACCTGCAGCAGTTGGTCCAGCTCGACCACACCTGACAAAGAGAATAGAGTTCATCATACTGGGCCAATTCACATACTAGAGGAACCTTAGATCTCCATGTTGATCTTCTGTTGTGCTTTTCCCCCAGCTTTTTTGAAGAAGTTTGAATGTTTTGTTTTACAGTGTTACATGCATTATCTGCTCTGATACCTGTTGCTATGGCATCTGGGTTCTTGAATATCCAGTTTGGAATGACCAGTCCGGAAAACATAGAAAACCCAAAGATAAAGATGTTCCGGGAGGAGTTCATGTCTGCATACTGTCAAATGATAAGGAGAGAGGAGATGACAACCAGTCATTAGGGTTGCAAAAGTCCAATAACTTTCCCCAAATTCCCATATTTTCCATAGATCCTGGTTGGAAGATTCCAGGAGATCCTGCTAATTCCCTCCTGATACCAGACATATTTTAACTGGGATTTCTGGAAAACCTTAGAATTTTACCTGAATTTTGCAACCCTACTTGTCAGTAAAGACATGAATGAAAAAGCCTTCATATGCAAAATGTCTTGTGGCCATTGTACAATAACAATAGGTAAATAAACCTAGGCAACTGTCCAAACTGGTGTGAGTCTCCACAGGAGTTTACCTGCAGATTTGAAACTCCAGCTGCAGATATGACCCCAAACATGACCAAGAACATTCCTCCAACCACAGGTGTGGGGATGGTGGTGAAAATGGCTCCAATTTTACCAAACAGTCCCATGATGATCAGCAAGACGCCACCAGCAATGATCACCATTCGACTGCCCACCTGCAAGAAAAGAGAACATTGTCTATTGAGACTGTTCACAGCTAATAGCTTTTAAAAGTTCCATATTCCAAAAAACATTGATTCAGCTCAGTTTAACATCTAAAAACAGATTGTATAATGAAAAATAGCTCATCTCACCTTGGTGATCCCCAATGCTCCCACATTCTCACTGTAGGAGGTGGTTCCATTGCCTGTGCCCCAGGCCCCAGCCAGCAGACAGCCAAGCCCCTCGATGCCAATGCCCCTGTTGATGGCATGTTTTGGGGGAGGAGGGGCCCCTGACAGCCTGGCACAGGCGTGGTAGTCCCCCACCGACTCTATCATGGAGGATATCACCCCAGCCAAGATCCCTACCACTCCTGCCAGGCTCACTGTTGGTAAGCCCCACTGACCTGAGTTTGGGTGGTCCAGTTAATGTATAATACATTAGGGTCTTTTTAATAATGCACATATCAATAAACCATACATATTCATTACCCATATAGTGCAAAGGGTTGGGGTTAGGGCTAGAATAGGTGATAAGCCCTGAGGTTTTCCTGACCATGTGACCTGACCATGTGACCAGACCAGGAAAAACTTATCCAAACATCTGATTATCAGGTTATGGAGTTGTTGCTTATGATCCCCCCTGAGCGGCTGTGCCTCCTACCTGGGTATGGGAATCTGAACCAGGGGGCCTGGACTATGACATCCCCTTTCAGGTCTGTGCGAGCCAGGTAGCCATATTGCCCCGGTTGTGAGGGCAGGACGTCAGAGATGGTGAAAATGTAGCAGATCAGCCATGACAGTGTGATGCCAAGGAGCACCTGAGGAAGACCACATACAGTACATGTAAATATGTTACACCAGTCATTATTAGGACCAGGAGTTTTTCCAGACCACAGAAACTGACCAGGGAAAACTCTGGGTCCTATATAAGGGCTTGAGAGAACAGTGAACAGCTTTGAGTCTTAATTTTCCAATGGACTTACTGGTAGAATCTGGAAGATGTAGATCTTGGTGGTGTGGAGTTTCTTGGTCTTGCTGTATGTGGGAAATGGTACAGGGATGTGTCGGAGGTACTGGGAGAACAGGATAATCAGAGCAGTCGTCCTGTAGGAAAGAGACTAACTCTGTTCACAAAGCAGAATGTGCCCTCTAGTTATGCACTTAGCATGGGTACCATCTTACAGTATGTAGCCATTGACATGCATGAATTCATAGCTACGCCAAACCTGCTCTGGGACAGCTAGAGGGTGAGCATGCTTTTGTTACATCCCTAAATCCAGCCGATTAATTGAATCTGGAGTTTTAATACGGGGCAGGAACACAAACCTGCACACCTTATGGCTCTCCAGGTCAAGGATTGATGACCACAGGCGTGTAGGGGTTTGGAAGTAAAAACCCATAAATCAGACTTAAATAACCATACTGAGAGGTACATACATAGTTGAGATGCCCCAGTGGTTCCCTGCATTCATTCCAGCTGAGTCGTATAGGGACAGGCCAATCAGAGAGATGGTGGGTGCGATGGTGAGGGGGCCAATGAAACGCATGAAGAGACCGATGAGGCCAGAGAAACCCACCAGGACCTGGAACAAGGAGCCCACCATGATGGAGCCCTGTAACTGTAGAGGAATAAACCACATAAGCATATACACACAATCAATTACCACAATAAGATGGGAAATCCTATAGATGGGAATCCTGTAAATAATGGGTTGTCAAGGGTTATTAAGAAATGTTCAAATGTGGCTAAACTCGCCCTCTCTCTCAATAAAATACACGGAGTGTACAAAACATTAGGAACACCTTCCTAATATTGAGTTGCAACCCCTTTCGCCCTCAGAACAGCCTCCATTCGTTGCGGCATGACTCTACAAGGTGTCAAAAGCATTCTACAGGGATGATGGCCTATGCTGACTTCAATGCTTCCCATAGTTGTGTCAAGTTGGCTGATTGTTCTTTGGGTGGTGGACTGTTGAGCATGAAAAACTCAGAGGGGCTGCAGTTCTTGAGACACTCAAACCGGTGTTCCTGGCACCTACTACCATACCCTGTTCAAAGGTACTTACATCTTTTGTCTTGCCCATTCACCCTCTGAATGGCACACATATACAATCCATGTTCGATTGTCTCAAGGCTTAAAAATCCTTATTTAACCTGTCTCCTCCCATTCATCTACACTGACTGAAGTGGATTTAGCAGGTGACATCAATAAGGATTCACCTGGTCAGTCTCGGTCATGGAAAGAGCAGGCTTTCCTCATGTTTTGTACACCCTGTGTACTTTTTCTGCCATTTAGCAGATGCTTTTATCCAAAAATACAGTCAGTACATACATTTTACAATATTGATGGTTCCGGGAATCAAACCCTGGCACTACAAGCGCCATGCTTCTCTCTCTCTCTCCCTCTCCCTCTCTCTCTCTCTCTCTCTCTCTCTCTCTCTCTCTCTCTCTCTCTCTCTCTCTCTCTCTCTCTCTCTCTCTCTCTCGCTCTCTCGCTCTCTCGCCCTCTCTCGCTCTCTCTCTCGTAAGTGTGTCACTCACCGCTCGCATGCGGCTCTGCCACACCTCTACATACTCAGGAGAGGTGGCATTGACCAAGGAAGCGTTCTGGGTCCAGGCAGGGCATGTCCACTCTGGCATCGACAGCATGGCCATAGAGGGAGCCAGCAAGGTGAAAGTACCCCCCTGTAGAATGGGCAGTCTGAGGGGTAAAGAGAGAGAAAGCACGAGAGATGGGGGGGGTGATGTCTGAAATCACAATTGCAAAGATGTTCTGTCTAAGGTGTAGAAACTAGTACATAAGGAATTCATCCCCATAATCAATGTCACAGTGAATTAGAATGAATTTAAATCCCTTTGCTTTGTAGTATCTTCTTGTCAATCATCCAAACAAAAGGTGCCTTTTATGAATCAACCCCTCCTTTTCTTCCGTAGAGAACAGCCTCAATCAACTCCAAGCCAAAGTGCAAGTCCTTAGCTAATCCGATCCAAAACACGCAACCTCCAGGTTCAAACAGCATGGCCTGAATCACACACAGCACATTGTTTCTCTAGATCTAATTTTAGGCCTTGAAGGGCTGATTCAAATCTTGTGAGGACGTTATGTAAAAACCATGTCTTTCCAATCAAGACTCCTACAGGTTAATGTAATGACTATCTGCTGTGTGTCTCCATCCTCTGATACATTAGGCCCCACTTTCAATTCAACTATTGTTGACAGATGGATCAGTAATGACAATGGAGCCACTAAATACAGTGAAGTGGTCGTTTGTCTGTGTAAATGTTGACTCCTATGGCATTACAATACAATTAGCTAAGTTTCTAACTGACACGTATAAATGTGTCACATCTCATATCCTGATCAGGGCTGAGCTGGAGTTTCACTCCCTACTAGCGAGTTCAACACATCCATTGTTTTCCTCACAGCTGACCTCCAGGCTTTTGGAGATATTTGCCTGCAGGAATGTAGACTTAATGTGAGCTAGTTTATCAACCTAATAAGATGGAAATTCCTACCTAATCCTGTTATGATGATATGATGCAGAACTCTGGGTCAGGTTATGGTTGGCCAGGTTGGACCTGGGCAGCTGGGCAGTGCCATACATTGCCTTACAGTACACCATAGACAGAACAACATATTGCTTACAGTACACCATAGATAGAACAACACCTTGCTTACAGTACACCATATATGGAACAACACCTTGCTTACAGTACACCATACTGTAGATAGAATAACAAATTGCTTACAGTACACCATATATAGAACAACACCTTGCTTTCGGTACACCATATATAGAACAACACCTTGCTTTCGGTACACCATATATAGAACAACACCTTGCTTTCGGAACACCATATATAGAACAACACCTTGCTTTTGGTACACCATAGATAGAACAACACCTTGCTTACGGTACACCATATGTAGAACAACAAATTGCTTACGGCACACCATATATAGAACAACACCTTGCTTACGGTACACCATATATAGAACAACAACTTGCTTACGGTACACCATATATAGAACAAAACCTTGCTTACAGTACACCATATATAGAACAACACCTTGCGTACGGTACACCATAGATAGAACAACACCTTGCTTACGGTACACCATATATAGAACAACAAATTGCTTACGGTACACCATAGATAGAACAACACCTTGCTTTCGGTACACCATATATAGAACAACAAATTGCTTACGGTACACCATATATAGAACAACACCTTGCTTTTGGTACACCATAGATAGAACAACACCTTGCTTACGGTACACCATAGATAGAACAACACCTTGCTTACGGTACACCATATATAGAACAACAAATTGCTTACGGTACACCATAGATAGAACAACACCTTGCTTACGGTACACCATATATAGAACAACAAATTGCTTACGGCACACCATATATAGAACAACACCTTGCTTACGGGACACCATATATAGAACAACAAATTGCTTACGGTACACCATATATAGAACAACACTTTGCTTACAGTACACCATATATAGAACAACACCTTGCTTACAGTACACCATATATAGAACAACACCTTGCTTACAGTACACCATACTGTAGATAGAATAACAAATTGCTTACGGTACACCATATATAGAACAACACTTTGCTTACAGTACACCATATATAGAACAACACCTTGCTTACAGTACACCATACTGTAAATAGAATAACAAATTGCTTACGGTACACCATATATAGAACAACACTTTGCTTACAGTACACCATATATAGAACAACACCTTGCTTACAGTACACCATATATAGAACAACACCTTGCTTACAGTACACCATACTGTAGATAGAATAACAAATTGCTTACGGTACACCATATATAGAACAACACTTTGCTTACAGTACACCATATATAGAACAACACCTTGCTTACAGTACACCATACTGTAGATAGAATAACAAATAGCTTACGGTACACCATAGATAGAACAACACCTTGCTTACAGTACACCATAGATAGAACAACACCTTGCTTACAGTACACCATACTGTAGATAAAACAACAAATTGCTTACGGTACACCATAGATAGAACAACACCTTGCTTACGGTACACCATATATAGAACAACACCTTGCTTACGGTACTCCATATATAGAACAACACCTTGCCTTCGGTACACCATAGATAGAACAACACCTTGCTTACAGTACACCATAGATAGAACAACACCTTGCTTACAGTACACCATAGATAGAACAACACCTTGCTTACAGTACACCATACTGTAGATAAAACAACAAATTGCTTACGGTACACCATATATAGAACAACACCTTGCTTTTGGTACATCATAGATAGAACAACACCTTGCTTACAGTACACCATACTGTAGATAAAACAACAAATTTCTTACGGTACACCATAGATAGAACAACACCTTGCTTATGGTACACCATAGATAGAACAACACCTTGCTTACGGTACACCATATATAGAACAACACCTTGCTTTCGGTACACCATAGATAGAACAACACCTTGCTTACGGTACACCATAGATAGAACAACACCTTGCTTACGGTACACCATAGATAGAACAACACCTTGCTTACAGTACACCATAGATAGAACAACACCTTGCTTACAGTACACCATAGATAGAACAACACCTTGCTTTTGGTACATCATAGATAGAACAACACCTTGCTTTTGGCACACCATAGATAGAACAGCACCTTGCTTACAGTACGCCATAGATAGAATAACACCTTGCTTTTGGTACACCATAGATAGAACAACACCTTGCTTTTGGTACACCATAGATAGAACAACACCTTGCTTTTGGTACACCATAGATAGAACAACACCTTGCTTACGGTACACCATAGATAGAACAACACCTTGCTTACGGTACACCATAGATAGAACAACACCTTGCTTCCAGTACACCATAGATAGAACAACACCTTGCTTACAGTACACCATAGATAGAACAACACCTTGCTTTTGGTACATCATAGATAGAACAACACCTTGCTTTTGGCACACCATAGATAGAACAGCACCTTGCTTACAGTACACCATAGATAGAACAACACCTTGCTTTTGGTACACCATAGATAGAACAACACCTTGCTTTTGGTACATCATAGATAGAACAACACCTTGCTTTTGGCACACCATAGATAGAACAGCACCTTGCTTACAGTACACCATAGATAGAACAACACCTTGCTTTTGGTACACCATAGATAGAACAACACCTTGCTTTTGGTACACCATAGATAGAACAACACCTTGCTTTTGGTACACCATGGATAGAACAACACCTTGCTTACGGTACACCATGGATAGAACAACACCTTGCTTTTGGCACACCATAGATAGAACAGCACCTTGCTTACAGTACACCATAGATAGAACAACACCTTGCTTTTGGTACACCATGGATAGAACAACACCTTGCTTTTGGTACACCATGGATAGAACAACACCTTGCTTACGGTACACCATACTGTAGATAGAACAACAACTACCATTTTCCATTCTCAGTCACAAAATAGATGTTTCTGGGAAAAATCTAGCACTTGCATACCATACTTAGACCTAGCTAGTGCACAATAATGGCACATGCTTTAATAACCTAAAGCCCCAGTGCCCACTGCATAATATCCTATTGTGTGAGGATAATGCATCACACGGACCGGAAAAACATGCTTCAAAGGTCAACAGAGGCTTAGAAGGAAACTTAAGAACCCATAGTATACAGCCCAGTTCAGGGGTGTCAAACTCATTTTGCCCGGGGGTTTCATTCGGTCTTCAACAAGGTATGGAGGGCTGCACTACATTATAATTTTTTCCATTGTGGTCAAAATTTGCAAACAAATTCCTCTATCTATCCATTGTTTTGGGAATTTTCGATGCTCCCTGACTGTCTAGCGTTCTTTTGGGTGATTATCAGTGAGCTGATAACATGTCTACACAGTTTGGATTTGGTTTCATTGGTTTTAAAATATATTGATTTCATGGAATTTATGGCACTTTGTTTTGATTCCAACATGACAAGACAACAAGGAGATGCCAAGCCTCACCCTCTACATGTATGGTGTCTCCATATATCATGGGTAACTCCACCTTCACAAGAGGTTCTCTCTTTAACGTCAATCTTCATTGACCATATAAAGTTTTGCCCCTTTCTTCTTTCTTCCCCTTGCTGTAGGCCCCCTTTATGTCAACAGTCACTCTGTTGTTGCTGATGAATGATTGGCCCAAAGCCATATCCAACCAACCCCAGCTACCCTCCTCACCTGATTCCAAAGGTGACCTGCAGCAGGGTGCACACGCCTGACACAAAGAAGATGGTGCTGATAAGGTGACCCTGGGTCAGGCTGTCATGCTGCAGACACAGACCCTGAGACAGGATCAGAGGGATGGCGATGATCCCTCCAAACGCTGTCAGGCAATGCTGAGGAGAGACAGGGAGGATGGAGGGGAGAGCAGAAGAAGAGGAGATGCACTCATGAGGATTAAACCCACCGAGGTTACTGAAGCCAAGATGAGCAGCTGAAATCACAGGTACAGGTTCAGTGTTTGCCATCAGCCTCAACAAAAATCTCGCTGTTGAATATTTAAGTTTGAGGTCCTCATGTGACTTGGTGGCTTTCTTTTTAATTTGAGCCCAAATGAATCCTGGGAAACTAGGTTATTTGACTGTTCATCCAATTGATTACACTGCCTAATCAAATCAATGGAGCCCCGAGGAGGCCCATCCTCAGCTGCACCCAGGCCAACCTCTACCAGTGAGCCTCCAATTATACAAAGTAGGGCTTTGAACTACCTGGATGCCCAGAATGATGCAAAGGTACCAGGGTGGGATGTCTGTGACACAGTAGGCCAGTTTGTTCTTGTCGTCCTCCTCAGAGAGGTCGGAGCCCTCTCCATCCTTCTCCAGATCACAGAAACGCCCATCAATCTACCGGACAGAGACCAGGGTCGCATTCATTGGGGTACAAATGGGTCTGACAGACATAATATCACTCATAAGACACGCAAAATATCACTCATAACACAGGCAAAATATCACTCATAACATAGGCTTAAAACCTTTTAATGCGGTGAGATAAATCAGGGTCACACAGAGTGATTCTTGGTAGTCTTAAATAAATCTACTTTGAAACTAAAATATATACCTCAAATACTTACAAAAAGGGCTTAAAAAAGAAGACACCTATACCATGTCAGATATTGAGTTGAAATTTAATTTTGAGTTTGCATCATAATATTACACTTTATTTACATTACAGAATACTTAAATACAACAAAACTGTTTGACATAGAAACACTGAATTTTCGTCTTTAAAAAAAAAGTATATTGATGATGAAATTATGAATAACATTTCACCCATAGAGGGGCTTTTGATCATTCACTGCAGGAAAGGGCTACTATCACCCATAGGGGTTTTAAATGATTTACTGAAAGTGTTTTGTTAAGACATTCTGGAAACCCGTGTCACGTATAGTTGTATACCAAAGCAAGCCTATCAATGCTTGCTGAATAGATTTACTCAGAGATGTGTGTAGACTGTTTGCTTACACTATGGAATTTTACTTGCTAATGTTTTTGTCAAATTTGACTTGAATGTTGACTGTATAGCGTACAGTATATGATATAAGATTAATACATTTCTTATCTCATTAAACTACACAAATCCTTTATTTCAGGCAAACATTATATGATTTTGATCATGGGGTTGGGGAGGTGTGCCCCTTTCTGTACAATGAGCTGATTTCTGGACAATATTTCTGCAGAGAATAAAAGCCTTAATAGCTACTTATATACACAATTATAAACTACAAATTAGTGGCTAATATGTGTAGCTAAATACATTTTCATGGCTTTCATGGACAAAATCAATTATGTGTGTCAATAAATCAACAAATCCAACAACTCGCATAGAAACCCAGTATCCTTCAAGTTTCTTCTTGCCCCTTACTGTCATTTTGCGGTCAATTATTTGCACCAGAGAGCCATTATAAGTAAGTTATGCATGAGGGACTAATTGTGGGTCAGGTGATCGTACCGACAGAACCGTATAGAAAGTTAACAACACTTCTCAGCCTAATAAGAACGAGCAGCTTCATTCTGCTCAACCAAACCCATATAATAGAGCACACATCCTATTTCAAGGTGTACATGTGACGGTTGGGTTGAAGTAGCATTCATATAAACAAGAGCCATTCTAAAGGAATTCAAGTCACTCAGTTCTTATGAATTCACTCAGACTTCTTGGAAATGATTAACTTACTATTGTAGCCCGTTACATTATTACAATACTACAGTATGCAATCTGAAGAGTACCACATGTGTTATGATATGGTAATTAGTTAAGAGGAAGAGATCAATATATCACCAAGGCTGAAAATCACTGGGAATTTGTTTCTTTGTTTGAGTTTACACATTCATCTATTTGCAGAAAATGCATTGCATGTGTTCCCTCAGAACTTGTACCTGTAATAGGTGGCGCTCGCAAATGTCTGTCTCCAATACTAAGAAAACTATTATTGTTGAATATTGTGTAAATATATCTAAATGTTACAGTGTTTATGCTTTACAGCCTGTAACTTTTAGGTTTACTATGAACATAATCTTTACTCAAATACACTGCAGCAAATGTCAACATAATCCTCCAGCACGGGAATAATTGTGTTCATACTTACAGCAAATGCGTAGTTTTCGAGACCATTGCTTTCCTTTTCTGGAGCCATGGCTCCAGTCTGGACTCAGTTAGGATGTTGGGTCCTCTGAGTTATGAGTGAATAATCTCAACAGGCGAGCAAAGAGGAGAGAGAATACAGGAGAAGGAGAAAAAAAAGAGAGCTATAGTATGCAGGGAGAGAGCAAGATAGGGGAAGGAGGGATGGAGAGAGTTAGAGAGAGTAAGTAAAGAGAGAGTTGAACACGAGACTACTGCTGTTGCTGATTGTAACTGAAATGAGTCCCACCACCAGCCTCTCATGTGAACCCAATTACAACAGCAAGGCAAGCAGCTGATCCGGCCCTCGCGACCGTAGAATAGATCCTTTCAGGGCACTAGCTCTTCCTCTCTTTCTCTCTCTCTTTTATTGGCATGACAAAAAATGATTGTGTTGCTAAAGCACAATGTTGACCTAATAGAAACAATAACACATTTAGAGTAATTGGAATCCTACACACTCTTTACTGTATAACCCTGACATCAGTACCGTATACCAGAGAAAACACTGTATGTGATTCAACCTCCTCCCCCTTCTCCCCATTCTAATGAGCATATAACATATGCTCATATAATATATGACATATAACATCTCTCTCTCAATTCAATTTCAATTTAAGGGTGTTTTTGGCATGGGAAACACATGTTAACATTGCATATGCAAGTGAAATAGATAATAAACAAAAGTGAAATAAACAATAAAAAATGTACAGTAAACATTACACTTTAAAAAGTTCATATTATGTATATATACAGTATTGTAATGATGTGCAAATAGTTAAAGGCCAAAAGGGAAAATAAATAAACATAAATATAGGTTGTATTTACAATGGTGTTTGTTCTTCACTTGTTGCCCTTTTCTTGTGGCAACAGGTCACAAATATTGCTGCTGTGATGGCACACTGTGGTATCTCACCCAATAGATATGGAAGTTTATCAAAATTGGATTTGTTTTCAAATTCTTTGTGGGTCTGTGTAATCTGAGGGAAATATGTGTCTCTAATATGGTCATACATTTGACAGGAGGTTAGAAAGTGCAGCTCAGTTCCCCCCTCATTTCTCTTGAGAGCCAGGTCTGTCTTTGGCGGCCTTTCTCAATAGCAATGCTATGCTCACTGAGTCTGTACATAGTCAAAGCTTTCCTTAATTTTAGGTCAGTCACCGTGGTCAGGTATTCTGCCACTGTGTCCTCTCTGTTTAGGGCCAAATAGCATTCTAGTTTGCTCTGTATTTTTATAAATTCTTTCCAATGTGTCAAGTAATTATCTTTTTGTTTTCTCATAATTTGGTTGGGTCTAATTGTGTTTTTGTCCTGGGGCTCTGTGGGGTCTGTTTGCGTTTGTGAACATAGCCCCAGGACCAGCTTGCTTAGAGGGCTCTTCTCCATGTTAATTTCTCTGTAGGTGAAGTTTTTTTTTCACTTATATTTAACCAGGTAGGCTAGTTGAGAACAAGTTCTCATTTGCAACTGCGACCTGACCAAGATAAAGCATAGCAGTGTGAACTGACAACACAGAGTTACTCATGGAGTAAACAATTAACAAGTCAATAAAACAGTAGTAAAAAAAGAAAAAAAAGAGTGTCTATATACATTGTGTGCAAAAGGCATGAGGAGGTAGGCGAATAATTACAATTTTGCAGATTAACACTGGAGTGATAAATGATCAGATGGTCATGTACAGGTAGAGATATTGGTGTGCAAAAGAGCAGAAAAGTAAATAAATATAAACAGTATGGGGAAGAGGTAGGTAAAATTGGGTGGGCTATTTACCGATAGACTATGTACAGCTGCAAAGATCGGTTAGCTGCTCAGATAGCAGATGTTTGAAGTTGGTGAGGGAGATAAAAGTCTCCAACTTCAGCGATTTTTGCAATTCGTTCCAGTCACAGGCAGCAGAGAACTGTAACGAAAGGCGGCCAAATGAGGTGTTGGCTATAGGGATGATCAGTGAGATACACCTGCTGGAGCGTGTGCTACGGGTGGGTGTTGCCATCGTGACCAGTAAACTGAGATAAGGCGGAGCTTTACCTAGCATGGACTTGTAGATGACCCTTTGAGCCAGTGGGTCTGGCGACGAATATGTAGCGAGGGCCAGCCGACTAGAGCATACAGGTCGCAGTGGTGGGTGGTATAAGGTGCTTTAGTAACAAAACGGATGGCACTGTGATAAACTGCATCCAGTTTGCTGAGTAGAGTGTTGGAAGCTATTTTGTAGATGACATCACCGAAGTCGAGGATCGGTAGGATAGTCCATTTTACTAGGGTAAGTTTGGCGGCATGAGTGAAGGATGCTTTGTTGCGGAATAGAAAGCCGACTCTAGATTTGATTTTAGATTGGAGATGTTTGATATGAGTCTGGAAGGAGAGTTTACAGTCTAGCCAGACACCTAGGTACTTATAGATGTCCACATATTCTAGGTCGGAACCATCTAGGGTGGTGATGCAAGTCGGGCGTGCGGGTGCAGGCAGCGAACGGTTGAAAAGCATGCATTTGGTTTTACTAGCGATTAAGAGCAGTTAGAGGCCACGGAAGGAGTGTTGTATGGCATTGAAGCTCGTTTGGAGGTTCGATAGCACAGTGTCTAAGGACGGGCCGGAAGTATACAGAATGGTGTCGTCTGCGTAAAGGTGGGTCAGGGAAACTCCCGCAGCAAGAGCAACATCATTGATATATACAGAAAAAGAATCGGCCCGAGAATTGAACCCTGTGGCACCCCCATAGAGACTGCCAGAGGACCGGAAAACATGCCCTCCGATTTGACACACTGAACTGTGTCTGCAAAGTAGTTGGTGAACCAGGCAAGGCATCAGAAAAACCGAGGCTACTGAGTCTGCCGATAAGAATATGGTGATTGACAGAGTTGAAAGCCTTGGCAAGGACGATGAAGACGGCTGCACAGTACTGTCTTTTATCGATGCCGGTTATGATATTGTTTAGTACCTTGAGCGTGGATGAGGTGCACCCGTGACCGGCTCGGAAACCAGATTGCACAGCGGAGAAGGTACGGTGGGATTCGAGATGGTCAGTGACCTGTTTGTTGACTTGGCTTTCGAAGACCTTAGATAGGCAGGGCAGGATGGATATAGGTCTGTAACAGTTAGGGTCCAGGGTGTCTCCCCCTTTGAAGAGGGGGATGACTGCGGCAGCTTTCCAATCCTTGGGGATCTCAGACGATATGAAAAAGAGGTTGAACAGGCTGGTAATAGGAGTTGCGACAATGGTGGCGGATAGTTTCAGAAATAGAGGGTCCAGATTGTCAAGACCAGCTGATTTGTACGGGTCCAGGTTTTGCAACTCTTTCAGAACATCTACTATCTGGATTTGGGTAAAGGAGAACCTGGAGAGGGGGGGGGAGCTGTTGGCCGAGGTTGGAGTAGCCAGGAGGAAGGCATGGCCAACCGTTGAGAAATGCTTTGTTGAAGTTTTCGATAATCATGGATTTATTGGTGGTGACCGTGTTACAGAGCCTCAGTGCAGTGGGCAGCTGGGAGGAGGTGCTCTTGTTCTCCATGGACTTCACAGTGTCCCAGAACTTTTTGGAGGTAGAGCTACAGGATGCACATTTCTGCCTGAAGAAGCTGGCCTTTGTTATGGAAGGTTTGCGATTTACTTCCTTTTAGGTGGTTGTAGAATTTAACGGCTCTTTTCTGGATTTTGATCATTAGTAGGTATCGGCCTAATTCTCCTCTACATGCATTATTTGGTGTTTTACGTTGTTCATGGAGGATATTTCTGCAGAATTCTGCATGCAGAGTCTCAATTTGATGTTTGTGTCACGTTCTGACCTTAGTTCTTTTGTTCTGTATTTGTTTTAGTATGGTCAGGGCGTGAGTTGGGTGGGTTGTCTATGTTAGTTTTTCTATGATTTGCTATTTCTGTGTTTGGCCTGGTATGGTTCTCAATCAGAGGCAGCTGTCTATCGTTGTCCCTGATTGAGAACTATATTTAGGTAGCCGGTTTTCTATTGTGTTTCGTGGGTGATTGTTTCCTATGTCTGTGTTTACCATACAGAACTGTTTTGTGTCGTTCACTCTCTTTGTTGTTTTTGGTCATTTAGTGTTCTGTTTATTTTATTAAACATCATGAACACTTACCACACTGCACCTTGGTCCTCTCCTTCATACGACGGCCGTTACAGAATCACCCACCACCAAAGGACCAAGCAATGTGGTAACAGGCAGCAGCAGCAGCAGTAGGAGCAGCGCTATAAGGAGGAATGGACATGGGAGGACATTCTGGATGGCAAGGGTTGCTACACATGGGAGGAGATCTTGGCTGGAAGGGATCGCCTCCCATGGGAACAGGTGGAGGCAGCCATGAGAGTGGAGGCAGTAGGTAAAGGGAGCCAGCGCTTTGAGGGAACACGGCTGGAAAGGAAGCCCGAGAGGCAGCCCCAAAAATGTATTGGGGGGGGCACACGGGGAGTGTGGCTAAGTCAGGTAGGAGACCTGAGCCAACTCCCCATGCTTACCGTGGAGAGAGAGGGACCGGGCAGGCACCGTGTTATGCCGGTGTCCCTGCACGGTGTCCCCGCACGGTGTCCCCGGTGCGCAGGCATAGCCCGGTGCGATACATAGCAGCGCCTCGTATCGGCCGGGCTAGAGTGGGCATCGAGCCAGGTGCCATGAAGCCGGCTCAGCGCATCTGGTCTCCAGTGCGTCTCCTCGGGGTACATGGCACCAGCCTTACGCATGGTGTCCCCGGTTCGCCAGCACAGCCCAGTGCGGGCTATTCCACCTCGCCACACTGGCCTGGCTACGGGGAGCATTCAACCAGGTAAGGTTGGGCAGGCTCGGTGCTCGAGAGCTCCAGTGCGCCTTCACGTTCCGGTCTATCCGGTGCCACCTCCACGCACCAGCCCTCCGGTGGCAGCCCCCCACACCAGGCTGTCTCTCCGTCTCCTCCCTACAGGTGCTCCCGCCTGTCCAGCGCTGCCAGAGTCTCCTGTCTGTCCTGAGCTGCCAGAGTCTCCCGTCTATCCTGAGCTGCCAGAGTCTCCCATCTATCCTAAGCTGCCAGAGTCTCCCGTCTGTCCTGAGCTGCCAGAGTCTCCCTCCAGTCCTGAGCTGCCAGAGTCTCCCTCCAGTCCTGAGCTGCCAGAGTCTCCCTCCAGTCCTGAGCTGCCAGAGCCGCCAGTCAGCCAGGAGCTGCCAGAGCCGCCAGTCAGCCAGGAGCTGCAAGAGCCTGCAAGTCAGCCAAGAGCTTCCAGAATCGCCCTTCACTCCGGAGCTGCCGTAGTCTCCCGCCTGTCCGGGGGCTGCCGGAATCTCCCGTCCGTCCGGTAATGCCGGAGTCTCCCGTCCATTCAGGACCCGTGGCTGTGTGTTTTGGGATTTCGTGCCCTTATGGATTGTGCAGATGATTACGGGTCTCATCCCTTGTATTAATCATTGTGCGTGTGTGTTATTTATTTGAGGTACACCTCGCTCTTTTGTTTTGGGTTTCTACCCTGTGTGTTTTGTTACGTGTTTGTTTGGTCTTCGTCCCTGTGCCTTTACACGGCACGCCGTAATTTGGGCTGAATAAAACCCAGATCACGCATTCCTGCACCTGTCTCTCGAATCATTGTTACCAACGTGACAACTGACTGTGAATGCTCTAAGAGACTCTGGGTTGAGGTCAGTGATAAAGTAGTCTACAGTACTACTGCCAAGAGGTGATTTATACTGTGGGTATACAGTACCTACCATAGGAGTCCCCTCGAAGCCTACCATTGACTATGTACATATCCAGCGTCCGACAGAGCTGCAGGAGTTGTGACCTATACTTGTTGGTTATGTTGTTGTAGTTATGACTAGGGGGGCATATGGGGGAGGGAATGCTGTCACCTCCAGGTAGGTTTGTCCCCATGTGTGTCAGGTTCTTGTCCAGTTCTGGCGTTTAGGTCGCCACAGACTAGTACATGTCTCTGAGCCTGGAAATTGTTGATCTCCCCTCTAAGATGGAGAAGCTGTCATCGTTAAATTATGGGGATTCCACTGGGTGGATATAGGTAGCACATATGAGGACACTTTTCTCTGTTGAGATCATTTCCTTATTAATTACTAGCCATATGTAAAATGTCCCTGTTTTTATTAATTTAGTAGAGTGGTTTAGGTCTACTCTATACCAAATTAGCATACTCCCTGAGTCTCTTCCCTGATTTACACCTGGTAGTTTGGTGGATGGGACTCTGTAACCTAGATGGCAGCCAGTGGGTCTGTCTCCTTTATACCATGTTTCTTGTACGATTACAATGTCTGCATTTCCAATTTCTTTGAGGAATCTGGGTTCCTGCTCTTTAGGCCAAAGGCAGTTGACCTCAGACCATTTATATTCCAGGATGAGATGAGATGAGAAAAAGTTTTGTGTTCTATAGTGTCTAGTGTTATTTTTGTGTGGTTTATGCCCAGACCGTCATAGTAGGGTTTCACTCTCTTTCTTTCTCTCTCTCACAGACACACACACACACACACACACTGGGCACACAGTCTTATCTCAGGACAAAGGTTCTTATACATAACTGAAAGATTGCATAAGTGGAGTAAATATTTTTTTCATTGAAGGATGATCCTGTGTACTAAGCGTCACTATAGAGACAAAGTAGAGTCGCAATTCAACGGCTCAGACATAAAAGGTATGTGGCAGGGTCAACAGTCAATCACAAACTACAAAAGGAAAACCAGCCCCATCGCGGGCCACGATGTCTTACTCCCAGACAAACTAAACAACTTCTTTGCTTGCTTTGAGGAGAATACAGAGCCACTAACACGGGCCGCTACCAAAACCTGTGGGCCCTCCTTCACTGCCGCTAAGTAAAACATTTAAACGTGTCAACCCTCGCAAGGCTGCCAGCCCAGACGGCATCCCCAGTCGCATCCTCAGAGCATGCACAGACCAGCTGGCTGGTGTGTTTACGGACATATTCAATCAATCCTTATCCCTGTCTGCTGTTCCCACATGCTTCAAGAGGGCCACCATTGTTCCTGTTCCCAAGAAAGCTAAGGTAACTGAGCTAAATGACTATCGCCCCGTAGCACTCACTTCTGTCATCATGAAGTGCTTTGAGAGACGAGTCAAGGACCATTTTTCAGGGAAGAAACCATTATACACAGGCAGTTAGAAAAGCCAAGGCTAACTTTTTCAAGCAGAAATGTGGTTCCTGCAACACTAACTCAAAAAAGTTCTGGGACACTGTAAAGTCTATGGAGAATAAGAACACCTCCTCCCAGCTGCCCACTGCACTGAAGATAGGAAACACTGTCACCACTGATAAATCCACTAAAATTGAACATTTCAATAAGCATTTTTCTACGGCTGGCCATGCTTTCCACCTGGCTACCCCTACCCCGGTCAACAGCATTGCACCCCCCACAGCAACTCGCCCATTTCTCCTTCTCCCAAATCCGTTCAGCTGATGTTCTGAAAGAGCTGCAAAATCTGGACCCCTACAAATCAGCTGGGCTAGAGAATCTGGACCCTTTCTTTCTTTGTTGCCACCCCTATTACTAGCCTGTTCAACCTCTCTTTCGTGTCGTCTGAGATTTCCAAAGATTGGAAAGCAGCTGCGGTCATCCCCCTCTTCAAAGGGGGGGACTCTCTTGACCCAAAATGCTACAGACCTATATGGATCCTACCCTGACTTTCTAAGGTCTTCGAAAGCCAAGTCAACAGATTACCAACTATTTCGAATCTCACCATACCCTCTCTGCTATGCAATCTGGTTTCAGAGCTGGTCACGGGTGTACCTCAGCCACACTCAAGGTCCTAAACGATATTTTAACCGCCATCGATAAGAAACATTACTGTACAGGCGTATTCATTGATCTGGCCAGGGCTTTATACTTTGTCAATCACCACATCCTCATCGGCAGACTCGACAGCCTTGGTTTCTCAAATGATAGCATCGCCTGGTTCACCAACTACTTCTCTGATAGAGTTCAGTGTCAAATCAGAGGGCCTGTTGTCCGGACCTCTCTGTGGGGGTGCCACAGGGTTCAAATCTCGGGCTGACTCTCTTCTCTCTAACATCAATGATGTCGCTCTTGCTGCTGGTAGACGACACCATTCTGTATACTTCTGGCCCTTCTTTGGACACTGTGTTAACAACCCTCCAGGCAAGCTTCAATGCCATACAACTCTCCTTCCGTGGCCTCCAATTGCTCTTAAATACAAGTAAAACTAAATGCATGCTCTTCAACCAATCGCTGCCTGCACCTGCCCGCCTGTCCAACATCACTACTCTGGACGGCTCTGACTTAGAATACGTGGACAACTACAAATACCTAGGTGTCTGACTAGACTGTAAACTCTCCTTCCAGACCCACATCAAACATCTCCAATCCAAAGTTAAATCTAGAATTGGCTTCCTGTTTCGCAACAAAGCATCCTTCACTCATGCTGCCAAACATACCCTAGTAAAACTGACCATCCTACCAATCCTCGACTTCGGCGATGTCATTTAGAAAATAGCCTCCAATACCCTACTCACCAAACTGGATGCAGTCTATCACAGTGCCATCCATTTTGTCACCAATGCCCCACATACTACCCACCATTGCAACCTGTACGCTCTCGTTGGCTGGCCCTCGCTTCATACTCGTCGCCAAACCCACTGGCTCCATGTCATCTACAAGACCCTGCTAGGTAAAGTCCCCCCTTATCTCAGCTCGCTGGTCACCATAGCATCACTCACCTGTAGCATATCTCTCTGGTCACCTCCAAAACCAATTCTTTCTTTGGCCGCCTCTCCTTCCAGTTCTCTGCTGCCAATGACTGGAACGAACTACAAAAATCTCTGAAACTGGAAACACTTATCTCCCTCATTAGCTTTAACCTGTTGAAACTCTAGGGGCGCAATTTCATTTTTGGATGAAAAACGTTCCCGTTTTAAACAAGATATTTTGTCACAAAAAGATGCTCGACTATGCATATAATTGGTAGTCAGATGCTCCACTATCATATAATCGGTAGCTTTGGAAAGAAAACACTCTGACGTTTCAAGAACTGCAAAGATATTTTCTGTGCGTGCCCTAGAACATGAGCTTCAGGCAAAACCAAGATGAGACGGCATCCAGGAAATGAGCAGGATTTTTGAGGCTCTGTTTTCCATTGTCTCCTTATATGGCTGTGAATGCGAGAGGAGTAAGTCTGCCCTTTCTGTCGTTTCCCCAAGGTGTCTGCAGCATTGTGACGTATTTGTAGGCATATCATTGGAAGATTGACCATAAGAGACCACATTTACCAGGTGTCCGCCCGGTGTCCTGCGCCGAAATTGGTGCGCAAAAGTCAGCTGCAAGTATTTTTCCACAGAATTCAGAGAAGAATGCAGGCTTCCATGAACGATATATCAATGAAGAGATATGTGAAAAAACACCTTGAGGATTGATTCCAAACAACGTTTGCCATGTTTCGGTCGATATTATGGAGTTAATTCGGAAAAAGTTTGACGTTGTAGGTGACTGAATTTTCGGTTCGTTTCGGTAGTCAAATGGAGCGATTTCTCCTACACACAGACGCTTTCAGGAAAAACTGCGCATTTGGTATGTAACTGAGAGTCTCCTCATTGAAAACATCCGAAGCTCTTCAAAGGTAAATGATTTTATTTATTTGGTTATCTGGTTTTTGTGAAAATGTTGCGTGCTAAATGCTACTCAAAATGCTAAGCTAGCTTAGCATACTCTTACACAAATTAGTCAATTGCTATGGTTCAAAAGCATATTTTGAAAATCTGAGATGACAGTGTTGTTAAGAAAAGGCTAAGCTTGAGAGCAGGCGCATTATTTTCATTTTATTTGCGATTTTCAGAAATCGTTAACGTTGCGTTATGCTAATGAGCCTGAGGCTTTAGTCACGATCCCGGATCCGGGATGGGGAGTTTCAAGAGGTTTTAAGCACCAGCTGTCAGAGCAGCTCACAGATTACTGCACCTGTACATAGCCCACCTATAATTTAGCCAAAACAACCACCTCTTTTCCTACTGTATTTATTTTATTTATTTTGATCCTTTGCACCCCATTATTTTTATTTCTACTTTGCACATTCTTCCACTGCAAATCTACCATTCCAGTGTTTTACTTGCTATATTGTATTTACTTTGTCATCATGGCCTTTTTTTCCTTTACCTCCCTTATCTCACCTCATTTGCTCACATCGTATATAGACTTGTTTCTACTGTATTATTGACTGTATGTTTGTTTTACTCCATGTGTAACTCTGTGTCATTGTATGTGTCAAACTGCTTTGCTTTATCTTGGCCAGGTCGCAATTGTAAATGAGAACTTGTTCTCAACTTGCCTACCTGGTTAAATAAAGGTGAAATAAAATATCACCTCCACCCTACCTGACACCCTAGACCCACTCCAATTTGCTTACTGCCCCAATAGGTCCACAGACGACGCAATAGCAATCACACTGCACTAACCCATATGGACGAGATGAATATCTATGTAAGAATGCTGTTAATCAACTACAACTCAGCATTTAACACCATAGTACCCTCCAAACTGGTCATTAAGCTCGAGACCCTGGGTCTCGACACTGCCCTGTGCAACTGGGTCCTAGACTTCCTGACGGGCCGCCCCCAGGTGGTGAGGGTAGGAAACACCATATCCACCCCACTGATCCTCAACATTGGGGCCCCACAAGGGTGCATTCTCAGCCCTCTCCTGTACTCCCTGTACATCTTTTAAATAGAGATATCTCAATCCACCACATCCGCTGATGTCGCCCTTCCGCATCTGCGGTGAATGGTGGCAGAGCCAGAGTGGTGTTTGTCAGACCATAAGACGGTCTTCTCACAAAATCTTCTGTAGCGTCTTAACGGTCTGAACACAATGGTATTCTCCGTTTTGCTCTATGACCCCCACAAGCGTCTGAAGGTACAGCCAATCTGCTGTGATCTGTAGTATCTGAACAGTTCAGGCTACACACTAATATGACCCCTGACCATAGAGAGCCTTTTAATTATCTTTTGGTTAGGTCGGGGTGTGACTAGGGTCGGTAATCTAGGTTGTTTTATTTCTATGTTGGCCTGGTATGGTTCCCAATCAGAGGCAGCTGTTTAGCGTTGTCTCTGATTGGGGATCATATTTAGGCAGCCATTTCCCCACTGTTTTTTTGTGGGATCTTGTTTATATGTAGTTGCCTGTGAGCACTCCATAGCTTCACGTGTCGTTTGCTCTTTATTGTTTTTTGCGCGTTTCACGAATTAAAAGATGTGGAACCTATATCACGCTGCGCTCCAGTCCCGAGCTTCCGGCGACGGTCCCCAGTCCAGAGGTTCTGGCGACGGTCCCCAGTCCAGAGTTTCCGGCGACGGTCCACGGTCCGGAACCTCCTACGACGATCCACGGTCCGGAACCTCCTGCGACGGTCCACTGTCCAGAACCTCCAGTGAGGGTTGACGGGCCAGAGCTTCCAGGCAAGGTGTCCAGTCCAGCTCCAGGGCAGGAGCCTTCCTCTGTGCCGGTGCCCAGTCCAGGCATGGCGTCCAGGCACGGCATCCAGTCCCGCTCCATGGCAGGAGCCCACCTCTGCGCCGGTGCCCAATCCGGGCACGGCGTCCAGTCCAGCTCCAAGGCTGGAGCCTTCCTTTGCATCGCTTCCCAGTCCAGGCACGGCATCCAGTCCGGCTCCAAGGCCGGAGCCTCCCTCTGCGCCGGTGCCCAGTCTGGGTACGGTGTCCAGTCCAGCTCCATGGCCAGAGCCTTCCTCTGCACCAGTGCCCAGTCCAGGCACGGCGTCCAGTCCAGCTCCAAGGCCAGAGCCTACCTCTGCGTCGGGGTCCAGTCCGGGCATAACGTCCAGTCCAGCTCCAAGGCCAGAGTCTTCCTCTGCGCCGGTGCCCGGTCCAGGCACGGCGTCCAGTCCCGCTCCATGGCAGGAGCCTTCCTCTGCGCCGGTGCCCAGTCCAGGCACGGCGTCCAATCCTGCTCCATGGCCAGAGCCTTCTTCTGCGCCAATGTCCAGGCACGGCGTCCAGTCCCGCTTCATGGCAGGAGCCTCCTTCTGCACCGGTGCCCAGTCCAGGCACGGCGTCCAGTCCCTCTCCGAGGCCGGTGCCTTCCTCTGCGCCGACGCCCAGTCCAGGCACGGCGTCCAGTCCCGCTCCGAAGCTGGAGCCTTCATCTGTGCCGGTGCCCAGTCTGGGCACGGCATTCTACCCGGCTCCATGACCGGACCCGTGGTCTGGGCGGGGGCAAAGTCCCGCACTAGAGCCGCCACCGACGTCCTCTCTGATTGGGGATCATATTTAGGCATCCATTTCCCAACTGTTTTTTTGTGGGATCTTGTTTATCTGTAGTTGCCTGTGAGCACTCCATAGCTTCACGTGTCGTTTACTCTTTATTGTTTTTTTGTGCGTTTCACGAATTAAAAGATGTGGAACACATATCACGCTACGCTTTGGTCCGAATGTTCTTACGACGACCGTGACACACAGGCCTCACAAGACTAGTCTTAAAGACTTCTCTTAAGGTCCGCTGGTATGCTGCTGGCAGGGGGAGGGACTATTAAACATATGATGGCACATGAGCAAATCCTGGTCATTAGCAAGCAATAGTGTGGTCACTCTGTAATGGCCAGTTTGAAATCAACTTAATGATGTGCTTGTCAGAGGGGATCTGGAATCTGGCCCAGGATATTGTCATGAGTTCCCCTCGTGTGTGTGCGTGTGTAGACATTACTGTCACGTTACCATATCAGTCCCTACTAGTGTCACTCACAAGACTTCCTTCTGTGATGGAGACATGCATCAGTCAAGCCAAACACTTTTACTCAAAGGCACATGATGTCCAAACAGGGGAGCATCTGCAATGTAGTCTACGTTATGTTTTTATTATTGAATTGGGTTAAAGGTTGTTAGGTATCTTGAAAGGCATCATGAAAGGTCTTTCTTGATTTTCATTGAAGTGTAGATCTACAGTACATGTTTGTTTTTTAAAGCATTGAGTGGTTAAAGACACTGCAGTGGGAAAACCATCCTGTGCAAGAATCATTCTGACTAATGTACCCTATGCACCCTTAGGGAGGGTTAAGGGTTACATGGAGAAAATCTGACCTCTCTAATGAAAATGTATGACCTTCCCTTCAGCAAAATACATTTGACCTAAACCCTCCCTGAATGCCTGAAAAACAAGTGACTCTCCCCTATACTCAAAATAATAATTAAAAGAAAGTGGAAAGCAGAGAACACTGTCTACCGTTTCACCTCACTTTTGCACAGACCAGTTTTAGAAACGGGTCTTTGTCCTGTAAGTTTTACAGTGCCTTCGGAAAGTACTCAGACATCTTGACCTTTTCAACATTTTGTTACTTTACAGCCTTATTCTAAAATCTACACACAATAGCCCATAATGACAAAGCAAAAACAGGTTTTTGAATTTTTTGCAAATTTATTAAAAATAAAAAACAGAAATACCTTATTTACATAAGTATTCAGACCCTTTGCTATGAGACTCGAAATTGAGCTCAAGTGCATTCTGTTTCCATATATTCTCCTTGAGATGTTTCTACAACTTGATTGGAGTCCACCTGTGGTCTACTCAATTGATTGGAATTTATTTGGAATGGCACGCAGCTGTCTATATAATGTCCAGTTGACAGAGCATGTCAGAGCAAACACCAAGCCATGAGGTTGAATTAATTGTCCGTAGAGCTCTGAGACAGGATTGTGTCGAGGCACAGATCTGGGGAAGGGTACAAAACAATTTTGGCAACCGTGAAGGTCCCCAAGAACACTGTGGTCTCCATCAATCTTAAATGGTATGGAACCACCAAGACTCCTCTTAGAGCTGGCCGCCCGGCCAAACTGAGCAATCGAGGAAGAAGGGCCATGGTCAGGGAGATGATCAAGAACCCAATGGTCACTATGAAAAAGCTCTAGACTTCCTCTGTAGAGATGGGAGAACCTTCCAGAAGGACAATCATCTCTGCAGCACTCCACAAATCAGGCCTTTGTGGTAGAGTGTCCAGGCGGAAGCTACTCCTCAGTAAAAGGCACATGACAGCCCGCTTGGAGTTTGCCAAATGGCACCTAAAGACTCTCAGACCATGAGAAACAAGATTCTCTGATCTGATGAAAGCAAGATTGAAATTGTTGGCCTGAATGACAAGCGTCACGTCTGGAGGAAACCTGGCACAATACCTATGGTGAAGCATGGTGTTGGCAGCATCATGTTGGAAGGATGTTTTTCAGCGGCAGGGAATGGGAAACTAATCAGGATTAAGGCAAAGACGAACGGAGCAAGGTACAGAGAGATCCTTGTTGGAAACCTGCTCTAGAGTGCTCAGGACTTCCGACTGGGACGAAGGTTCACCCTCTAATAGGTGGCTTCGGGTCAAATCTCTGAATGTCCTTGAGTGGCTGAGTCAGAGCTCGGACTTGAACCCGATCGAACATCTCTGGAGAGACCTGAAAAAAGCTGTGCAGCAACACTCTCTATCCAACCTGACAGAGCTTGAGAGGATCTGCAGAGAGGAATGGGAGAAACTCCCCAAATACAGGTGTGCTAAGCTTGCAGCGTTCTAATCAAGAACACTTGAGGCTGTAATCGCTGCCAAAGGTGCTTCAACAAAGTACTGAGTAAAGGGTCTGAATAGTTATGTAAATTGCGCTGCAGGTAGCCTAGTGGTTAGCGTGTTGGACTTGTAGCCAAAAGGTTGCAAGATTGAATCCCTGAGCTGACAAGGTAGAAATCTGTTGTTCTGCCCCTGAACAAGGCAGTTAACCCACTGTTCCTAGGCCCTCATTAAAAATAAGAATTTGTTCTTAACTGGCTTGCCTAGTTAAATAAAGTTAATAAAAAATGTGATATTTCATCCTATTTGCAGGTCAGTGAAACATTTGCCTTTTATAAACATTTTATACAATTCTAAGTCATTTTACATAATAGCAGAATTTTTCACAACACACAAATTGACTAAATTATTGGCTAAGAATGGACAGAGAGATCAGCCTGGTCTCCGACTAGATGTAACAATAAAAGTAAATCTGTGACACTCAAATTTGTATGATATGGCACAATTGGTATGGTTACATGAGACATATAACATGAACGTCTAGCAACCCAAAGTTGCAAGTTCAAATCTCATTATGGAAAATTTCAGCTAATTAGAAACTTTTAAACTACTTTATAGATACTTTGCAACTACTTAGCTAACTCTTCCCCTAACCCTAACCTTAACCCTTCAACCTAACTCCTAAACTTAACCCTAACCCTCACCCCTAGCCTAGCTAACGTTAGCCAGCTAGCTAACGTTAGCCACCTAGCTAGAATTCGTAACATATCATAATTGTTCAAGTTCATATCATATTGTACATTTTGTCATTGTAAATAGTGTACATAACATATAATATAAATTGTAATTCGGAACATATCATACAAAATGGGTGATGGACATCCACAAATGACTACATACCATACGGAACGTAACATATCATAATAAATGGAGTGTCTCGGATTTACGTACATGATTACATGTAAATGCTCTGAGACTAGGTTTCAGTGAGAGGCCAGTGTTCATTTTGTCATATTTCTCCAATGCCAACCTAGATATGCCTACCGACACAGAAAAATGTATGCTACTCTTCTTCCGTGGCTTAACCCAAAAAGAGAAGGTCACATACATGTACGTCTCCTTAAAAGCTGTCTGGGTTTAAACATCTTCTATTGTACAGAAAGTGAATAGCTTCATCAATTGATTGTGACATAATTTGACTACTTCCCAA
Source organism: Oncorhynchus masou masou (assembly GCF_036934945.1). Taxonomy (NCBI): domain Eukaryota; kingdom Metazoa; phylum Chordata; class Actinopteri; order Salmoniformes; family Salmonidae; genus Oncorhynchus; species Oncorhynchus masou. The sequence goes on along the minus strand of NC_088233.1, from coordinate 19,531,621 downwards.
GCAAAGTCCATTTTTTTGTATCCTCGGCTATAGAAGGTTGTAGCTAAGCCTCAATGTCAAAAAACTAAACCATGATATCCCCATATACATCTGAGCCACGTCTTTCCTGGGTATTTTACAGCTTGTTTCTAGAATAAAGCATTATGAACCAAAGTGCTCCCATAGGTCACTTTATATAGTCGGGTCAATTTAAAATCGTAAGCTAACAAAGGGTAGCTAACAAGGGGCACCCGTGGCACATCGGTGTAAGGCACTGCATCTCAGTGATAGTGTCACTACAGACCCTGGTTTGTTTCCAGGCTGTATCTCAACTGGATGTGATTGGGATTGGCCCAGCATTGTTAGGGTTTTATATGGTGACCTAGCCAAGATAAAGGAAAGCAGTTCGACACATACAACAACACAGAGTTACACATGGAATAAACAAACATACAGTCAATAATACAGTAGAAAAAGTCTATATACAGTGTGTGCAAATGAGGTAGGATAAGGGAGGTAAGGCAAAAAATAAGCCATAGTGGCGAAGTAATTACAACATAGCAATTAAACACTGGAATGGTAGATGTGCAAGTAGAGATACTGGGGTGCAAAGGAGCAAGATAAATAAATAAATAAATACAGTATGGGGAAGAGGTAGTTGGATGGGCTATTTACAGATGGGCTGTGTACAGGTGCAGTGATCTGTGAGCTGCTCTGACCACTGGTGCTTAAAGCTAGTGAGGGAGATAGGAGTCTCCAGCTTCAGCGATTTTTGCAGTTTGTTCCAGTCATTGGCAGCAAAGAACTGGAAGGAGTGGCAGCCAAAGGAAGAATTGGCTTTGGGGGTGACCAGTGAGATATACCTATTGGAGCGCGGGCTACGGGTGAGTGCTGCTATGGTGACCAGTGAGCTGAGATAAGGCAGGGCTTTACCTAGCAGAGACTTGTAGATGGCCTGGAGCCAGTGGGTTTGGCGACGAGTATGAAGCGAGGGCCAGCCAACGAGTGTACAGGTCGCAGTGGTGGGTAGTATATGGGGCTTTGGTGACAAAACGGATGGCACTGTGATAGACTGCATCCAATTTGTTGAGTAGGGTATTGGAGGCTATTTTGTAAATGACATCGCCAAAGTCGAGGATTGGTAGGATGGTCAGTTTTACGAGTGCATGTTTGGCAGCACGAGTGAAGGTTGCTTTGTTGTGAAATAGGAAGCCGATTCTAGAAATAATTTTGAATTGGAGATGCTTAATGTGAGCCTGGAAGGAGAGTTTATAGTCTAACCAAACACCTAGGTATTTGTAATTGTCCACATATTCTAAATCAGAACCATCCAGAGTAGTGATGCTGGTCGGGCGGGCAGGTGCGGGCAGCGATCGGTTGAAGAGCATTCAATTAGATTTACTTGCATTTAAGAGCAGTTGGAGGCCATGGAAGGATAGTTGTATGGCATTGAAGCTCGTCGGGAGGTTAGTGAACACAGTGTCCAAAGAAGGGCCAGAGGTATACAGAATGGTGTCGTCTGCGTAGAGGTGGATCAGAGAATCACCAGCAGCAAGAGCGACATCATTGATGTTTACAGAGAAGAGAGTCGGCCCGAGATTTGAACCCTGTGGCACCCCCACAGAGAGGTCCAGACAACAGGCCCTCTGATTTGACACACTGAACTCTATCAGAGAAGTAGTTGGTGAACCAGGCGAGGAAATCATTTGAGAAACCAAGGCTGTTGAGTCTGACGATAAGAATGTGGTGATTTACAGAGTCGAAAGCCTTGGCCAGGTCGATGAATACGGCTGCATAGTAATGTCTCTTATCAACGGCAGTTATGATATAATTTAGGACCTTGAGCGTGGCTGAGGTGCACCCATGACCAGATTGCATAGCGGAGAAGGTACGGTGGGATTCAAAATGGTCGGTGATCTGTTTGTTAACTTGGTTTTCGAAGACCTTAGAACGGCAGGGTAGGATAGATATAGGTCTGTAGCAGTTTGGGTCTAGAGTGTCTCCCCCCTTTGAAGAGGGGGATGACCACGGCAGCTTTCCAATCTTTATGAATCTCAGACGATACGAAAGAGAGGTTGAACAGTCTAGTAATAGGGGTTGCAACAATTTTGGCAGATAATTTTAGAAAGAGAGGGTCCAGATTGTCTAGCCCGGCTGATTTGAAGGGGTCCAGAATTTGCAGCTCTTTCAGAACATCAGCTATCTGGATTTTGGTGAAGGAGAAATGGGGAGGCTTGGGCGAGTTGCTGCGTGGGGTGCAAGGCTGTTGATCGGGGTAGGGGTAGCCAGGTGGAAAGCATGGCCAGCCGTAGAGAAATGCTTATTGAAATTCTCAATTATCATGGATTTATCGGTGGTGATTGTGTTTCCTAGCCTCAGTGCAGTGGGCAGCTGGGAGGAGGTGCTCTTATTCTCCATGGACTTTACAGTGTCCCAGACATCTGGGTTGGCAGAGTGTGCTAAAGCACTGATAAAAACAAACTTAGGGAGGAGGCTTCTGATGTTAACATGCATGAAACCAAGGTTTTTACAGTTACAGAAGTCAACAAATGAGAGCACCTGGGGAGTATGAGTGGAGTTAGGCACTGCAGGGCCTGGATTAACCTGTACATCACCAGAGGAACAGAGGAGGAGTAAGATAAGGGTACGGCTAAAGGCTATCAGAACTGGTCGTCTAGTTTGTTCAGAACAGAGAGTGAAAAGAGCAGGTTTCTGGGTGCGATAGAATAGATTCAAGGCATAATGTACAGTCAAAGGTATGGTAGAATGTGAGGACATTGGAGGTAAACCTAAGCATTAAATAATGGTGAGAGAGATATTGTCTCTAGAGACATTTAAACCAGGTGATTCATTTAAACTAAATGATTGGTTAAGGCATATTGAGCAGGGCTAGAGGCTCTACAGTGAAATAAGACAATCACTAACCCGGACAGTAATGGACAACGCATATTGATATTAGGGAGAGACATACGTAGCTGAGTGATCGTAGGGGTCCAGTGAGTGGTTGGGCAGGCTGGAGACTGCGATTCAGACAGCTAGCAGGCGGGGGCTAGCAAGCTAGCAGTAGGGCCTTAGAGGGACATTGCGAGGGAGAAAAGTCTGCTGTAGCCTCCGCGGGAATGTCGATAGACAAGTCGAGATGGATTAGTAGGGTTTCGCGTAGCAGAGTGGTACAATTGGCAAAATAGGTATAGTGGCCCAAGAAATTGGCCGATGGATCTATTCAGCTAACAATCCAATATGCTCTAGACAGCTAACGTGCCGCGGCTAGCAGATGGGCATTCAGGGGACGTCACGACGCAGGAGCCAGTTGAGTACCCCCTCGAGCAGATTACCTCGATAGTCCAGTCGTGAAGGATCGGAGGGGTTCCGTGCCCCTTACCGGCAGTAGAAGGGGTCCGGGTATTGTAGCCCAGCAGTGGCCGATAGGCCTCTTCAGCTAGCTGGGAGATGGGCCTAGAAGGGCTAGCTCTAGGCTAATTGGTGCTTTGTATCGGGACAGAGACGTTAGCCAGGAGTAGTCACTCAGATTGCAGCTAGCTAGCTGCGATGATCCAGGTGAAAAGGTTCAGAGAGAAAATAGGTCCGGTATGCTCTGGTGTAAATCGCGTTGTACAAACTGATGACCGTTAGCAGTGGTTAGCTGACTATTAGCTAGTAGCTAGTGAGCTGGCTAGCTTCTGTTGGGGGACTCCGGTTCCGAGGTAAATAAATATACTTTAGAAAAAAACAGATCCACCCCACATTGGGTGAGGCAGGTAGCAGGAGAGTATTTTGAAGTTGAGGTTTAGAAAAATATAAAAAAGAATGCGAAGAAAAATATATAAAAAGATAAATACATGGGACACGACAAGACAAAGGACAAAGACGTCTGACTGCTACGCCATCTTGGATATTCAAGGGTTTGGCCAGGGTAGGCTGTCATTATAAATAAGAATATCTACTTAACTGACTTGCCTAGTTAAATAAAGGTAAAATAAATAAAAAAGTAGGGTAGGTAGGCCAAATACACCCACCACACACTCTCTCTCTGTGTTGTGTGGACATCTCTCTCTGTGCCATCCAAAAAAGAAGTGGGACATTGTGTCCTTCCTCGTGCTCCCCACTCTGGTTTGGTAAGGTGTCAGCTGCTTTCAGTAGAATGTATGAAAACACAAAAGTTTATGTGTCAATTGAATACAAGCAATCTTCAGCCAGGTGATATTTTACAAACTAAATTATTACGTTGATGTTATTGGACTGTGATCTAATGCAAAATCTCCCATAGGAGAAAATAAAGATATTTTACTGCCATACTTTTCTCCACCACTAGAGAGAGACACCCTCAAACCTTTGAAGGCTCTGCTCTGTAGTACCATAAGAAGTCCCTCACAAACAGCAGACTGAAAAGTGAAGCAAAGTAGGCTGCGTTTACACAGGCAGCCCAATTCTGATCTTTTTACTCTAAATTGGTCTTTTGACCAATCACATTAAATATTTTTCAGAGCTTTTCTGATTGGTCAAAAGCCTAATTCTGATCTTTTAAAAATACGAACAAGTGAAATAAAGATCAGAATTGGGCTGCCTGTGTAAACTCAGGCATAGTGTATGAGAGTTAATGTGGAAGCCAGAGTAGTAAAGGTAAAGATACGTGGGTAATATACCTGTAGACAAGGAAGAGCAGCAACACTTACAACATGACACGCACAACACAAGATATTCTTAACTAAAGTTTCATAACATTACATTGATTAAATTGATTAGAATTACACAACTATATATAATTAAATATCCCTTCAGATATAGCTAGTGTTGCTATGTTAGATAACGATAAAGTTGTTGGTACGTGTGTTCAGCACTGTTCAAACTGTGCTGGTAGTAAAACATGCAGCAGTGAAAAAGAAAAGGTGACACAAGGTTAATTGGAGCTGGGATATCTCAGCTCAGTGCAACACTGATTAGTGTTAGTGGATTACCAGGAAAGGCACAGTTAAATCGTCAACTTTACCCCTCCTCTTAATGATCATATGATGCTGGCCAAACACAATCTGCTTGATGAGGAAGAAAGGAGGACAACTAGCTTACTCCCTTTACCTGAAAGAAAGAAGGAAAGAACGACAGAAGGAGAGAAACAGAGAGTTGCTTTGAAGGCATAGGAATAGACCAAGAACAGACAACAGAAGACATCAGGAGCCTACAAGTACAAAGGATTTTAAAAAGGGGGAGCCTGACTATGCAAGTGACGGTGCATGGACCAAAGAAACGTTTGAGAGAGAATTCTAATGAACAGTTCACTTTGGATAGAGGAGTGGACAATACTCCTCCTAAAAAAACTGTCCCACTCTATTGAGGAGATCATGAAGATGGCATCCAGAGTGGGAGAAGAGAGGCACGAGGGGCTAGGTGGATGGTCGGTTAACAGACAGAATGAAGAATGTCCATACCAGCATGTACATACAGGCACTGTGTGTTCAATTGACCTTGACTTGTTATGTTACCATTATGGGCAGGCCTATGTAACAAAAGAGATTTTGGGGGAGTATACATTACAAGGAGGCAAAGGGGTTAGATGTCAAATGGCTGATTCTGTCTCAAGTCTGGGAAATTGTATTCTGTGTATCACATTTTATGGTAACATTATCTGAATTGAGTTAGTAGTTAAAGTTATTTTTAGGACAAAGATAATCAAGCAATATTGTGCTTTCTTTCTGTCCACAGAAGGAACTTTTCAACACAGGGTGCTGCCACAGCATGTGGACATCGTCACTGTCTGGAGAGGTGACCACGACACAGAGGTCACAAGACTACACCCTGGAGAGTGCAATATTGACCGCATCTCTCAAGACCACAGTGGGGACTCCAGCAGCCACAGTAATGGCTCCTGTAAAGATAGTATTGTTCAGGACAGAGCAGGGAGAGAGGAGGGCCAGGACCAAGGCAGAATACAGTGGGAGGGGAACAGCTGCCAAGCTCATCATGGTTAGATTTAGCACAAGTCCAACAGTCAATATTGCTGGAATCAAGGACTGGAATTATATCTGAGGATGAACTACATTATAAAAAAAAGGGGTTTTCAATTATAACGATGATAAGAATGAGGAGGACGAGGTTGGATGATGATGTTGATAATGGTCATTTTGACAATGATATAGACTCTTTTGCTTGTGCACTTTGGTGTGCACAGTGCAGAGGAGGAGAAGGAAGACACGGATCCCGCAGCTGAATCAACTTTAGGAGATGGTCCTGGCGCTTGCTGGACTTTCTTGGGCACCCTGAAGCCTTCTTCACAACAATTGAACCGCTCTCCTTGAAGATCTGATAAATTGTTGATTTAGGTGCAATCTTACTGGCAGCAATATCCTTGCCTGTGAAGCCCTTTTTGTGCAAAGCAATGATGACGGCACGTGTTTCCTTGCAGGTAACCATGGCTGACAGAGGAAGAACAATGATTCCAAGCCCCATACTCTTTTTGAAGCTTCCAGTCTATTATTCGAACTCAATCAGCATGACAGAGTGACCTCCAGCCTTGTCCTCGTTGTCTTGGCTGGCTGAAGGACTGGACCAAGGTGCAGCATGGTAAGCGTACATTTCCTCTTTATTCAAAAAATGACGCCGACAAAATGAAGAACAAGAACCAAACCGTGAAGCTTTGGGCTATGCGCCCTGAACAAAGACAAAGTTAACTTCCCACAAAACAGGTGGGGGAAAAGGGTACCTAAGTATGGTTCTCAATCAGCGACAACGATAGACAGCTCTGGTTGAGAACCACACCCACGGCCAAACACATAGAAATAGAAAATCATAGAACATGGAACATAGACTGCCCACCTAAATCACACCCTGACCAAACCAAAATAGAAACATAAAACGCTCTCTACGGTCAGGGCGTGACAGTACCCCCCCCCCACAAAGGTGCGGACTCCGGCCGCAAAACCTGAACCTATAGGGGAGGGTCTGGGTGGGCATTTCTCCGCGGTGGCAGCTCTAGCGAGGGACATAGACCCTGCCCCACCTCTGGCTTGGCCCACTTAGGTGGCGCCTCTAGAGCGTGGACCCTCGCCACCGACCCCGGACTGGGGACCCTCGAAGCGGGCCCCGGACAGGAGGGAGACTCTGGCAGCTACGGACAGGAGGGAGACTCTGGCAGCTCCGGACAGGAGGGAGACTCTGGCAGCTCCGGACAGGAGGGAGACTCTGGCAGCTCCGGACAGGAGGGAGACTCTGGCAGCTCCGGACAGGAGGGAGACTCTGGCAGCTCCGGACAGGAGGGAGACTCTGGCAGCTCCGGACAGGAGGGAGACTCTGGCAGCTCCGGACAGGAGGGAGACTCTGGCAGCTCCGGACTGGAGGGAGACTCTGGCAGCTCCGGACTGGAGGGAGACTCTGGCAGCTCCGGACTGGAGGGAGACTCTGGCAGCTCCAGACTGGAGGGAGACACATGATTCACCGGGCTGGGGAGACACACAGGAGACCTGGCTCTGGGAGCAGGCGCAAGACTCACCGGGCTGGGGAGACATCCAGGAGGCCTCTTCCTTGGCCGAGGCACCGGATACACTGGGCCGTGGAGGCGCACTGGTGGTCTCGAGCGCAGCGCTGGCCCCATCCGTTCTAGCTGGATGCCAGCTTCCATCCGGCAAGTGCGGGACGCTGGAACCGAGCACACCTGCCTGTGAATGCTCCGCCTCGACACCGTGAGCATCACCCCATAGCACGGGGCCTGAACAGTTCCATGCTCTCCACGGTAAGCACGGGGAGTTGGCTCAGGTCTGCTTCCTGACTCAGCAACACTCCCCGTGCCTCTCGGGCTTCCTTGCCAGTCATGTTCCCACTTACCGCTGGTTCCTTTCTCCAGCTGCCTCTGCTCTCCTAGCTGCCTCCACCTGTTCCCATGGAAGGCGATCCCTTCATGCCAGGATCTCCTCCCATGTGTAGACTCCCTTGCCGTCCAGAACGTCCTCCCATGTCCAGGAGTCCACCTTACCATGCTGCTTGGTCCGTTGGTGGTGGGAAGTTCTGTCTCGGCTGACTGAAGGACTGGACCAAGGTGCAGCATGGTAAGCGTACATTTCCTCTTTATTCAAAAAATGGCGCAGACAAAATGAAGAACAAAAACCAAACCGTGAAGCTTTGGGCTATGTGACCTGAACGAAGACAAAGTTAACTTCCCACAAAACAGGTGGGGGAAAAGGGTACCTAAGTATGGTTCTCAATCAGAGACAAAGATAGACAGCTGCCTCTGATTGAGAACCACACCCGGCCAAACACATAGTGTCATGTCTTGTTATGTCTGTTCCTGTCCTTTCTCTTCACTCTGTCTCTCTCTGCTGGTCTTTTTAGGTTACCTTCTCTGTCTCTCATTCTTCAGCTGTTCTACATCTCCCCTAACTAGCTCATTCACTCTTTCACACCTGTTCTCTCTTCCCCCTCTGATTAGGTCTCTATTTCTCTCTCTGTTCCTGCTACTTTCAGTGTCTGATTCTTGTTTGTGTTTTTTGATGCCAGAAGCAAGCTGTCGTCGCGTTTGCTTCCACCTTGTCCTATCCTGTCGGAGTCTGCCTGGCAGGTGCATCCTGCATTATACTAACGTTCTTTTTGTTCCATTGACCACGTTGGAAGAGGATTTATGCCATTCCTGTTTTTTCATTAAAGAACTCTGTTTTCTGTTAAAACCGCTTTTGGGTCTTCACTCAAGTACATAACAGAAGAATCAGACCAAGAATGGACCCAGCGGCTCCGGACCCTTTTCACTCCGCCGTCGAGATCCAGGGAGCGATGCTAGGCAGACACGAGGAGGAATTGTCTGCTGCTCGACATGCCGTTGAGACCCTGGCCGTCCAAGTCTCCGACCTCACAAGACAGGTTCACCAACTCCACCTCGATCCACCGCCCACTTCCAGGGTTTCCGAGTCTCCGGAGCCCAGGATCAACAACCCGCCGTGTTACTCTGGGGAGCCCACTGAGTGCCGCTCATTCCTCACTCAGTGTGATGTGGTGTTCTCTCTCCAGCCCAACACTTACTCCAGGAGCGCAGCCCGCATCGCCTACGTCATTTCTCTCCTTACCGGACGGGCGCGTGAGTGGGGCACGGCAGTCTGGGAGGCGAGGGCTGAGTGTATTAACCAGTATCAAGACTTTAAGGAGGAGATGATACGGGTTTTTGACCGTTCTGTTTTTGGGGAGGAGGCTTCCAGGGCCCTGTCTTCCCTATGTCAGGGGAATCGATCCATAACGGATTATTCTATTGAGTTTCGCACTCTCGCTGCCTCAAGTGACTGGAACGAGCCGGCTTTGCTCGCTCGTTTTCTGGAGGGTCTCCTCGTCGAGGTTAAGGACGAGATCCTCTCCCGGGAGGTTCCTTCCAGTCTAGACTCCTTAATAGCTCTCGCTATTCGCATAGAGCGACGGTTTGATCTTCGTCGCCGAGCTCGTGGAAAGGAGCTCGCGTTCTCCGCTGCTCCCCTCTCCACATCACTGCCACCTGCCGCATCACTGCCACCCTCCTCCGCCGGCTCGGATGCTGAGCCTATGCAGCTGGGGGTATCCGCATCTCGGCCAAGGAGAAGGAACGGAGAATCACCAATCGCCTCTGTCTCTACTGCGGCTCCGCTGGTCATTTTGTCACCTCATGTCCAGTAAAAGCCAGAGCTCATCAGTAAGAGGAGGGCTACTGGTGAGCGCAACTACTCAGGCCTCTCCTTCTGGATCACGCACTACTTTTCCGGTCCATCTCCGCTGGCCCGGTTCATCTGCTTCCTGCAGTGCCTTGATAGACTCTGGGGCGGAGGGCTGTTTTATGGACGAGACCTGGGCTCGGGAACATGACATTCCTCTCAGACAGTTAGGGAGCCCACGGCCTTGTTCGCTTTAGATGGTAGTTCTCTCCCCAAGATTCAGCGTGAGACGCTGCCTTTAACCCTCACTGTCTCTGGTAATCATAGCGAAACCATTTCTTTTTTAATTTTTCGTTCACCTTTTACACCTGTTGTTTTGGGTCATCCCTGGCTAGTGCGCCATAACCCTTCTATTAATTGGTCTAGTAATACTATCCTATCCTGGAATGTTTCTTGTCATGTGACCTGTTTAATGTCTGCTATCCCTCCTGTTTCCTCTGTCTCTTCTTCACAGGAGGAGCCTGGCGATTTGACAGGGGTGCCGGAGGAGTATCACGATCTGCGCACGGTGTTCAGTCGTTCCAAGGCCACTTCTCTCCCTCCACACCGGTCGTATGACTGTAGTATTGATCTCCTTCCGGGAACTACTCCCCCGGGGTAGATTATACTCTCTGTCGGCTCCCGAACGTAAGGCTCTCGAGGATTATTTGTCGGTTTCGCTTGACGCCGGTACCATAGTCTCCTCCTCCTCTCCCGCCGGAGCGGGGGTTTTTTTTGTTCAGAAGAAGGACGGGTCCCTGCGCCCATGCGTGGATTATCGAGGGCTGAATGACATAACAGTTAAGAATCGTTATCCGCTTCCTCTTATGTCTTCAGCCTTCGAGATCCTGCAGGGAGCCAGGTTTTTCACCAAATTGGACCTTCGTAACGCCTACCATCTCGTGCGCATCAGGGAGGGGGACGAGTGGAAGACGGCGTTTAACACTCCGTTAGGGCACTTTGAATACCGGGTTCTTCCTTTCGGCCTCGTTAACGCTCCAGCTGTCTTTCAGGCACTAGTTAACGACGTCCTGAGAGACATGCTGAACATTTTTGTTTTCGTTTACATGGACGATATCCTGATTTTTTCACCGTCTCTCTCGATTCATGTTCAGCACGTGCGACGCGTCCTCCAGCGCCTTTTGGAGAACTGTCTTTATGTGAAGGCTGAGAAGTGCATTTTTCATGCCGCCTCTGTCCCTTTTCTCGGTTCCGTTATTTCCGCTGAGGGCATTAAGATGGATCCCGCTAAGGTCCAGGCTGTCATTGATTGGCCCGTTCCTAAGTCACGCGTCGAGCTGCAGCGCTTTCTGGGCTTCGCTAATTTCTATCGTCGTTTCATCCGTAATTTCGGTCAGGTGGCAGCTCCCCTCACAGCCCTTACTTCTGTTAAGACGTGCTTTAAGTGGTCCGTTTCCGCCCAGGGAGCTTTTGATCTTCTTAAGAATCGTTTTACATCCGCTCCTATTCTTGTTACACCTGACATCTCTAGACAGTTTGTTGTTGAGGTTGACGCGTCAGAGGTGGGCGTGGGAGCCATTCTTTCTCAGCGCTCTCTCTCTGACGGCAAGGTCCATCCTTGCGCGTTTTTCTCTCATCGCTTATCGCCGTCAGAACGTAACTATGATGTTGGTAATCGCGAACTGCTCGCCATCCGCTTAGCCCTAGGCGAATGGCGACAGTGGTTGGAGGGGGCGACCGTTCCTTTTGTCGTTTGGACTGACCATAGGAACCTTGAGTACATCCGTTCAGCCAAACGACTTAATGCGCGTCAGGCTCGTTGGGCTCTGTTTTTCGCTCGTTTCGAGTTTGTTATTTCTTATCGTCCGGGCTCAAAAAACACCAAGCCTGATGCTTTATCTCGTCTCTTCAGTTCTTCTGAGGTCTCCACCGACCCCGAGGGGATTCTCCCTGACGGGCGTGTTGTCGGGTTGACTGTCTGGGGAATTGAGAGGCAGGTAAAGCAAGCACTCGCTCACACTCCGTCGCCGCGAGCTTGTCCTAGGAACCTTCTGTTCGTTCCCGTTCCTACTCGTCCGGCCGTTCTTCAGTGGGCCCACTCTGCCAAGTTAGCCGGCCACCCCGGCGTTCGGGTACGCTCGCTTCCATTCGCCAGCGTTTCTGGTGGCCCACTCGGGAACGTGACGCGCGTCGATTTGTCGCCGCTTGTTCGGTCTGCGCGCAGACTAAATCTGGGAACTCTCCTCCTGCCGGCCGTCTCAGACCGCTTCCCATTCCCTCTCGACCGTGGTCTCACATCGCTTTAGATTTTATCACCGGACTGCCTTCATCAGCGGGGAAGACAGTTATTCTTACGGTTGTCGATAGATTCTCTAAGGCGGCTCATTTCATTCCTCTCGATAAGCTCCCTTCTGCTAAGGAGACGGCTCAGATCATTATCGAGAATGTTTTCCGAATTCATGGCCTTCCGTCTGACGTCGTTTCCGACAGAGGCCCGCAGTTCACGTCTCAATTTTGGAGGGAGTTTTGCCGTTTGATTGGGGCTTCCGTCAGTCTCTCGTCCGGCTTTCATCCCCAGTCTAACGGTCAAGCCGAACGGGCCAATCAGACTGTTGGTCGCATTTTACGCAGTCTTTCTTTTCGTAACCCTGCGTCTTGGTCAGAACAGCTCCCCTGGGCAGAGTACGCCCACAACTCGCTTCCCTCGTCTGCTACCGGTCTATCCCCTTTTCAGTGTAGCCTCGGGTACCAGCCTCCGCTGTTCTCATCTCAGCTCGCCGAGTCCTGCGTCCCCTCCGCTCAGGCTTTTGTCCAGCGTTGCGAGCGCACCTGGAAGGGGGTCAGGTCGGCACTTTGCCGTAATAGGGCGCAGACTGTGAGGGCCGCTAATAGCGTAGGACCAAGAGTCCTAGATATTGTTGCGGTCAGAGAGTATGGCTCTCCACTCAGAACCTTCCCCTTAAGACAGCTTCTCGCAAGTTGGCCCCGCGGTTCATTGGTCCGTTCCGTATTTCTCAGGTCATTAATCCTGTCGCAGTGCGACTTCTTCTCCCGCGCTATCTTCGTCGCGTTCACCCGGTCTTCCATGTCTCCTGTGTTAAGCCCGTTCTTCGCGCCCCCGCGTCCGTCCCCCCCCCATCCTTGTCGAGGGCGCACCCATCTACAGGGTTCGTAAGATTTTGGACATGCGCCCTCGGGGCCGTGGTCATCAGTACCTAGTGGATTGGGAGGGGTACGGTCCTGAGGAGAGGAGTTGGGTTCCCTCTCGGGACGTGCTGGACCGTTCGCTGATCGATGATTTCCTCCGTTGCCGCCAGGTTTCCTCTCGAGTGCGCCAGGAGGCGCTCGGTGAGTGGGGGGGGTACTGTCATGTCTTGTTATGTCTGTTCCTGTCCTTTCTCTTCACTCTGTCTCTCTCTGCTGGTCTTTTTAGGTTACCTTCTCTGTCTCTCATTCTTCAGCTGTTCTACATCTCCCCTAACTAGCTCATTCACTCTTTCACACCTGTTCTCTCTTCCCCCTCTGATTAGGTCTCTATTTCTCTCTCTGTTCCTGCTACTTTCAGTGTCTGATTCTTGTTTGTGTTTTTTGATGCCAGAAGCAAGCTGTCGTCGCGTTTGCTTCCACCTTGTCCTATCCTGTCGGAGTCTGCCTGGCAGGTGCATCCTGCATTATACTAACGTTCTTTTTGTTCCATTGACCACGTTGGAAGAGGATTTATGCCATTCCTGTTTTTTCATTAAAGAACTCTGTTTTCTGTTAAAACCGCTTTTGGGTCTTCACTCAAGTACATAACACATAGAAATAGAAAATCATAGAACATGGAACATAGACTGCCCACCCTCACACCCTGACGAAACCAAAATAGAAACATAAAACGCTCTCTACGGTCAGGGCGTGACACTCGTCAACACTCACACCTGTGTTAACGAGAAAATCACTGACATGATATCAGCTGGTCCTTTTGTGGCAGGGCTGAAATGCAGTGGATATGTTTTTGGGGGATTCAGTTCATTTGCATGGCAAAGAGGGACTTTGCAATTAATTGCAATTCATCTGATCACTCTTCATAACATTCTGGAGTATATGCAAATTGCCATCATACACACTGAGGCAGCAGACGTTGTGAAAATTAATATTTGTGTCATTCTCAAACTTTTGGCCACGACTGTATATGTGATTGTATAAAACTTCAATAAAATGATCCTGTCATTTGTTTCCATGACAAAACAGGATGAAGAGGCTATCTCTCTCTCTCCGTTGAATGCTTGCTCACTACAGTACGGGCCATCGCAACTACTACAAAAGCTTTACCCAGGGATATTGCCGTTCCAACCTTTTCTACCTATGTTGCCACACCTGCATCATGTTGCCATTCCCCATCCCAATAGTCACTTTCAGTTAACACAATGAACACTAAAGAAATGTATCTTCAAAAGCTTTGTAAATAAGATGTATCTGTATGTTGTCATCTGTGTCCGTGATGAGGGAATCATGATGCTGCTATCTCAGAAGCTGTTGAAACTGATGAATGAGTTAATAATTGAGTATTATCTCTCACAGATAAAGCAATATGGCTGAGTAAAGTGAATAACATTTTTGTGTTTTTTTTATCAACTCACTCTCCACTTATCCAGATATGTTGACTGGAATTGTATAATGATATTGTAAATACATGAATACACATACATAAATAAATACTGTAATACATCTAATTCCTAATGATTACATTTGTATGGTGTCTGTATTTCTCATGCAAATGTGGTTCTGAAAATCTTGTTTAACATTGATGATGATCCCTATTCTAGGACTTCTAATGCTATAAATATATGTGAAAGTGTACATTTCTATATATAAAGCCCTTTATTTAAGCCCTATACAGTATAAAGCCCTTTATTTACAACAGCATCTGAAGCTGCTTATTCAACCTACAGTACTTGTGTTTTGGTGATAACTCTCAATACGGATATTATGTGAGAAGTGTATTTCTGAGTACAACAGTTTAATGGCATAATTATCTGCAGGACAGAAGGTTTAGGTCTCATCACACTACCTCCTCTTGTAAATCTAAGATAGTGTCACTATTGTATGACATACCCGTTTGACTTTCACATTTTTGCTCAATGTGTTTATAGTCTACAAAGATCTACTACTGCGTGCCCAAGCAGCCCTTCCCTTCGTTATGCTTTCTATGGGTGTATTGTTATATTGAGCTATAGCTCTCCTTATCTTCATTTGAGCTGGGGTTATTTACGGGTCAGATGGTGAATTCAGAGAACTACATTTCCAAGAATTTCAGCTATATTGGACCCATACTGACAAAATGTAGACAGGATATAACCTTTTAAAACTTTTTTTTGTGTCATCCTTGACGATTGTAAGTGCATTGTGTCCACATAATGTGGTTGTATTTTATGTTTTCTTAATGGTCAAATAAATCCAAAAAGAATACAGTATATCTTGTCCTAGGCAAGATACAGTACATATCTGGTACTGTTATGGTTCCAATGACTCAGAATGTTGGAACATATAGTGCTTGCAACCTCATAATAGACCATTTGGGTTTCTGAAAGGGCCACATACGGAATGAGTTAACTGTATAACTCACTTTGGAGTAAAATTGTCTGCTTATACCTGAAAAAAATACATATTCTTATTTATCACTTATACATATTAACAATGCTGATACACCAATTAGTTAAGTAAAGGTGCATGTGGAAAGTGAAATGATTAACGCATAAAAAACACTCACATTTTCTGTAGTACAATTGCATTTTATTGGACTTAATTTATTCTATATTTATTCCACTGAGCTTCTATTTTGTACTATTTTTCAAATTAATTACATCTATTTGTATTACTGTCACATTTTTGAGAGGTGAATCTGCAAGTACGCATTTCACTGTACTGTGTACACAATGTGTATCCTGTGCATGTGACAAATAAACTTCACTTGACTTGAAGTAATTACTATATGGGGCCAAATGGTGCCATTTTGGATTTGTCGAACATCTCATTCTAACATCATGGGCATTAATATGGAGTTGGTCCCCCCTTTGCTGCTATAACAGCCTCCACTCTTCTGGGAAGGCTTTCTACTAGATGTTGGAACATTGCAGTGGTGACTGATGTTGTGCGATTAAGCCTGGCTCGCAGTTGACGTTCCAATTCATCCCTAAGGTGTTCAGTGAGGTTGCGGTCAGGGCTCTGTGCATGCCAGTCAAGTTCTTCCACACCAATCTCAACAAACTATTTCTGTATGGACCTCACTTTGTGCACGGGGGCATTGTCATGGTGAAAGAGGAAAAGGCCTTCCCCAAACTGTTGCCGCATTCACCTAGCATCCACCAAACCCAGATTAATC
Source organism: Oncorhynchus masou masou (assembly GCF_036934945.1). Lineage (NCBI taxonomy): Eukaryota > Metazoa > Chordata > Actinopteri > Salmoniformes > Salmonidae > Oncorhynchus > Oncorhynchus masou. Next base: position 19,515,688 of record NC_088233.1, on the reverse strand, counting down.
CAGCGGACTGCCAGATGGTGAAGAGTGATTCATCACTCCAGAGAACGCGTTTCCACTGTTCCAGAGTCCAATGACGGCGAGCTTTACACCACTCCATACAACGCTTGGGATTGCGCATCGTGATCTTAGGCTTGTGTGCAGGTGCTATGCGCTTCAACAGTCGGCGGTCCCATTCTATGAGCTTGTTAGGCCTACCACTGAGCCGTTGTTGCTGCTAAATGTTTCCACTTTAAAATAACAGCACTTACAGTTGAACGGGGCAGCTCTAGCAGGGCAGAAATGTGACAAACTGATTTGTTGGGAAGGTGGCATCCTATGACGGTGCCACGTTGCCTATGACAGTGCCAAGTCACTGAGTTCTTCAGTAAGGCCATTCTAATGCCAATGGAGATTGCATGGCTGTGTGCTAAATTTTATACACCTGTCAGCAACGGGTGTGGCTGAAATAGCCGAATAGCCGAATCCACTCATTTGAATGAGATGTCCACATACTTTTGAATAGTTGGTGTCCCTCATCAAAGGCATTTTTCAGACAGGTGTTTGTGCTTATAAAGTAGGTCAGAAAGACCATAAGTTGCGACCTGTTGCCTTTGTCGGTCATTTGGAAGAAGTGAACAATCAGGTATATACATTTCTGTTAATAGGTTTCTTCTTTAAAAAACTGCCTGAAGCAAGCACTGTAAGTTATGATCCTTACTGGCCATTGCTTTGATGTGGGATGTTCCTGTATCATCCATTAGATGACAATGTTGAGTGCAATTAATGTAACCAACATTAACCCAGTTCAAATGACTCTGCTTGTATTTAATTTTATTTTTTTTGTAGCATAATGAAGCTAATTTAACATTTAAATTATTTTATGCATATAATACACCATAGACATGGGCCTATATGGTTTGGTCATTTCTTCAGCATAAAACACGAATATTGACAGTGATTGAATCCAATATCTCTTAAGAAGATAACCTTTTCGGTATCTCTAAAGATAATGTTTGCCTAATAATTGTATATTTTTCAAAATTCTGATCTTCACAGGTTTCAGGTAAGCCTATTAAAATGTACTCAGACAATACATTTTATTTTCTCAGCGTTGACAGGCAAGATGCGTCGACGTGTAGTCCTAGTGACGCCATGAGAGATGGGTGCTTCGTGGACCACTTTTCTTTATAAAAATCGAGAGATGGCGTCCTGCACCCCGTGAATAATCAAAAATGATCATAAAGAATTGATGAAGAGATCACTCTACCGTAATGTATCATTACGCTACGACCCCTCAATTGAAGTAGGCTAATAATCGTCATCTTTCACTGATAAAAACAGCATTTGTTTTGGTGCTGTTCTGCAATAGCCTATTCGTATTCCACCTGGCTTTCCCACATTTAACAGTGGGGTTGGTTCCGCTGCGTTTGTTTCAGCATCCTCCAACTTCCGCCTCTGCGTGTCCAACGCAAGGAGACAGGGAGAGAAGGGCGATGGCTGCCGGTGGTGGATGCGGGGAGACTGTGGATCAGTACCGGGCGAAGGTGGAGCGGCTTACACAGGAACTTGCGGAAGCGAACAGAGAGAAGATAAGGGCGGCAGAATGCGGTCTTGTTGTGTTGGATGAGAACCAGACTCTAAAGCACCAGTATGCCGATCTGGAATCGGAACAGGAGACGCTGAAGCAAGAGTTGGAACAATTACAAGAGGTAGGTTATACAGTATGTTACAGTAGGATACAGCCTTTCTTTCCTTATTCAAGAGAATTCAATGCTGTATGGGTCAATCAGGACCAAACCTATTATTAGATCCTTTTACTAGGTAGGCTACATTAAATGGCAAGATACATTTATTGTATATAAACTATAGCATGTTTATTTAAATTTGGGTGAGCTTATTGCCATATGTTGGTAAATTCTGAGACATTAATGACATATTATTTGAATGTAAAAGGTGTGTGTGTGTGTGCCTGTGCGTGTGCGTGTGCGTGTGTGTGTGTGCGTGTGTGTGCGTGTGTGTCAGTGTGTCAGTGTTTCCATTAGCTGATAATATCTGACTTTATGTAACAACAACAAAAAAGAAAAGCAATAAATAAAATTGGCACCAACCAATGTCTGGGAGAACAAAACAATCCCATTGCTAACTAAACATGTTTAGCCTATTCCTTGATGAAAACAACCATTCAATGTAAATATAGATTAATTTGCATAATTTAGTGGAATTGGTGCTTGTGTATTTTCGTTAGTTATTATGATTCTTACTTGTCACATGCGCACAACATACAGATACAGAGCCTAGTTTAAGCGGAAAATCTGTCAGACAGAGCAAGAGCTGCTGCTGCAGCTCCTGTTGCTGCTGGAGTCAATTGTGCTTTTATAAACCCAGTGATGCAAAAAGTACCAAATTGTCATACTTGAGTAAAAGTAATGATAACGTAATAGAAAATGGCTCAGGTTAAAGTGAAAGTCATCAAGTAAAATGTTTCTTGAGTAAAAGTCTGAAAGTATTTGGTTTTAAATATACTCAAGAATCAAAAGTAGAAGTATAAATCATTTCAAATTCCTTATATTAAGCAAACCAGATGGAACCATTTTCTTGCTTTTTTAAATTCATGGATTGCCAGAGGCACACTCCAACACTCAGACATTATTTACACACGAAGCATGTGTTTAGTGAGTCCGCCAGATCAGAGGCAGTAGGGATGACCAGGGATGTTCTCTTGATAAGTGTGTGAATTAGACCATTTTCCTTTCTTGCTAAGCATTCAAAATGTAACAAGTACTTTTGGGTGTCAGGGAAAATGTATGTGTATGTTTGTATCTGTGGGTTAGTTTAACCATGGGCATGGGGTTGCTGCTGGGAGGTCATTGTGAGCTAATAAGTAATAGAGTTCTATCATTCATATACTATCATTTTAGATAACAATGAACATGGATAGAATATGTAAATGTAAAATGTAACCATAGACCAGATATTCCCCCTCTGTATCACGTATGTTAGTGAGATGTACACTTTAGTTGTTTTCTTCCGATAAAGAGCCAGGCAGAAGCTGTATTGTGTTATTCATTTCTGAAGTGTTTCATTGTTACTGTAAAGAATATCATAAACTCCATAGGTACTGAGTTTTGTCTGCCTCCACTTGCTAGAGCTTGAATAACGTATGACTTATTTTTTTAAATGAATTCTATCATTACTGCAAACATGCATAAAGCAACAGCAAGGGGCAGCTGCTGACAGAGTTCAAAGCGCAAGGTCCTTATGGACAAGGAGAAGCTATAGGGCTATTGGGAGGAGAGACTGGAGGCAAGGATGGTGGACGTGGCGAGAGAGGTGGGCAGTAATGGCAGTTTGATATGGAATAACTTCCCTTTGCAAAGCAGCCCGGTTCTATATCAGATTTAACCAGAGTCATCTCTTACAGTACTGTACATGGGTAACAAGCACTTACAGTCTTAGTTCTCAGGATGTATTTTGCTGGCCTGAATCTAAAGCCTGGTTTAAACTGCACTTTAGGGCTGTCCCGATTAAAAACAATCTTGGTCGACCGGAAGTTTTCTGTTTTTTCGACCAATTGATTGGTCGACATTTTTAAAGGTGTATTTTTACATATATAATTAAATACATTTAATGAAATCAACTATATTCATTGAGCTTGTCTGATGCTTTAAGCTTACGGTTTGATTAAATAAGACACATGCCTCAAGAGGGCGCCCGAGATCTAGAAACTAGAAAGAAAAAAAACTTAACCTGAGCCAACTATTCTCCTCCCGCTCCTGATGGCTTTCGCAGATTCTGCCATTACTCTCCTGAAGTTGCCGGTAATGAGGAGTCGGCAAACTTTCTCATCTACTTACTATTTCTGTGTACCAGTTATGGTTTTCCTGTGCACATTTTTGTGAAACAGAAACTTATTTAGCCATTGCCAACTATATAAAAATAGCCTACATAAAGTCAACAAAATAGAAATATTGCAGCCTGCAGGTAGAAAATATCCTGATAAAAATGAATATCCTATCAATCTCATTGGTTACACATGGCTTGTATGTAACGAACTTCAAACATTGTATCAACTTTTAACTTGGGTCTGGCCTGATGCTTACACTAGCGAACTAGCAACAATTTATGAAATATTCTGGGCCTTCAGGTCCCTCCGCCAGTGAGCTCGGGACCGAAGCAGCTGTAGGCTATTTGCGAAAGGGATAAGAAGCCGTGCTTGACTTGGGTAGGAGCTCACCGGAGCTGAGTACCAAATGTTCTACTCCTTGAGCTCCTGTTCCTCTTACAGAATATTAGCTTGAAGGTATTTCGGAGCTCTTGCTACTAAATATAAGCAGTACCAGCATCCAAAATGAGTACCGGGACCTATTTCAGTCCAAGTCAAGCACTGATAAGAAGTAATCAGGTAAGCCTATTTTATGACCTTTCCACTGGATCAGAGCAGGACATTTTCCCTTTCAAGCTGAGTGGTTATCGAGACCGCACCTCATTAGCTCATTGTTATGTATGTATCCAAATAAATGTCACAAAAACCAGCTTAAACATTTGCAAATGCATCTACTTTGCTATTAGTCTTAAACATTTGCAAATGCATCCACTTTGCTATTGTTCTGGCTTTCTGATGTGACTGTAAGTTAGACATAGTTGGCTAGCTAGAAAGCAAGGGATAAGAACGTTGCCAGCCAGTATGGCAATGGAAAACTTAAAACGAACAACTGGGTCGAGTCTATAGATGCAGAACAAGAAGACTGAACGTCTGGGTCGAGTCTCTAGCAACCGAACCGATAGAACAAACGACCAGTCGGCTTGGGTAGCAACCCTAGAGTTGTGTCAGGACTATATATTGTGGAAGGATAAAATAGTATGAAAAAATGATAGAGTGATAGATGATCAGATGATGATGTGCAAGTAGAAATACTGGTGTGCAAAAGAGCAGAAAGGTAAATTAAAACAGTATGGGGATGAGGTAGGTAGATTGGGTGGGCTATTTACAGATGGACTATGTACAGCTGCAACAATCGGTTAGCTGATGTTTAAAGTTAGTGAGAGAAATATAAGTCTCCAGCTTCTCCATACTCCATACTTCTTGCGCTTCACAGAGCAGTGTAGAGCTGTTGTCAAGGAAGTGAGTTTGTGTTTATACAGGATGTATAACGCCCACCAATCGTGTCAATGCGGCGCTATACAGAGCCCTCTGCATTGTTACAAAATGTGGGAGGCGCAATGAGATGGAGTATGCAGCTCGATTTGGCCTCCTCATGCCTCTGGAGGAAATTATATTACACTCTCCATATGGAGCCTCCGACCATCAAGCTCACTGAGATGGGCGCAAATATATATGTACATTTGTTACTGCTCGATTAAAACAATCTCGGTCGATCAACAGCCTAACGACCAAACAATCGACCAGTTGTTTGGGGTCATTGTGGTCAGCACTACTGCACTTAGACCTGGGTTTAGACATCTTAGAAAGTTATTAGCGCCATATTTTTGGAGCTAGCCAATGACAGAGTTCCCTTGTCAACTTATTAAGTTTAGCCGTGGGCTAAGAAAGTTGATATTTTACACATCGATGATCTCATGTTAAAGATTCCTAATCTGATATAGTTGTGGAATTTCACTCCTTGGTTTTGTCTTATGTCTTATAGCCAAAGAAATGTTGTCATTATCCTTTTCCCCAAAGCCAGTTTAATACTTCACTTATATACTGTAGTTCACATGCACTCAATCTGGGAGTGGCCAACCTGAGCCTAAGAACTGATTGGAGAACATCTGCTCACTTATTCTCTTTCTCTCATTCTCTATTTCTACTGACACAGTGGGTGTTCTGTTGCTAATCCATGGCTGAGCATATATGGGCCAGATTAAAAAGTCATGATAATATCCCACTGGGCACACACAGGTTGGGTCAACGTTGCTTCCATGTAATTTCAATGAATTTATGTTGAACCAAGATGGAATAAATATTTAATTAACGTCTGTGCCCAGTGGGATAGCATGCTCTGGATGAGGAACTTTTTAAAATATTAAATTCTACATGCATCATGGCTAGTTCTGTGTGCATTTATGGGTTGTATGCATTCTGCTCCACTAGCTGGACTTCAAAGGATGGTGTGAATATTTTTTTGCTTTCACTGGCACTCAGATTGCAGATCATCAAAATGAACTCGGCCTCCTGCTAAATTTGTATTTATACTTGTTTATTCAGATTGTTAAAATATTGATTTTCAAAGCATTTTGTTGTAGTATAGTGCATGATATTTGTTTGAGTGTGTGTTGTGTTGATGCCACCCTTTCATCTGACGATCATATGAGAGAAATAGAGAGACATACTTATGCCTAGCAGTATACTCATTGTTGGGGTGTTGGTGGGGGTGTCGGGGGTCCATTGATGACTTTTGACCGCTTCTTTGGATTCCTCATGTTTTACTCATTGTTTAAAAAAAGTTCAAAATCACATGTTAGGTACGAAAATCATTGAATATTATATGAATCCTCTAAATTAAAATGAGCAATTTAGGTGTGAATCTATTACCTTCATTTCTCAGAGATCAAATTATATATATATATATAATATATATATATATATATATATATATTTTTTTTTTTTCTCCCCAATTTCGTGGTATCCAATTGTTAGTAATTACTATCTTGTTTCATCGCTACAACTCCCGTACGGGCTCGGGAGAGACGAAGGTCGAAAGCCATGCGTCCTCCGAAACACAACCCAACCAAGCCGCACTGCTTCTTAACACAGCGTGCATCCAACCCGGAAGCCAGCCACACCAATGTGTCGGAGGAAACACTGTGCACCTGGTGACCTTGGTTAGCGCGCACTGTGCCCGGCCCTCTACAGGAGTTGCTGGTGCACGATGAGACAAGGATATTCCTACCGGCCAAACCCTCCCTAACCCGGACGACGCTATGCCAATTGTGCGTCGCACCACGCACTTCCCGGTCACGACAGAGCCTGGGTGCGAACCCAGAGTCTCTGGTGGCACAGCTAGTGCTGTGATGCAGTTCCCTAGATGACTGCGCCACTTGGGAGGTCCCTTTCAAATTATATTTCAACAAAATAATTTTTCAGGAATGCTAATCTTATCTATTTCTAACAGTATAAACTACAGTACCAGTCAAAAGTTTGGACAGTCCTACTTATTCAAGTTTTTTTTTTTTTTTTTTTACTATTTTCTACATTGTAGAATAGTGAAGATATCAAAACTATGAAATACCACACATGGAAAAATGTAGTTAAAAAAAGTGTTAAACAAATCAAAATATATTTTATATTTGAGATTCTTCAGAGTAGCTACCCTTTCTTTGACAGCTTTGCATGTTAAAGCATCACTCCCTGTCTCTCAAGAGCTCTGCTCCACACAAGTCTGCTTATTGATTTAGATATGGTGTTTTGATTTGTGTGTGCGTTTGTGTTTTCATATGTCTGTGTGTCGGTCATTGTTGATGTTTATTCTGACCCCAGCACGGTTGTATAACAGAAGCCAGTGTTGACTAAGCCACATCACTCTGGCTTGGCTGCGGGGCCCTGGCCGGATCTTAGCTGTGCTGACTTGGCAGGGCCCCAGAATGGTCGGTCCACTATAGTGATGAGTCTCTCTCAGAGACTAGGTCAGTCAGAGTAGAGGGCTCAGCAACACCAGCCCACACTGGGCTAGAAAGCTGCGGTTGCATTCTACACACTGACACATTCCTATGGACAATCAGCATGACTCAGGGGTGAACCCACACCTGAGAAATGTCAAAAACTGACGTGGTGTTGCTAATGACATGTCTGTAATGACGTGTTGGTAATGACATGTCTGTAATGACGTGTTGGTAATGACATGTCTGTAATGACGTGTTGGTAATGACATGTCTGTAATGACGTGTTGCTAATGACATGTCTGTAATGACGTGTTGGTAATGACATGTCTGTAATGACGTGTTGGTAATGACATGTCTGTAATGACGTGTTGGTAATGACATGTCTGTAATGACGTGTTGGTAATGACATGTCTTTAATGATGTGTTGGTAATGACATGTCTGTAATGACGTGTTGCTAATGACATGTATGTAATGACGTGTTGGTAATGACATGTCTGTAATGACATGTTGGTAATGACATGTCTGTAATGACGTGTTGGTAATGACATGTCTGTAATGACGTGTTGGTAATGACATGTCTGTAATGACGTGTTGGTAATGACATGTCTGTAATGACATGTTGGTAATGACATGTCTGTAATGACGTGTTGGAAATGACATGTCTGTAATGACGTGTTGGTAATGACATGTCTGTAATGACGTGTTGGTAATGACATGTCTGTAATGACGTGTTGGTAATGACATGTCTGTAATGACGTGTTGGAAATGACATGTCTGTAATGACGTGTTGGTAATGACATGTCTGTAATGACGTGTTGGTAATGACATGTCTGTAATGACGTGTTGGTAATGACATGTCTTTAATGACGTGTTGGTAATGACATGTCTGTAATGACGTGTTGGTAATGACATGTCTGTAATGACGTGTTGGTAATGACATGTCTGTAATGACGTGTTGGTAATGACATGTCTGTAATGACGTGTTGGTAATGACATGTCTGTAATGACGTGTTGGTAATGACATGTCTGTAATGACGTGTTGGTAATGACATGTCTGTAATGACGTGTTGGTAATGACATGTCTGTAATGACGTGTTGGTAATGACATGTCTGTAATGACGTGTTGGTAATGACATGTCTGTAATGACGTGTTGGAAATGACATGTCTGTAATGACATGTTGGTAATGACATGTCTGTAATGATGTGTTGGTAATGACATGTCTGTAATGACGTGTTGGTAATGACATGTCTGTAATGACGTGTTGGTAATAATATGTCGGTAATGACATGTTGGTAATGACATGTCTGTAATGACGTGTTGGAAATGACATGTCTGTAATGACGTGTTGGTAATGACATGTCTGTAATGACGTGTTGGTAATGACATGTCTGTAATGACGTGTTGGTAATGACATGTCTGTAATGATGTGTTGGTAATGACATGTCTGTAATGACGTGTTGGTAATGACATGTCTGTAATGACGTGTTGGTAATAATATGTCGGTAATGACGTGTTGATAATGAGATGTTGGCAATGATGTTCTGGTAATGACGTAAAATCACCAACAATGACTAAACACAGACCAAACCGCCACTGTGCTCACTGTGTGGAACCATATAAAGTAACAATGTCAGTAGCTTACTGTATATGCATGTTTCTAACATCGATTTTCATGCTCTTTACAGACGGTTGCATAATGATTATTGTTTTATGCCTGAAGGACAGAGCAGAAATAGGCTCTAGTTCTGTTGCACTAAAAGCAGCCAATACATTTTTATCTCTTGTGGGTGAATCCTAAGCGTTTATAGAGTATTCGGGTTGGCTGTCATGGGTTGTCCATCGTTTACTCACAGGCCAGTGTTTTAGTGACAGGCCCGGACTCCATGGTTGCAACTGGAATCCTTTTCCACAGTGATGGTGTCTCCATTACCCTCCAGTTCAAAACAAATCAAATGTTATTGGTCGCATACACTTGGTTAGCAGATGTTAATGCGAGTGTAGCGAAATGCTTGTACTTCGAGTTCCGACAGTGCAGTAATATCTAACAAGTAATCTAACAATTGCCCAAAAACAGCAACAGTGGCTTGCGAAAATATTCACCCCTTAGTATTTTTCCTATTTTGTTGCCTTACAACCTGGAATACATTTTTGGGGGGAAATTTGTAGAATTTTATTAACACAACATGTTAATAAACACTACCACTTTGAAGATGCAAAATATTTTTTATTGTGAAACAAACAAGAAAGTACACAAAAAATGTAAACTTGAGCATGCATCATTATTCACCCACCAAAGTCAATACGCATGGCATCCCACGGAGCACCATTAAATCCATGATTTTAAAAAATAACAAAAAAAAGGTTCTCTGGTTCGATGAGACTAAAATTGAGCATTTTGGCCATCAAGGAAAATGCTATGTCTGGGGCAAACCCAACACTTCTCATCACCCTGAGAAAACCATCCCCACAGTGAAGCATGGTGGTGGCAGCATCATGCTGTGGGTATGTTTTCATCGTCAGGGACTGGGAAACTGGTCAGAATTGAAGGAGTGATGGATGGCGCTAAATACAGGGAAATTCTTGAGGGAAACCTGTTTCAGTCTTCAAGAGATTTGAGACTGGGACGGAGGTTCACCTTCCAGCAGGACAATGACAAGCATACTGCAAAAGCAAAAATTGAGTGGTTTAAGGGGAACCATTTAAATGTCTTGGAATGGCCTAGTCAAAGCCCAGATCTCAATCCAATTGAGAATCTGTAGCATGACTTAAAGATTGCTGTACACCAGCGGAATCCATCCAACTTGAAGGAGCTGGAGCAATTTGGCCTTGAAGAATGGGAAAAAAACCTAGTGGCTAGATGTACCAAGCTTATTGAGTCATACCCCAAGAGACTTGCAGCTGTAATTGCTGCAAGAGGTGGCTTTACAAAGTATTGACTTTGGGGGGTGAATAGTTATGCCCGCTCAAGTTCTGTTTTTTTGTCTTATTTCTTGTTTTTTTTCACAATAAAAACTATTTTGCATCTTCAAAGATGTAGGCATGTTGTGTAAATCAAATGATACGAACCCCCAAAAAGTCCATTTTAATTCCAGGTTGTAAGGCAACAAAATAGGGATAGAGGATAGGCCTATCAGAGGAAACTAGCGGAAGGAGGAGAAAGGACATTACAGCAGCATAATATTAGAAGCTCTACATCCAGATGTGTGCTCATCTGAACAATGATGACAACTCCATCAGCAAGTCAACCAGGCTGACAATCATTTACAGATATACTTGACAGTATAGCAGATTACACAGGCTTCAAGTAAGAAATACTTTTCAAAAATGCATTGGGTAGGTATCGGCATGTAGTGTACTAACCACCTAGACATGGCTCCCTAGTCCTACACAGACTGTCACATATAGGATTTAACCCATAGAATTTTCTCTATGCTGTCACACACGTTCAGGTCTGAAGTGTGACTGATGTCTGTCTGAGGAGCACAGCTCTAACATCACTGGAGGTTTCTGCTCTCAAGGCTTTAATAATAGCAGAGAATGTTAGAGGTTCAGTGTGCCACAACTCATCCCTGTCGCAGAAGGCTCCTTGCTTAGCTTGCATGCATACAGTCTTATATTTCACAGGAAGTGTATGATTCGATATTACACTATATATACAAAAGTATGGGGACACCCCTTCAAATATCTGGATTTGGCTATTTCAGCCACACCTGTTGCTGACAATGAATAAAATCGAGCACACAGCCATGCAATCTCCATAGACAAACATTGGCATTAAAATGGCCTACTGAAGAGCTCAGTGACATTCAATGTGGCACTGTCATAGGATGCCACCTTTCCAACAAGTCTGTTCGTCAGGTCCCTTAGTTCCAGTGATGGGGAAATCTTAAAGCTACAGCATGCAATGATATTCTAGACGATTCTGTGCTTCCAACTTTGTACCAAAAGTTCGAGAAGGCCCTTTGCTGTTTCAGCATGACAATGCCCCCATGCGCAAAGTGAAGTCAATACAGAAATGGTTTGTTGAGATCGGTGTGGAAGAACTTGACTGGCCTGCACAGAGCCCTGACCTCAACCCCATCGAACACCTTTGGGATGAATTTGAACGCCGACTGCGAGCAAGGCCTAATAGCCCAACATCAGTGCCTGACCTCACTAATGCTTTTGTTGCTGAATGGAAGCAAGTCCCCGCAGCAATGTTCCAACATCTAGTGGAAAGTCTTCCCAGAAGAGTGGAGGCTGTTATCACAGCAAAGGAGGGACCAACTCCATATTAATGATGATTTTGGAATGAGAAGTTTGATGAGGACGTGTCCATACACTTTAGGTCATGTAGTGTATATGAGATATCATCAACCTAAGATACATTTCTCCAGAAAGGACAGCTAAGCATGGTCATGAATCATGTCACATTCCCTTGGATAGCAAGGTGTTACTTTAAATGTAAGGCTTCAATGAGTACGGTTACATGCACACAATAATGCGATTATTGTGGATTGTGTCAGATGAATATAATAGTTAGATTAAACTTCTTTGGGTTCAGTGTCCCTTCCACGGGACGGTTGAGCTAACGTAGGCTAATGCGATTAGCATGAGGTTGTAAGTAACAAGAACATTTCCCAGGACATAGACATATCTGATATTGGCCGAAAGCATAAATTCTTGTTAATCTAACTGCACTGTCCAATTTACAGTAGCTATTACAGTGAAAGAATACCATGCCATTGTTTGAGGAGAATGCACAATTTTGAACATGAGAAGTTATTTATAAAGAAATTAGGCACATTTGGGCAGTCTTGATACAACATTTTAACAGAAATGCAATGATTCATTGGATCAGTCTAAAACTTTGCCTACATACTGCTCCCATCTAGTGGCCAAAATCTAAATTGCACCTGAGCTGGAATAATACATTATGTCCTTATCCCAGAGTCGCCTCTTCACTGTTCAAATCAAATCAAAGTTTATTTGTCACGTGCGCCGAATACAACAGGTGTACATTGAAATGCTTAATTACAGGCTCTAACCAATAGTGTAAAAAAGGTGTTAGGTGAACAATAGGTAAGTCAAGAAATAAAACAACAGTAAAAAGACAGGCTATATACAGTAGCGAGGCTATAAAAGTAATGAGGCTACATACAGACACCGGTTAGTCTGGCTGATTGAGGTAATATGTAGATATAGTGACTATATATGTGACTACATATCTGATGAACAGAGAGTACCAGTAGCGTAAAAGAGGGGTTGGCGGGTGGTGGGTGGCGGGACACAATGCAGATAGCCAATGTGCGGGAGCACTGGTTGGTCGGCCTAATTGAGGTAGTATGTACATGAATGTATAGTTAAAGTGACCATGCCTATATGATAAACAGAGAGTAGCAGCAGCGTAAAAAGAGGGTTTGGGAGGGGGAAGACAATGCAAATAGTCCGGGTAGCCATTTGATTACCTGTTCAGGAGTCTTATGGCTTGGGGGTAAAAACTTTCCAACTTTCTGACGTTGAGACTGGTGTTTTACGGGTACTATTTAATGAAGCTGCCAGTTGAGGACTTGTGAGGCATCTGTTTCTCAAACTAGACACTCTAATGTACTTGTCCTCTTGCTCAGTTGTGCACCGGGGCCTCCCACTCATCCTTCTGTTCTAGTTAGAGCCAGTTTGCGTTGTTCTGGGATGGGAGTAGTACACAGCGTTGTACGAGATCTTCAGTTTCTTGGCAATTTCTCGCATGGAATAGTCTTAATTTCTCAGAACAAGAATAGACTGACGAGTTTCAGAAGAAAGTTATTTGTTTCTGTCCATTTTGAGCCTGTAATCGAACCCACAAATGCTGATGCGCCAGATATTCAACTAGTCTAAAGAAGACCAGTTTTATTGCTTCTTTTAATCAGGAAAACAGTTTTCAGCTGTGCTAACATCTTTGCAAAAGGGCTTTCTAGTGAGCAATTAGCATTTTAAAATTATACATTTGGAGAAGCTAACACAACGTGCCATTGGAACACAGGACTGATGGTTGCAGATAATGGGCCTCTGTACACTTATGTAAATATTCCATTACAAATCAGCCATTTCCAGCTACAATAGTCATTTAAAACATTAACACTGTCTACACTGTATTTCTGATCAATTTGGTGTTATTTTAATGGCCCAAAAATGTGCTTTTGTTTAAAAAGCAAGGACATTTCTAAGTGACCCCAAACTTTTGAACGGTGGTGTATGAGGTAGAAATGTGACTACTATTTGACTACTATTGTAGGGAGGCGAGATTGTTCTTGAGGAGTTCAGTTATGAAGCTAAGGATTAGGACGCCATGTTAATCATGGACGATTAATGGTTGTGCTCGGTGTTGGGCATGGTAACCATCTCTGTAGTTCTGGGCCTGTGGCTGGAGTGTGTTGGAGTCCATAGGAAGACCAGGTCAAAGTCACTTCAGTTAGCAGGCTGGAGATAGAGGACCTCTGTGTGTCAGAGATTAAGATATTGTTTTCATAATGTATTGTGTACTTTTATAACCAATTGCCTCCACTACATTGTAGCAGAACTGTCTTCAATGCCTAGTTGGAGAAACTTTGTTGATGCCTGATTGTTCACTTCATTGACAATGCCACTGAAACCTGTCTTGGTGTGAAATGAAGATAAGTGAAGATCTGAATGTACTCTCAGTTTGACAGGTTGTGGCATATGGAGAGAACATTGAAAAGTTAGAGAATAGATGAAATTTTTAAAAACTGACATTTGGAAAAGTATGCTTATTAGCCCAACTTTGCTTTGCTGAATCTGCCTACTGTGGTTGTGAGTGTTCCCTTCATTCAGTGACTACAGAAGCAGTGGGAAGGAGATCAGCTTCAGTTGGGGACAACTCTGGTAGTAAATCTGTATTTTCTGTCTGGAAAAAGAGACAATGGAGAGATGCATCATGTATGTCATTACCCTGCTCTCCACCTCCTTCCTGATGACATCAGCATTGGGAAATGGGAAAGGGGAGGGCAGAATCGATACCCCATGAAAACCCCTTCCCCCCTGCAAAGTCTCTCCTCCCTCTCCCTGCAACTCCTTCTTTCCCCCTCACCTTTCCCTCTCCTTCCCCCTCTCCTTCCCTAGCTTCAGAGAGACTCCCATGTGGCTCCCCCTGGGGAGAGGAAGGGGGGAAATATGCATTGATTTCTGCCTGTTGGTGTAAAAAATATATTATGCCTAAGAGGCATTGTGTTGGGCTGCGTAGTATCCTGCAGTATGTGGAGAAGCATGTGGAAACGAGAGGGAGAGGGATGTGACATGGAGGTGCGGGTGTTATGACGGAGTACACAGAGGGACGAATGACAGGGGAGGGGTGGAGGATGATACTGACCTGTCACACTCCACAGAAAGTGACCTTGTGTGTTGTTTCAGGCCTTTGTGACAGTGTGGACATTGTGACGGTGTTGACTCTGGAGAGAAGATGGGAGTGGGTCGCAAGCAGATTACACAATACGCAGTAGTAGGAGAGGTGTGGCCTGCAGATAGAGATATAATGACTTGGCATTTAAAAATAGGGAGCAAATGTGATAACTGATACATGTGGGGTAGAAAGTTTCCCCTTTAGGCCTTGCAAACTTGAACAAATCGTGCGGGCAAAGAAATGTGAAGAGGGGCATTTATTTAAGTTGGTACGGCATTATCTAAACATGGTACATTTTACTTGGTTTTAGATTAAGCATTAAAAAGATGGTTACTGTGAGGATTAAGTCAACTTTGACGTTCATCAGATAAAGCTAATCAATCATGTTGCCAGCGAGGCCTCTTACAAAGTCTATATCCTGTATATTTAGTCGATGTGTATATTTAGTCCCCTCTGTGTTTTTGTGTCCTCCCTTGTGATTCTTGCATGAGTAAGCCAAGGTCTAATGCTGGTCTATGGGAGCAGCCTGGGGTGCATCCAAGATATCGTGTTTTTCAAATAGCTCTTTTTACTGCAGTGAAATGATTCTGGAAAGGGAACTGGACTCCTGTGCCTGTAGGCTTCTGTATTGATTGTAGAGCCCTACTTCAGCTGTTTGTGCAGCAATTCCAACTTTGAAGTCACTGCAAAAAGGAATGGATTCACAAGAGAAGGTTTGTTTTAGTTGGTTTTATACCCAAATGGCCTGTTTTAGGCTATTTTGAGGAAACTATTTCTGTTGATTTTTCTAAGTATACTTCATGTACTTTTCACTGTTATACACTTTTGTATGTCAGTGTGAAACAGCTCTATAAGACCATAAAATATCATGATAAAGTATTACAGTTAACTTGAGACCTAAAGTAACACAGTGCTTTGGGTTTCATTTGCTAATTAAGATGGAAACAATGACCCTTCTGAACACAATCGAAGTAAAGCTTCTGCAAGCTTTAGTTTTCATGTCTGTCATGTCATAGATGTTTCCACTCAAACTGAAGCAATTTTGGGGTGGGATCCAGTCTTGTTTCATGTTTCTCATTTCATAATCTCTCCATGGAGGAGAAGAAAAAGAAGGAAGAAGAGGAGGGGAGATAGCAAGAGGCCATTTTATTCCGTAATGACCTTGGGAGGAGTTCTCCTGTGATTATAGAGCAATGACATATACAGTTGAAGTCGGAAGTTTACATACACCTTAGCCAAATACATTTAAACTCAGTTTTTCACAATTTCTGACATTCAATACTAGTAAAAATGCCCTGTCGTAGGTCAGTTAGGATCACCACTTTATTTTAAGAATGTGAAATGTCAAAATAATATTAGAGAGTAATTTATTTAAGCTTTTATTTATTTTATCACATTCCCAGTTTACATACACTCAATTAGTATTTGGTAGCATTGCCTTTAAATTGTATAACTTGTGAGAAACGTTTTGGGTAGCCTTCCACAAGCTTTCCACAATACATTGGGTGAATTTTGGCCCATTCCTCCTGACAGAGCTGGTGTAACTGAGTCAGGTTTGTAGGCATCCTTGATCGCACACACTTTTTCAGTTCTGCCCACAAATTTTCTATAAGATTGAGGTCAGGGCTTTATAATGGGCACTCCAATTACCTTGACTTTGTTGTCCTTAAGGCATTTTGCCATAACTTTAGAAGTATGCTTGGGGTCAATGTCCATCTGGAAGACCCATTTGCGACCAAGCTTTAACTTCCTGCCTGATGTCTTGAGATGTTGCTTCAATATATCCAAATCATTTTCCTACCTCATGATGCCATCTATTTTGTGAAGTAATGACCATAATGACCATAGTTATGTTTGGAGGAAAAAGGGGGAGGCTTGCAAGCCGAAGAACACCATCCCAACCATGACGCATGGGAGTGGCAGCATCATGTTGTGTGGGTGCTTTGCTGCAGGAGGAACTGGTGCACTTCAACAGGACAACGACAAGTCTCTAAATGTCCATGAGTGGCCCAGCCATAGCCCTGACTTGAACCCGATCGAACATCTCTGGAGAGACCTGAAAATAACTGTGCAGCGACACTCCCCATCCAACCTGACAGAGCTTGAGAGAATCAGCAGAGAAGAGGAGAAGCGCCCCAAATACAGGTGTGCCAAGAAGACTCGAGGTTGTAATCGCTGCCAAAGGTGCTTCAACAAAGTACTGAGTAAATGGTCTGAATACTTTTTTCCATTTTTTATTTTTAATACATTTGTAAAAATGTCTAAAACCTGTTTTGACTTTGTCATTATGGTGTATTGTGTGTAGATTGATGAGAAAAGCTGTAACGTAACAAAATGAGCCGCTAATGCTGATGACATCACCCCTGTGAGTGGACCTTCCGTAGACCCAAATTCCAAGGCCTACCAGCACACATTCACACCAAGAGCGCTCTGTTGACTGCTCTGTAAACTCTCTCCTGTAATGATTAACGTTGTATATGGAGAATACTGGATTGTTCCCAATCACCCAGTGTACTAAAGACTGGAGTATAGAGACTAGAGCCTGTGAGTCTTGTTCCCAGCTCAGTACTCCATCTTCCTGGCTATAAGCCTGGCATCTGTTATTAGCAGCCCAGTACTCCATGTTCCTGGCTATAGACCTGGCAAGCAAGCCACGGAGACTGTAGACTCTCTCGGTCTCTTACATAACTCCTGCTTTGTGAAACAACCATAAGTTGCCTCTGTCTCATACTCACCTCCTGCTCTGTAACACAGCAATTAGCAGCCTTTCTCAGGGTGTCTGCTGGAAAACCAATCAGCCTGCCTGGGATTAACAGTGTCTCTCTCTCTCTCTCTCTTTCTCCCCCTTTCTCTACCCTCTCTTCCTATATCTCTCTCCCTCTCTACTATGCAATTAATCGGCTAATGCAGATTTGTCAAAGAGAGCGTGTGTGTGGGAGTGGTTCTTCTAGAGCTTTGATTCTATCTCACCCTATGGTATCAACGGAACACTTGGGACAAAGAGTCATACTGTAGAATTCTAAGGGTGAAAAGTGTTGTCATTCAGATGCTTCTGGATGGAGGAACCACATAGACCTTGACATAAGAGTTGTCAGGGTGGAAGGCGTTGTGTCATTCAGAATGTTCTGGATCGAAAACCACAAGGACCTTGAGACGTATTGTTGGCTGAATGGATTCATTTAATTAGACCTTCAGTTAATGTAATTTATAACCTTTAATTTCTTCAAGAAGGGGAAAACTGAAGAGACATTTTGAAATATGACATTTGAAACAACTTGCAACAAAAAAGTATATGGAAAACAATTGTATGATTTGATTTGATGTAACACAGTGCTTTCCCAATGTGCTTCCCTAAACATTGATATATAATGATATTCTACAGATACTAGGGCTGTGAAACAATACCATTTTTAAGTATAATTAATCGCAGGACTTGCTGTGATAAATCACAATTATTTGCATATTCAGGATTAGCTCAAATTGAGCGAGCTGTAATTTAAGATTATTTTATACAAAAAGCATTACAAGAATATTGAAGTCTTGATTTTGTCCAAAGTAACAGTTAACAAAATCAGGTAAATTGATAAAGCACACTTTCTTTAACCTTGTTTTGACATCACAACTTTTTTAGGTGTATATGATATGTATTGATATGATATGACAATGCAATTAATAACAAAATGTAAACTAACTCTGACAGCCTCAATACACTGATTGTATAAAACATTAGGAACACCTGCTCTTTCCATGACATAGACTGACCAGGTGAAAGCTATGATACCTTATTGACATCACTTGTTAAATCCACTTCAATCAGTGTAGATGAAGGGGAGGAGACAGGTTAAAGAAAGATTTTTAAGCCTTGAGACAATGGAGACATGGATTGTGTATGTGTGCCATTCAGAGGGTGAATGGGCAAGACAAAAGATTGAAGTGCCTTTGAACAGAGTATGGTGGTAAGTGCCAGGCACGAGTGTGTCAAGAACTGCAGCGCTGCTGAGTTTTTCACGCTCAACAGTTTCCCGTGTGTATCAAGAATGGTCCACTACCCAAATGACATCCAGCCAACTTGACACAACTGTGGGAATCATTGGAGTCATGGGCCATCATCCCTGTTGAACGCTTTCGACACTTTGTAGAGTCTATGCCTTGATGAATTTAGGCTGTTCTGAGGGCAAAAGTGTTGGGTGCAACTCAATATTAGGAAGGTGTTGCTAATATTTTGTATACTCAGTGTATATACACATTGTAAGTTGTATTTTATCCATTTTCAGGCTTTTTCAAAAGTGAAGAAATTAATAGTCAGTTGTTGATTGACTGGGGTAATGACTAACGGGGCTGAGTTTTCACTGTCGTCGTCGGTGCCAGTGCTAAAGAAGGGATAGAGTTTCTTATTGAAATAATAATCAGTGAAGGAGTAGATATGAGACCTGTTATCCACATCATAGAAGGAGACCTGGCCTTGTTCATAATCAACATAAACCCCTATCTTCTGGGGCTTCTGGCTAAGAGCGATGAGGATAGCAGGGCTTTCAGCAGCTACATACCTATCCCCATCCCTCAGACATATAGCCAGGTATCCATGGCCAGGGCTCAGGGTGACCCCACTCTTCCTGTTGATGGACTCTATGGCCACTCCTAAATCCAACATAGTCTTACCTTTCACCTGCACCTCATAGTAGAATCTTCCTGAGGAGAAGCTCTCCTTTGCTAGGACATTAACAACTGAATTAAACCTTTCAGGGCCATCTGTGACATTTTGCCGGAGATCTCCAATTCTCACTTGTTTCCCGTCTTCAGAGACAATGAGGTACGGATGTGCTGTGTCAGGGTCCAGAGTCACATTCACTGCACACTTCTTAATCCTTCCCAACTCAGCTGCAGACAGCCTGCTCTCTTCACTATTGAGTGCTTCTCTCAGCTTGTTCACAGCTCTCCTCATAGACCCCACACTTGGATCACTGTGAATGCTGACCTCAGACCAGTCAATGGTGGCCGGTGGGGTACACAGGGACGGGAACATCTGGAGAAGGTGAAGGTGGTCCTCAATGTGTGAGAGCTGCTCCAGTTCAGAGCTTCTCTCCTGTAGTTTAGAGATTTCCTGTGTTAGCTCTAGAATGTGCTCTATAGCCATGGTTGTTGCTGCTTTCTGCTTCTTTTCGATCTCCTCAATGACATCTACATAGGTCTTCTGAATGAGCCGTGTCACTTCAGTCAGGAACAGCAAAGTGTCCTCTTTCTCCCTCTCCACATTTTTCTCGGTGAGTTTTACAGAGTGTACGATCTCCTTCATCTTCTTTCGTCGGTCCTGGATCATCAGCTGCATTTCCCCACGCACTTTCTTGAAGTCTGTCTCTCCACACTCATCGATTGTGTGGACATAGTGGTGAATGACCTGGTCCTTGTCCTTACAGAATGGATACTGACCAGTTTGGCCGCTTCCACAGGTGTGTCTGTCTTGTTTTATACTGTATTCATACTCCAGGTCTTCCTCCTCCTCATCATCAATCTCAATATCTTCTTCGTCCAGAGTAGCTGTGCGCACCAGGCACACAAATAAAACCAGGTACAACAGGCTGGCATGCAGGCCCCTCCCTATCCACTTGTTGTTTGGCGACATAGCTGGGAACAAGACAACACAGTAAGTTATTTTTTGTTTTGTTTTGTTTCTATTTAGTTTAGTTCAGTTCAGTTTAGCTTAGTTTCAGTTCAGTCTATGTAAAACATGAATGGAAATTCCCATTCAAGAACTGAAACTTGATTGACTGGTGCAGATCAGATGTACAGATAAAGCCAGCATTGGTCACAGGTATTCTCGGGGTAAAACCGTTGGTTGGCACAGTCTGCCAGTCAGTGACTCATGCATCACATGCCTTGTTAAACTGAAACCAAAACAATGATAGAGATACGTATATTTGCCTCTAAAATATATTTTCTATTTCAGTTTTAAAAATAATACAAAAAAACATTCAAACACCCAGTAGGGACAGTAGGGTCATTCCACTAATAGTGTCCTTTGCCTCCCTTTGATATTTTATACTGAACAAAAATATAAACGCAACATGTAAAGTGTTGGTTCCAGAAATGTTCCATATGCACAAAAAAGCTTATTTTTCAAAATTTGTGCACAAATAATTTTACATCCCTGTTAGTGACCATTTCTTCTTTACCAAGACAAAGTTACCCCTTTTTCAAACTTGAGTAAAAGTAATGTTATGTTAATAGAAAATTACTCAGGTGAAAGTGAAAGTCACCCAGTAAAATTCTACTTGAGTTAAAGGCTAAAAGTATTTGGTTTTAAATATATATACAGTACCAGTCAAAAGTTTGGACACACCTACTCATTCAAGGGTTTTTCTTTATTTGTACTATTTTCTACATTGTAGAATAATAGGTAAGACATCAAAACTATGAAATAACACATATGGAATTATGTAGTAACCAAGAAAGTGTTAAACAAATCAAAATACATTTTATATTTGAGATTCTTCAAAATAGCCACCCTTTGCCTTGATGACAGCTTTGCACACAAGTAAAAGTATAAACAATTCAAATTCTTACTATTAAGCAAACCAGACAGTACAATTTTCTTCTTTAATTGTTTTTTTACACATCGCCAAGAGCACACTCCAACGCTAAGACATAATTTACAAATGAAGCATTTGTGTTTAGTGAGTCCGCCAGATCAGATGCAGTGGGGATGACCAGGGATTTTCTCTTGATAAGTATGTGAATTGAACCAGTTCCCTGTCCTGCTAAGCATTCAAAATGTAATTAGTACTTTTAGGTGACACGGAAAATGTATAGGGTAAAAAGTACATCTTCTTTTTTAGGAATGTAGGGGTGTAAAAATATAAATACTAAAGTAAAGAACAGATACCCAAAAACAACTACTGGGGTAGTACTTTAAAGTATTTTTACTTCAGTACTTTACACCACTGAATACATCCACCTGACAGGTGTGGTATATGAAGAAGCTGATTAAACAGCTTGATCATTACACAAGTGCACCTTGTGCTGTGGAAAATAAAAGGCCACTCTAAAATGTGCAGTTTTGTCACACAACACAATGCCACAGATGTCTCAAGTTTTGAGGGAGTGCGCAATCAGCATGCTCTCGGCATGGTCAGATGAAGAAGATGCTAAACTATAGGACTGTTTTGCTATCACAGACTGGAAAATGTTCTGGGATTCTTCCGATGGCATTGAGGAATACACCACATCAGTCACTGGCTTTATCAATAAGTGCATCGAAGACGTCGTCCGCACAGTGGCTATACGTACATACCCCAACCAGAAGCCATGGATTACAGGCAACATTCGCACTGAGTTAAAGGGTAGAGCTGCCGCTTTCAAGGTGCGGGACTCTAACCCGGAAGCTTACAAGAAATCCTGCTATGCCCTTTGCCCTGCGACTAACCGTCAAACAGGCAAAGCGTCAATACAGGGCTAAGATTGAATCATATTACACACCGGCTCCGACGCTAGTCTTATGTGGCAGAGCTTGCAAACTATTACAGACTACAAAAGGGAAGGACAGCATCGAGCTGCCCAGTGACACGAGCCAACCAGACGAGCTAAATCACTTCTAGGGCCTAATTCATTTATTTCAATTGATTGATTTCCTCTTAAATGAACTGTAACTCAGTAAAATCATTGAAATGGTTTCATATTTATATATTTCTAAATTCCATTATCTTACTTTTTAGATTTGTGTGTATTGTTAGATATTACTGCGCTGTTGGAGCTAGAAACACAAGCATTTCACTACACCCGCAATGACATCTGCTTAATATGTGTATGAAACCAATAACATTTTATTCGATTACCCAAA
Source organism: Oncorhynchus masou masou (assembly GCF_036934945.1). Taxonomy (NCBI): domain Eukaryota; kingdom Metazoa; phylum Chordata; class Actinopteri; order Salmoniformes; family Salmonidae; genus Oncorhynchus; species Oncorhynchus masou. The sequence continues at coordinate 19,492,898 of NC_088233.1, read as the reverse complement.
ATGCACTCTATTGGTGGAATGACCCAGTAACCAGCTACACATCCACCAGAGCAGTCGAAAATGAAAAGCACTGTGAATATCACTTAATAATCACCAACCACATACAAACACAATAATGTGTACCAGAGCCCAAAGAGTTTCATCTATCCTGGGGCATATTGGTAGGATACTACAGTACAATAACATATGTGCTGTATAATGCAATGTAGAACTGCCACATGTTATGTAATGTTGAACAGTCAGCTGGTGACTGTCAAGCAAGTAACTGCCAGTCTCCCGGTAATTAATATAATAAATATAATTCCCTTCTCCCGGCTGTATGCTCCGAAGCATCTCTCACTCACATGGCTCTCTCTGCCCTTCACGTGATCAGGTCTTTCTCACAGGCTACAAGTGAAGACAGATACTTTGGGGACGCAACTGCGCTCGTCTTTATCCAATTCTGAGGAGCACATTGAAGATATTGGAAGAACTGTCCACATTTAATTTTTGTCAGCCAACAAGATGAGTAGACCTAACGAACAGAGAAAGCACTAGCCTATATCAATCTACTTTTCCCCATATTACAAAAGTTGACCTTATCTATTCTGTGTGAGAAATAAATATTCAAAAGATAGTCTGAGACAGTTGTGGCATGCAATAGATCCCAAATTAATACAACCACTAGCATCCCAAAAACTTTTTTACGCGATGAGGCTGAAGCAACCGATCATAATGTTTAGCTTAAAATGTTAATCAACAATTTGGCTATTTCTTTGCATTACAAGCGTAGCAATGCGCACTAGACAGTAGTCTGTAAGCACAAATGTTCCAAAATGCAATCAATTAGTGGTAAAATACCATTCTTTTCGATAACATTTGCTTTGGTGTCAGAGTGAATTGAGGGACAATAGAGTGCTGAGTACCAGGCAGTTAGCAAGTTTGGTAGTCTACTAATGACCATCAGCAGCATCAGAGCTTGGAGAAGTCTAATTACCCTGACTAAACAGTAACGTGAAATTTGACTGCCGTCATGACTCGTGACGGCCGATGTGGCAGTAATACGGTCCCCATAACAGCCCTAGTCCAATCTATACATTACTTTTCTATCGAAGCATTAAGAAATATCCCCTTGGTAAATAAACCTGTTCACTCACCTGATTGTGTGCTTGTCTAGTAGTGTTTCTGTATGACTATCTTCTTTCACTTCAGTGATAATCACCTGAGGCGATTACTTTATATAACCTACAGTACCTGGCCAGGACAGTTTCACTTTACTGTATTACCCTGAAGTCAGTTACCGTACCAGCGTAAAATATGTATTTCCTCCTCCCCTTCTCCTAAAGAACTATTACATCATATCAACTTGAGGTAAGTTAAGTTAAATATTAACTTCACCGTAGCAGTGCTCATTCTATCATGTTGGCTACAATTAAACACCCTAAATTACTTTTTCACATCGAAATACATATTCATTCGGACTGTCCTGCACATTGTCTCCAGCCCGGCCAGTATATAGGACAGGGATGCGCAACTGATTTTGTTAGTCACTCTCACTCAGATACCATATTAAAAAAAACTGAAAACATTTCTCTTCACCCTATGGCAAAATTTGTAGAATTGCAACAAACTTGCTGTAAAACTGCAACATTTTCTCTACACCCCATGGACAAATGTGTAGAATTGCAGGAAATGAACTCAAAAACATTACATTTTTCTCTCTCCTGTCAATTGTGCCACAATTTTTTGGGGGGAAGGCAACACAATTTCACTTATGGCCCCCAAAAGGCTAGGTCCGCCTCTGACTGCATGTGTGGGTATGGGTTGTGGGTACGCAGAACCGCAAACCACTGTGGCCCCCTCATGATGAGTTCAGATTTTTGGTGGCCCCCACCCCCATCCCTGATATAGGACATAAGGCTTCTGAGGCCCTAATGGATCTCTGGCTTTATGGAGAGCTGGAGCCAGAGGAGAGGGACACATCCCTCTCCATGCAGACACACACACACACCTTGATTTACCATGTGGCTGCCTGGAGTTTACTAGACAGGAAGAGTAATACGGCCCAGGCACACCTGTGGTTCTTAACAGTTTGATGGATGGAAGATGAGATGCTGTCACAGCCTGAGGGAATCTGGTTAAGGGACAAACAGCACACTGGAAGTGGGAAGGCGACATTAGTGAGACTCTGCACTGGGCTGTATGAAGATTTTTGAGCTTTCAGAGCAGAGACTGATTTAAATTGAGCCCACAGGCACATACTTACCACCCAATCATTTAATGTAAGAATATCTGTAGTTATTAGAGTATCTTAGCTGTTATGACTTATGACTGTGGAGGATATTATAAGCTTTATTTTTTCAATTTGTTCTATGGCAATAGTCCTTTATCTGAAACGCTCTAAGAACAAAGGCTAGGCAACAGTTGTTATGAGATGAGAAGATATAGGAGGAGGGTGTTTCTCTTCTCTCTCTCGGAGTGACTGAAGCTAGGGTAATGGAAGGGGTCCAAGAGCCCATGCAGTCTGCCATTGCATCATGCTGATGAGTCAGGACAGGTCTTACAGGGCATCTTGCATCAAAGCCTCCTCTCCTTTCCTCTCCTCCTTTCAGCCCACTTCGTCTGTGTTCTGACCTTTTGGCGCAGTTACCACTCTGCTGAGCCAACCGTCCCCAACCGTCCCCTCTAGGGCATATTACCCAGCTGAGAGAGCTGGTAAAATACGTTATAAAATGATGTGTTAGTAAATACTGTAAAAGCAATCTCTTTTCTCTTCCCTCTGTTTGTCTGTATTTCTCTCTCTTAATAAATTAATACAGTTATTATGACACTAGCACTCCTATCCATCTGGATTATGCTGTCATTTTGAACCACTTCTTGTATAATAGATTTTATCTCAGTAAGACCGTAAGGTTAGATGAGATGCAATGCTTATCCTACCTGCTGACTTGTTTGTAACATATGTGATGTGTGGAAGAGTCAATGCCACTCCACTTAATAATCTCACACAGGGCAGTGAGCTGTTAATTAAGGGCCAGTTTGCAAACCATCTGTTCTCAGCTGGAGAGGGAAGGAGAGGAGAGATGAGGAGAGGGAAGGAGAGGAGAGATGAGGAGAGGGAAGGAGAGGAGAGATGAGGAGAGGGAAGGAGAGGAGAGATGAGATGAGGAGAGGGAAGGAGAGGAGAGAAGAGGGAAGGGGAGGAGAGGTAAGGAGAGGAGAGATGAGGAGAGGGATGGAGAGATGAGGAGAGAAGAGGGAAGGGGAGGAGATATGAGGAGAGGAGATATGAGGAGAGGAAAGATAAGGAGAGATGAGGGAAGGCGGGGAGAGATGAGGAAAGGAGAGGGAAGGGGGGGGATATGAGGAGAGGAAATGGAAGGAGAGGAGAGATGAAGAGATACGAGGGGAGGAGATATGAGGAGAAGAGAGGAGAGGAGGGGAGAGATGAGGAGAGTAGAGGATACATACAGAATGAGCCTTAATAAGTGATGGGCATTCTGGGCTCTGGTCCAAGCGTCCCTCTTATCAGTGGTGGAATGATGACTGGGGGCCAGATGTAATTGCTTCAAAAGGACAAGCTAAACATTGGCTTTCTCCTGGCTGACCTTTAGAATGAACACAGCATGTGGACAGACCACACACAACCAGAGATGGGAGGGAAAGCACAAGACTGGATAGGATACTATTGTTGGTTGTTGTGTCTGGTACGGTTTGGTACCACCCACACACACACAGTTAGTCATCATAATACCGGCTCACAAATCGGCAAATGTGTGGTATAAATATGCACCCACACACGCACATACATACGTGCACACCCAATCCTTATGATACCATTCATATTATTATTCCAAGATGGCGTAGCAGTGAAGATGTGTTTGTTTTGTCCTCTCGTGTACTTTTGTATTTTTTTGTATATATATTTCAGTTTATTTTCAATCTCTTCTCAATTTTTTATTCAATTATACCTTCCGGTAACCTGCTTCACCCAATGTGATACGGAATCGCTATTATTTTCAATTTTAGAACACATTCTAGAATCTCCAGAAGCTAACCAGCTAATTAGCTACAAGCTATTTAGTCATTGTTTGCCACTGCTAGCGGCATTTACCTTCTACACCACATATGTCAGAGTCAAGGCCCGCGGGCCACATCCGGCCCGCGAGAAGGTTTTTTACGGCCCCTGGGATGATCTTGATTTATTATTAGAACCGGCCCGCAGACCGCAGCAAGCCGGCAGCCCGCAGATCTTTTACACGCACCAATACTACATTTCCCACAATGCAACGGTGACGCACCGAGCAGTAGGCTGCTTCATTTCAATATTTATTGGCACAGCAGTCGTCAGCATCACAGTAAAATTAACTTTCAGATACCCATCAAAAATGGCAAAACGGAAGGTGGACACTGAGAACCGGGGTTTCAAACAAGGTGGGAGTCGGAGTATATGTTCACGGAGGTAGCTGGAAAACCTGTGTGTCTTCTGTGTGGAGAAAGTGTGGCGGTACTGAAAGAGTATAATCTGAGACGACATTATGAAACGAAACACGCGGACAAAAACAAGAATATGGACATGGAACAAAGGCTACAAAAGGCAGAGGAATTAAAACGAGGCCTCAAATCTCGACAGGCTCTGTTCAAAAAAGCCAAATCACAAGGCCAGGCTGCTGTCAAGGCCAGTTTTATTTTGGCAGAAGAGATCGCTAAATCAGCCCGGCCATTTACGGAGGGGGATTTCATCAAAAACTGCATGATTAAAGTTTGTGACGAAGTTTGCCCAGAAAAAAGGCAACTCTTTTTAAATGTGAGTCTGAGCAGAAACACCATTGCCGAGAGAGTAGACCAGTTGTCCATCAATCTAAAAGAGCAGCTTGTGAAAAAGGGAAAAGATTTCATTGCATATTCCTTGGCTGTGGATGAGAGCACCGACATTTCTGACATTGCCCAGTTGTCAATTTTCAAATTTGTCTTTTGTGTCTGTTGAAAATTAAAGATTACTGACAGAGCCATAAGAAAATATTGCTTTATTTATCTGATCATATTGGAATATATTTGTTAGGGTTTTCAGTAGGTTCAATTAGGTTCACTAGACTATATGCGTCATTTAAAAATTTTTCAATGAACATTCGAACAGTCCGGCCCTCGGCTTGTAGCTAAATTTTTTATTTGGCCCTCCGTCCATTTGACTTTGACACCCCTGTTCTACACAGATACCAGCCCTGTTTTTAGCCTGGACAATACTCGCCTGTCTACCAATATCGCTTGTCTACCAATATCGGACTGTCTCTCCACAACAACGCCGGATTCCTGCCATAATCTCTGGACCACTACTTCTGATCTTCACAGCTAGCTTGCAGCTAGCTAGCTCACAGCTAGCTTTCACTCACCTAGTACCTAGTACCAGGTGGCACCTAGTACCGAAGCTATTCCCTGAGGCCCACCTCCCGGCCTACTCAGCTGTTCACCCGAACCCCACTCATACACGGCTAGAGCCCAAAACTCCACCGGATCCTTGCTGTAAACTCTGGACCTTGGCACCGGATCACCGCTGCTACAGATTGGATATAGTGGCTAACGCCACTGCCACGAAGCTAGCACCATTTAGCCGTGAGCCAGGCACATCTCCCAGCTAGCAAAATAAATTCCACAATACCTCTTTCGCCATCTGGCTTGGATTCTCTGTCGACACGGCACCTGGCCGCACCACCACGACTGGACTGCCGACGAATACTCCATCTGCTGTGCCTTCATCCGGCCTCCGTCGGAGCAGACGCTACTAACTTTAAATGCTGTGTCGCTAGCGTAGTGGGGCTCCCCTGTTTCATCTACTGCTGCCCCCTGGACACTATGATCACTTGGCTACATAGCTGATGCCTACTGGACTGTCCATTAATCATGGTACTCCATTCTGCTTATTTATTTTTTATCGGTCGGCCCCAGCCGCGAACTCAGGCTCTGTGTGTAGTTAATCCGACCCTCTCTGCCTAGTCATCAGCATTTTACCTGCTGTTGTTGTGTTAACTGATTAGCTGTTGTTGTCTCACCTGTTGTTTTAGCTAGCTCTCCCAATCAACACCTGAGATTACTTTATGCCTCGCTGTATGTCTCTCTCAAATGTCAATATGCCTTGTATACTGTTGTTCAGGTTAGCCATCCTTGATGTCCTTGCTATGTCTGAATCCTGGATTAGGAAGGCCACCAAAAATTTGGAGATTTCCATACCCAACTATAACATTTTCCGTCAAGATAGAACTGCCAAAGGGGGAGGAGTTGCAGTCTACTGCAGAGATAGCCTGCAAAGTAATGTCATACTTTCCAGGTCCATACCCAAACAATTCGAACTTCTAATTTTAAAAATTAATCTCTCCAGAAATAAGTCTCTCACTGTTGCTGCCTGCTACCGACCCCCCTCAGCTCCCAGCTGTGCCCGAGACACCATTTGTGAATTGATCGCCCCCCATCTAGCTTCAGAGTTTGTTCTGTTAGGTGACCGAAACTGGGATATGCTTAATACCTCGGCAGTCCTACAATCTAAGCTGAAATGGACAAAAATTAATGGGAAAACATTGGCATTGGACAAACCATATACACGGTGTCCAATACCACCCAATTCGGCGTACCACCCAACCCCCTTATCCACATCGATGGAACAGTAGTGGAGAGGGTAGTAAGTTTTAAGTTCCTCGGCATACACATCACAAACAAACTGAATTGGTCCACTCACACAGACAGCATCGTGAAGAAGGCGCAGCAGCGCCTCTTCAACCTCAGGAGGCTGAAAAAATGTGGCTTGTCACCAAAAGCACTCACAAACTTCTACAGATTCACAATCGAGAGCATCCTGGCGGGCTGTATCACCGCCTGGTACGGCAACTGCTCCGCCCACAACCGTAAGGCTCTCCAGAGGGTAGTGAGGTCTGCACAACGTTTTTAAAAAACGTATCACCCTCGTAAAAAAGTGCTTTCTGGACCGTTTTTCGAAATTGTTTCGATTTTATGTCAATTAATCATGTGTAAGAAGTGAATGAATATGCTTTTGTAAAATTTTATTATCATCATTTTTTTTTTACTTGTGCATAAGGAATATGATTTGTCCATTTGCAATATGATTTCATAGGAAGTCAAAAGTCAAAGTCAAAAGTCACTTTTTTGGGGCCAAATACCATAAGAAATTTGACATGCTCAAAAATCCTGCAGAAATGCCATATTGACTGGCCTGATGAACTCGGGATGGCCGGGCAGTGTTCCTTTCCATCACTCGTTGTGTTGATTTCATCATGTCCATTTGGTGATGTTTTTTCACTATAGAATCATATTGCAAATGCACGTGCATTGTTGTGCAACTGGTGATTGAAAATAGGCACCTGGTAACCCAAAAATAAAAAATATGTTTTTAAATGCATTTTACCGGTACTCCTATTGTCCATGCCCGCTATGTGAGCACCCTACTACGGCCCTCTATCCATGGGAGCCGTCCTGAGTGCTTTATGAACTGTTTAAAATATTCTGATGGATACGCATTGTTGTGCAACTGGTGATTGAAAATAGGCACCTGGTAACTCAAAAATAAAAATATGGTTGTCAATGCATTTACCGGTCATTCTGATATTAATGCCCGCTATGGGAACACAGGATGGCCTGGCAGTGATAGTTGTTCCTTTCCATCACTCATTGTGTTGATTTCATCATGTCCATTTGGTGATGTTTTTTCACTATAGAATCATATTGCAAATGCACGTGCATTTGCAATATGTTTCAATGGGCATTTACCATCACGAATTTGGCATGCTCAAAAATCATGCAGAAATGCAACATTGACTGGCCTGATGAACACAAGATGGCCGGGCATTGATAGTGGGTCTTCTCCATCTCTCGTTGTGTTGATTTCATTATGTCCATTTGTTTATGTTTTCTCACTTTTGCTAAGTCACTGTGCATTTGCAATCTGGTTCAATGGGCATTTACCATCACAAATTTGGCATGCTATAAAAATCCTGCAGGAATCTGAAATTGACTGGCCCGATGAACTCGGGATGGCTGGGCAGTGATTCTGGTTAATCTCAATCGCTCGTTAGGGTTGATTTCAGAATGTCACTTTGGTGATGGTACCTCACTGTTTAAACATATTGCAAATGGACAAGAGTCACCAGCAAGTCACCGTCCATCAGTCAATTAGATATCATTCTGACACCAAACTGATACAAACTGACACCAAACCCACTTTTTCCAACTCGTTTAGTAGCCAACTATCACATACTTCAGAGCTGGCCCAAAATTCACAACGCCTTCGGTTCAAACCATAAAAAAACCATAAGACACGTAGTTACGTTCTAGCTGCGGGTCCATTTCTTATGTTATGTGTAGGCCTAGCTGAGGCGTCCCCGAATCCCAAGTTCCGGCTCGATAGGTCATTTGGTGTCCGAGTAAAACCCTAATTGGTGCTGAAAATCCACTTTTTTCCATGACTTGCTACAGGGTCCTTGAATGAGCTATCGGACAGAAACGTTGGGGTCTGTCTATATGGGCCGAGACGGTCGCAATGCACCTAGTCTTGCGACTCTGGGATATTTCTAAATGTCGTCATTTTCGTGATGCAAAAATATATTGAAGTCATTGCAAATGTACGAGGCTGTTTCTCTGTCTAGAGCCACGTAACTCACCACACACTATCGACCTGAGGTCTAGAACAGGATTCTAAAGTCTCTACGCACCCCAATGTGTCCCTCCTTCCAAGCTGTGTGTGTGTGTGATTTAGTTTTCCATTGAAATTTTATGGGAAAAATGACTGATTTACAGTTCATGGGGGTTGCCTAATCACATATATGAAGTTTTGGAAAGATCTGACTTTTTTAACCCATCGAAACAGCCCCTGAGACACCAATTATGGCACTTCCGGTTGGCACAGGAAGCTATACGTCAACACATATCCTCATTGGGGTATGATTTTGCAGAATTCTGAGTTTTAAGTCTTTACCATAAAAACTGACTGATTTACACAGGGTTGAATGCACTATGTCTATCAAACTGCAGGCAGTGTATGGATATACACTTTTAGGGTGATTTTAACCACTTCTGGTTGGTCCAGGAAGCTTAGAATCAACACAGGTAGACCTCATAGTGGCCTGATGGACTGTTACCGAAGACAGGTTCATACGGCATTCATAACCCATATAGGTTTCAGGTTGAATTTAGGGGTGCAGGCAATGTTTTCTTATTCGGGAGAGAAGTCAATGCAAACTGTTTAATGTAAACACCTTCTTTTAACGGTTAAAACCATATGGGGCTACGGGTTCCCAACTAGGAACCCCCCCCCCCCCCCTTCAGCCCAAACGGTGGCGCAGGGAAAGCAAAAATATTCTTAAAAATATTTAACCTCCACACATTAACAAGTCCAATAGCTTAAATGAAAGATAAACACCTTGTTCATCTACCCAGCATGTCAGAATTTTAAAATGTTTTACAGCGAAAACATAGCACATATTTATGTTAAACCACCACTAGGGAAACATACAATATGTAGTCACATGGCTATGCAAAATAGCACAATCACAAACGCAGGATTAAAAGAATTCACTAACCTTTTGAAAATCTTCATCAGATGACAGTAATAGCACATGTTACACAGTACATTTATGTTTTTTTCAATAATATGCAATTTATATCCATAAATCTCCATTTACATTGAGCCATGTTCAAAATGCAGCAGAAATGACCGGAGGAATTATAAATATCTCCGGCAGCTAACGCCAGATAACAGCAATAAACATCATAAACTTTGACTAAATATACATGTTGTACATATATTTAGAAAGATACACTTCTTAATGCAAACGCTGTGTTACATTTATTTTTAACGTTACAGAATTCGTTCACTATTCAATAATCTGAGACGGCGCTCAGCCATTAGCATTATTTCTCTACTATGTTGGATTCGACAAAAATACAATTTTATAACATAAATATTCCCTTACCTTTGATGGTATTCGACAAGAATGCCGTGGAAGGAGTTATACTTACCTAATATAACGTTTGGTTGCTGTTGGTGTGTCTTTGTATTAGCAAAAGCTAACATCTTCAGGTGAATTACCCCAAAAAGGACTTCTGATCACGAAAATTGCACATCAAAACTTCAAATTTACATATTATATGTCGACTAAACTGGTCAAACTAAGTGCAGAATCAAGCTTTAGGATGTTTTTAACGTACAAAACAATTGGCGATTAAATCAAACATAACGAACTCTCTTCAGCCAGACTGGAAAAAAAAGTCCCTTTTCACAGAGCGCGCTCCTGAAAACTCGTGACACCTCAGTATTTTGCCCGCCAAGCAGTCAAAGCTCGTGCTATTTTCTCCGTTCCACGTCTAATTGAAAGACGAGAGCGCGCTGAAGAAATAGAAACTGTTCCCAGATCCATAGCTGGTTGGGAAGGGTGGGGGCGATGACGTCAAAGTTGGAGCAACTTTCTTAGGAGAGAGAGAGTTTGGGAGAATGGCTGCCCTGTGAGTTCTGCTTTACATACAGACATAATTCGAACGGTTTTAGAAGCTTTAGAGTGTTTTCTATTCAATAATAATTAACAACCATTAACAACCATTGACAACCATATTATTATATGCATATATTAGCAATTTTTGACAGTTTTTTTTTTAGTTTACTTTGGGCACACCATCAGACTAAGGGTTAATGCCACACGGTCAAGGTCAGGCTTGCACGGATTGGAAGGACCTTAGGAACATATCTGAAGTCGAATTGTGCTTCTCACCCTAACGGTTCTCTCACTGTCACCCAAAAGCAAATGACGTTGTGGGGCAGGCTTAATTTTGGGCCTACTTTTCTAATGGTCGCTGCGCTTAGACCGAGCGAGCTACGGTCAAGCGGGGCATCTCGTTGAACTCGGCACGGCCTAGAGAATATGGAAATGCCATTGCAGGCTCTGTGTGTCTTTAAGCACCGCACTTTGTCACTCCATCCTTGCTGTGTGTGTGTGTCTGTGTGTGTGTGTGTGTGAGAGAGCTTTTCTTTGACATTTGTTGGTAGAAATGGCTGACTTATAGTTCATGGGGGTTGTCTAATCACACATATGAAGTTTTGAAAAGATCTGACCTTTTTAACCCTTGGAAACAGCCACTGTGACACCATTTAAGGCACTTCCGGTTGGCACAGGAAGCTATAAATAAACTCATATCCTGATTTGGGTATGCCTTTACAGAATCCTGAGTTTTAAGTCTTTACGGTAAGAACTGATTTATTTACGGAGGGTTTAGTGAGTGTATGTTATTTCAGAAAATCATAGAAAATCACAGAAATCTCGCAGAGCTCCACAGCACACTTTAAAAAGATTTGCATGAACACCCTGCAACTGGATCTGTAACTGTTGGGGAAAAAACTATCTTTGATCATCACCAATCTGTCATTGTACGATTTCTCTTAAATGATGATAGATAAATGGCTGGTTCTTTTTTTATTGACACCGGAGGCTCCTTGACTTTGACGTGAAGTGGAAAAATAATTTCTCTATTTTCATTTTGGACCTTTAATCCCAGAGAAATGGCCATAACTCAAAAACCGTTGAGGCCGAGATGCCATCTTGTTCGGGGCCAACTGCACATTATGCAAAACCTACGCTCACCAAGTTTCGGCTTCAAAATATTTTCCGTTTTCGAGATAAGGCCCCGTCGTGATTCGTGATGTTTTGTCCAATTGCAATATGATTGCTTATGCCCTCTTGTGGGATTTTCCGGGACAGCGGAAAAATGACCAACATTTTATTATTTTATAAAACGGAAACCGAATGTCCGACAAAGTTCATTTGATGACTTCCCAGTAGGTCCGGCCCTGCCGCTCGGCCCGACGCTGTCCGCGAATTTTACAAACGTTTTCGGACGTCTAGTAAGGGACCGTACATTTGCAATATGGACTTTCTCACTAACCATACAGCAAATGTCAAAATGTTCCCTTAGGGTATGTTATCCTGACCAACTGGCCCTCCAAATACACCTCCGCTGTCTTCAATCAGGATCTCAGCAATCACTGCCTCATTGCCTGTATCCGCTACTGGTCCACAGTCAAACGACCCGCCTTATCACTGTCAAACGCTCCCTAAAACACTTTTGCGAGCAGGCCTTTCTAATCGACCTGGCCCGGGTATCCCATCAGTTGAGGATGCCTGGTCATTCTTTAAAAGTAACTTCCTCACCATCTTAGATAAGCATGCTCCGTTCACAAAATGCAGAACTAAGAACAGATTTAACCCCTGGTTCACTCCAGACCTGACTGCCCTCGACCAGCACAAAAATATTCTGTGGGGGACTGCAATAGCATCGAATAGTCCCCGCGATATGCAACTGTTCTGGGAAGTCAGGAACCAATATACGCAGTCAGTCAGGCCAGCTTTTTGAAGCAGAAATTTGCATTGTGTAGCTCTAACTCCCAAAAGTTCTGGGACACTGTAAAGTCCATGGAGAACAAGAGCACCTCCTCCCAGCTGCCCACTGCACTGAGGCTTGGTAACACGGTAACCACCGATAAATCCATGATAATCGAAAACTTCAACAAGCATTTCTCAACGGCTGGCTACTCCAACCTCGGCCAACAGCCCCCACCTCCCCTCCCCCCGCAGCTACTCGCACAAGCCTCCCCAGCTTCTCCTTTACCCAAATCCAGATAGCAGATGTTCTGAAAGAGCTGCAAAACCTGGACCCGTACAAATCAGCTAGCTTGACAATCTGGACCCTGTATTTCTGAAACTATCCGCCGCCATTGTCGCAACTCCTATTACCAGCCTGTTCAACCTCTCTTTCATATCGTCTGAGATCCCCAAGGACTGGAAAGCTGCCACGGTCATCCCCCTCTTCAAAGGGGGAGACACCCAGGACCCAAACTGTTACAGACCTATATCCATCCTGCCCTGCCTATCTAAGGTCTTCAAAAGCCAAGTCAACAAACAGATCACTAACCATCTCGAATCCCACCGTACCTTCCCCGCTGTGCAATCCGGTTTCCGAGCCGGTCACGGATGCACCTCAGCCACGCTAAAGGTACTAAACGATATCAGAACCGCCGTCCATAAAAGACAGTACTGTGCAGCCGTCTTCATTGACCTGGCCAAGGCTTTCGACTCTGTCAATCACCATATTCTTATCGGCAGACTCAGTAGCCTCGGTTTTTCTAATGACTGCCTTGCCTGGTTCTCCAACTACTTTGCAGACAGAGTTCAGTGTGTCAAATCGGAGGGCATGTTGTTCGGTCCTGTGGCAGTCTCTATGGGGGTGCCACAGGGTTCAATTCTCGGGCCGACTCTTTTCTCTGTATATATCAATGATGTTGCTCTTGCTGCGGGCGATTCCCTGATCCACCTCTACGCAGACGGCACCATTCTGTATACTTCTGGCCCTTCCTTGGACACTGTGCTATCTAACCTCCAAACGAGCTTCAATGCCATACAACTCTAGCATCACCACCCTGGATGGTTCCGACCTGGAATATGTGGACATCTAAAAGTACCTAGGTGTCTGGCTAGACTGTAAACTCTCCTTCCGCTTTGTTACTAAAGCACCTTATACCACCCACCACTGCGACCTGTATGCTCTAGTCGGCTGGCCCTCGCTACATATTCGCCGCCAGACCCACTGGCTCCAGGTCATCTACAAGTCCATGCTAGGTAAAGCTCCACCTTATCTCAGTTCACTGGTCACGATGGCAACACCCACCCGTAGCACGCGCTCCAGCAGGTGTATCTCACTGATCACCCCTAAAGCCAACATCTCATTTGGCCGCCTTTCCTTCCAGTTCTCTGCTGCCTTTGACTGGAACGGATTGCAAAAATTGCTGAAGTTGGAGACTTTTATCTCCCTCACCAACTTTAGACATCTGCTATCTGAGCAGCTAACCGATCGCTGCAGCTGTACATAGTCCATCGGTATATAGCCCACCCAATTTACCTACCTCATCCCCATACTGTTTTTATTTATTTACTTTTCTGCTCTTTTGCACACCAGTATCTCTACCTGCACATGACCATCTGATCATTTATCACTCCAGTGTTAATCTGCTAAACTATAATTATTCGCCTATCTCCTCATGCCTTTTGCACACAATGTAGTATATAGACTCTTCTTAAAAACATTTTTTTGCTACTGTGTTATTGACTTGTTTATTGTTTACTCCATGTGTAACTCTGTGTTGCTGTCTGTTCACACTGCTCTGCTTTTTCTTGGCCAGGTCTCAGTTGTAAATTAGAACTTGTTTTCAACTAGCCTACCTGGTTAAGTAAAGGTGAAATAAAAAAATAAATAAAAAATATCACACACACAGAATTCCTGAATCAGTAAGACCTGTCAGTGGGCCTGGCAATTTAAACAAAGGTGCAGCAGTAACATGCCTCTGCTCTCAGCCTTGTAATAAACATACTTACTGATTTAGATGGAGATTTTGGTCCATTTTACACACTCACACACACACACACACACACACACACACACACACACACACACACACACACACACACACACACACACACACACACACACACACACACACACACACACACACACACACACACACATCAGTGCAGCAGCTTTAGAGTTGGCAAGCATCATGTGGGGAGGCAGAGTGCTGAGAGCTCTTCCCTTGTGTGTTACAAGGGGACATAGAATGCTGTCGTCTACAAGCTCCTGTTATTCTGAACTATGCCCCTCCCCAAGACTTTTGTTTGTACTTATTTTGAAAATAAGCTTTGTCATGTATATTTATATTTCCTGTTTTTGACTGACCGGAGCCTTATGTATCCCATTCTGCCCTCTGACTAATGCTGCCTGAATGACGCCTGTTTATTTATGGGATTTTGACTTTCAGTCTGGCAACCTGGCAGAGCAAAGGGAACAAACATTTTCACAATGTAAAGATATGTTATGTTATTTAAACCTAATAGACGATATACAGCAGGCTGCCCTACTTTGTGTTGGATTATTAATGCTAACGAGTGGGAAATGTGCAAGCACTGAAGGAGCATTATACATCTAATTATATCGCTCAGATGTTCAATTGCTGTGCACATACACTCACACAGACAGACACACACGCAAAGCTCTCCTGAGCTTTTTAAGATGACGCCGAAGAGGATGGCTGAGGTTTTACATGCCCGTAACCAAATGGGCTATTTTTTTGATTTTTTTTAGTTGTTTGTAACTTATTTTTTACATAATGTTGCTACTACCGTCTCATATGAACGAAAATAACTTCTGAGCAACAGAACTGGGATTACTCACCACGAACTGGAAGAAGCTTTTTCTAATGAGTCCAACGAGAAAGATATACTGCTCTCCCGGGAACAAGCCCAGATCCTCGTAATTTGTGTGAAGAAAAGGTGGAGGAAAAGAGGATGCAGATCGGGCTGCCTTTTGTCAATCCATAGGCGAGCGAGTAAACTCCCACTGCCATCAATTCTACTTACTATCATGCAATCGTTGGAAAATAAAATCGATGACCTTCGATTACGATTATCCTACCAACGGGACATTAACAACTGTAATATCTTATGTTTCACCGAGTCGTGGCTGAACGACGACATAGATAATATAGACCTGGAGGGATTTTTAATGCACCGGCAGAACAGAGAAGCTATGTCTGGTAAGACGAGGGCTGGGGTTGTGTGTCTTTTTGTCAATAACATCTGGTTCGCGATGTCTAATATTAAAGAATTCTCGAGGTATTGCTCGCCTGAGGTAGGGTACCTTATGATATGCTGTAGACCACATTATCTACCAAGAGATTTCTCATCTATTTTATTCATAGCCATCTATTTACCACCACAGACCGATGCTGGCACTAAGACCACACTCAACCAACTCTATAAGGCCATAAGCAAACAAGAAAATGCTCATCCAGAAGCAGCACTCCTAGTGGCCGGGGACTTTAATGCAGGCACACTTAAATCAGTTTTACCAAATTTTTACCAGCATGTCACATGTGCAACCAGAGGGAAAAAAACTCTAGACCACCTTTACTCCACACACAGAGATGCATACAAAGGTCTCCCTGCCCTCCATTTGGCAAATCTGACCATAATTCTATCCTCCTGATTCCTGCGTACAAGCAAAAACTAAAGCAGGAAGTACCAGTGACTCGCTCAGTATGGAGTGGTCAGATAATGCAGATGCTATGCTACAGAGTTGTTTTGCTAGCACAGACTGGAATATGTTCCGGGATTCATCCAATGGCATTGAGGAGAATACTACCTCAGTCATCGGCTCAATAAGTGCATCGACGACGTTGTTCCTACAGTGACCGTATGTCCATATCCCAACCAGAAGCCATGGATTACAGGCAAGGTTAGGCAACAACACGTCTTCCATGCTGATCCTCAACACGGGGGCCCCTCAAGGGTGCGTGCTTTGTCCCCTCCTGTACTCTCTGTTCACCCACGACTGCTTGGCCAAGCAAGACTCCAACACCATCCTTAAGTTTGCTGATGACACAACAGCCTGATCACTGATGACGTAGAAACAGCCTATAGGAAGGAGGTCAGAAACCTGACAGTGTGATGCCAGGACAACAACCTCTCCCTCAACGTGAGCAAAACAAAAAAGCTGATCGTGGACAACAGGAAAATAAGTGCAGAACAACGCCCCATTCACATCGACGGGATTGTAGTGGAACGGGTCGAAGGTTTCAAGGTCTTTGGTGTCCACCTCACCAACTAACTATCATGGTCCAAACACACCAAGACAGTAGTGAAGAGGACATGACAACACCTTTTCCCCCTCAGGAGACTGAAAATATTTGGCATGGGTCCCCAGATCATCAAAAAGTTCTACAGCTGCACCATCGGGAGCATCCTGACCGGTTGCATCACTGCCTGGTATGGCAACTGCTCAGCATCCGACTTTAAGGCACTACAGAGGGTAGTGTGTACGGCCCAGTACATCACTGGGGCCAAGCTTCCTGACATCCAGGACCTACAGTGGGGAGAACAAGTATTTGATACACTGCCGATTTTGCAGGTTTTCCTACTTAGAGGTCTGTAATTTTTTACCATAGGTACACTTCAACTGTGAGAGACGGAATCTAAAAATCCAGAACATCACATTGTATGATTTTTAAGTAATTAATTTGCATTTTATTGCATGCAATAAATATTTGATACATCAGAAAAGCAGAACTTAATATTTGGTATAGAAACCTTTGTTTGCAATTACAGAGATCATACGTTTCCTGTAGTTCTTGACCAGGTTTTCACACACTGCAGCAGGGATTTTGGCCCACTCCTCCATACAGACCTTCTCCAGATCCTTCAGGTTTCGGGGCTGTCACTGGGCAATACGGACTTTCAGCTCTTTGGGGATGCAGAAAAGCATCCCAAAAGAATTATGTTTCCACCTCCATGCTTCATGGTTGGGATGGTGTTCTTGGGGTTGCATTCATCCTTCTTCTTCCTCCAAACACGGAGAGTGGAGTTTAGACCAAAAAGCTCTATTTTTGTCTCATCAGACCACATGACCTTCTCCCATTCATTGGCAAACTTCAGACGGGCCTGGACATGCGCTGGCTTGAGCAGGGGGACCTTGCGTGCGCTGCAGGATTTTAATCCATGACGGCGTAGTGTGTTACTAATGGGTTTTTTTTAGACTGTGGTCCCAGCTCTCTTCAGGTCATTGACCACGTCCTGCCGTGTAGTTCTGGGCTGATCCCTCACCTTCCTCATGATCATTGATGCCCCACGAGGTAAGATCTTGCATGGAGCCCCAGACCGAGGGTGATTGACCATCATCTTGAACTTCTTCCATTTTCTAATAATTGCGCCAACAGTTGTTGCCTTCTCACCAAGCTGCTTGCCTATTGTCCTGTAGCCCATCCCAGCTTTGTGAAGGTCTACAATTTTATCCCTGATGTCCTTACACAGCTGTCTGGTCTGGTCTGGGCCATTGTGGAGAGGTTGGAGTCTATTTGAATGAGTGTTTGGACAGGTGTCTTTTATACAGTTCAAACACGTGCAGTTAATACAGGTAATGAGTGGAGAACAGGAGGGGTTCTTAACCTCTTTGAACTCTAGGGGCGCAATTTCATTTTTGGATGAAAAACGTTCCCGTTTTAAACAAGATATTTTGTCACAAAAAGATGCTCGACTATGCATATAATTGCTACTGTTCGAAAGAAAACACGTGTCCAGAAATACAAAGATCTTCTCTGTGCGTGCCCTTTAACGTGAGCTTCAGGCAAAACCAAGATGAGATGGCATCCAGGAAATGACAAGGATTTTTGAGGCTCTGTTTGTCATGATCTCCTTATATGGCTGTGAACGCAAGAGGAATGAGTCTGCCCTTTCTGTCGTTTCCCCAAGGTGTCTGCAGCATTGTGACGTATTTGTAGGCAGATCATTGGAAGATTGACCATAAGAGACCACATTTACCACGTGTCCGCCCGGTGTCCTGCGCCGAAATTGGTGCGCAAAAGTCACCTGCCAGTATTTTTCCAAACAATACAGAGACTAAAGCAAGCTTCCACGAACTGCATGTCAATGAAGAGATATGTGAAAAAACACCTTGAGGACTGATTCCAAACAACGTTTGCCATGTTTCGGTCGATATTATGTAGTTAATCCGGAAAAAGTTTTACGTTGTAGGTGACTGCATTTTCGGTTCGTTTCAGTAGCCAGGCGCAATGTAGAAAACGGAACGATTTCTCCTACACACAGACGCTTTCAGGAAACACTGCGCATTTGGTGTGTAACTGAGAGTCTCCTCATTGAAAACATCAGAAGCTCTTCAAAGGTAAATGATTTTATTTATTTGGTTATCTGGTTTTTGTGAAAATGTTGCGTGCTACCTGTTATTCAAAATGCATTGCTAGCTTTGCATACTCTTACACAAATTAGTCAATTTCTATGGTTCAAAAGCATATTTTGAAAATCTGAGATGACAGTGTTGTTAAGAAAAGGCTAAGCTTGAGAGCAGATGCATTATTTTCATTTTATTTGCGATTTTCAGAAATCGTTAACGTTACATTATGCTAATGAGCTTCAGGCTATAACTGTATACAGGGTTTTTTCATAGCCAAACGTGAACAAAACGGAGCGATTTGTCCTACACAAATAATATTTTTTTGAAAAACTGCACATTTGCTATGTAACTGAGAGTCTCCTCATTGAAAACATCCGAAGCTCTTCAAAGTTAATGATTTTATTTATTTGGTTATCTGGCTTTTGTGAAAATGTTGCGTGCTACATGCTACACAAAATGCTATGCTAGCTTTGCATACTCTTACACAAATTAGTCAATTTCTATGGTTCAAAAGCATATTTTGAAAATCTGAGATGACAGTGTTGTTAAGAAAAGGCTAAGCTTGAGAGCAAACGCATTATTTTAATTTTATTTGCGATTTTCAGAAATCGTTAACGTTGCGTTATACTAATGAGCCTGAGGCTTTAGTCACGATCCCGGATCCGGGATGGGGAGTTTCAAGAAGTTAAAGAAAAACAAACAGGTCTGTGAGAGCCGGAATTCTTACTGGTTGTTAGGTGATCAAATACTTATTGCATGCAATGAAATGCAAATTAATTACTTAAAAATCATACAATGTGATTTTCTGGATTTTTGTTTTAGATTCCGTCTCTCACAGTTGAAGTGTACCTATGATAAAAATTACAGACCTCTACAATGCTTTGTAAGTAGGAAAACCTGCAAAATCGGCAGTATTCAAATACTTACAAATACTTCTCCCCACTGTATATACTAGGCTATGTCAGAGGAATGCCCAAAAGAATGTCAAAGACTCCTTAACTTCTTAAGGTATAGGGGGCAGCATTTTCACTTTTGGATAAATAGCGTGCCCAATTTCAACTTCCTGCTACTCATGCCAAGAATATAAGATGTGCATATTATTAGTAGACTTGGATAGAAAACACTCGGAATTTCACGTTCTGGCCATAGTTCTGTTATTTTATTCTTTGTTTTAGTATGGTCAGGGCGTGAGTTGGGGTGGGCAGTCTATGTTTGTTTTTCTATGTTGGTAGGTGTGTTCGGCCTAGTATGGTTCTTGATCAGAGGCAGGTGTTGTTAGTTGTCTCTGATTGAGAATCATACTTAGGTAGTCTGGGTTTCAACTTTGGTTTGTGGCTGTTTGTTTCCGTGTGAGTGTTCGGGCCACACGGTACTGTTTCCAAGCTTGTAGCGTCATACCCAAGAAGACTGGAGGCTGTAATCACTGCCAAAGGTGCTTCAACAAAGTACTAAGTGAAGGGTCTGAATACATTTTTAGATTTTATGATTTTGCAAAAAAATGCAAAGTCATTATGGGGTATTGTGTGTAGATTGATTGGGGAGGGAAAAAAAACAATTTAACACATTTTAGAATAAGGCTGTAACGTAACAAAATGTGGAAAAAGTCAAGCGGTCTGAATACTTCCCAAATGCACTGTATTTATAAAAAGTCCAAACTAAGTGTGAAATAAATACATCATAGTTAATCTATCTACTATCCACTATGACCCAACCTACCTTTGACCTTAATCTTGAAAATTCACCTCTCTTACATTGAAACTTGGATTCCAAGTTTCTTTTCCATTTAAGCAATCAGGTGTTTGTTGAAAAGTCTTGGTTTTTATAATTTGTGTTGCATACTATCACAGAAGTGATGTCCAAGAGGGCTCTACCGTGGAGGTGAGGTTGGAGATGAATCACTGTTACACCGAAGTAGTTCAGTCTCCTGCCTGCTGAGCTCCCTGGGTCTAAAAATGGCACAGAGTTGTCCCACGACTCCCAAACAGGGTATGTCGCAGGGGGGAAGGATTTCAGGGTAGCACACCACTCCACTACACAACATACCAGTCAACCGTCCTGTGTCGACCAGAGAACTGTCTGCTCCTCATCCTATGCCTGAGGGATGAATATCTATAGAAAGGGCTTTCTTTGTGTGGCTTCTATCGCAGATGGACCAGAATGCCTCAGGGTGGAATCCACAATGCAGTATACAACTATAATCAGTATAAAACACCGTGTTGGACCCCGCTTGTTAACCACATATTATCACCCCAAGATATGACATAAAACTTTAAACATCCTCACATCCACCATGTTTAATGTGACATGATAAGACGATCTTGTTATTCTGTGGTAGCAGTGCACCTTATATTTTTGTTGATCGTCATATACAGTTACAGTACAGACGTGGCGTTATTTTAAGCTGTGCATCAGAGGAGGATGCCTCATGCAACAGGGAGCCAGAGCACGTTTTCCTCATATGTGTTTGAGCTGTGTTCCAGGTGTGATGTGTTCTGTAGAGAATAACAGGAAGCAGATGGAGAGAACAGGCTTTGAGGTCGCCTAGCTTCCCTTTGTTCGAAAACCATCTGCCACTCCCACTATGCATCCAAGATCCCCTGTCTCTATGGATGAGCAGCACTGACTCTGAATCACAGGCAGCCTCCACTGTCTGTTCTCCCTCCATCCTCCAGAGTGGGGCCAGGGGGAGAGAAGCCAGGGGGAGAGAGGCCTCAGAGTGGGGCCCAAGCCAAGCTCCTGCTCCAGGGACCCAGCTGGACTCTCGAGGGGCCTGTGGGGGCCTCCTGCCTGTCTGGATATTAACAGGCTTTCATCTAAAATTAACAATGTCAGCTCATTAACTCTGGTCAAGCGACAAATTAATCACATCTTTTGTTCTAGGGACTAGGGGGCTTCCCACCTAATCACTTACAGAATCACTCTGTGGTGTTGCACTGGGAGGAGAGGAGACACGAGGGACATCTGAAACAAGATAGAGAGAGAGAGCGCTCCTCACATCAATGTATGTTTTTGTAGTGCCAGACAGAAGCTCCTTAATGACTGTTTGTGTGTGCAATTAAGGATTGATTACTCTCTTGTGTGTTTATATGTGTAGTTCCTATGCAAACGTAATTAGCACTAGAAAAATAGAAGGCAGGAGAAAAACTGTGCACAGCTGCGTTTGTTCACATGCCGTTGTTACATGTGTGAATAGACAAAGGTGACTTACACTGCAGTCAGTGTCAACGTCAACAAATTGAAAACACATTCTAGATGTGACGTAGGGACTTCCAAAGAGTCATAGACCTGCTTTAACCCAATCCTCTCTCCCCGTCCCATGGGCCGGATGCTCACTCGCTGACTGTAACATTGAATAATTGAATGGTGTGACTATCTCTGTCATATGGGGCAGTTTGTGGTTGATTGACCATGATGACCGTGACCGAGGCTTTGCATTCCAGTTATTCAGTAGTCATGACTGGTTGAGCTCTCTTTCTATGAAAGAGTCATCTCATCCCTGAGTGGGTTAATTGTCTGTGTGTGTGTGGGTGTCCAGTTTGAACATCGGTGTGCTGTGTTGTTTCAGTGGAGATGGGATGGGGATCAGCTGTCAGTGTCTGTGTGTGACACGGTCAATGGAAGGATGATTATTGTATACATCTTCTGCAGCTAAATCTCCTTATCTCATTCACACACACACACACAAACACATGCACACACACACACACAGATAAGTAATGCTATACATGTACTGACTCGATCCCCCTCCACACACAAATGAACAGCCAAACCCCACCAACCATGAAAGCTGGTCAAACCTGAAAACATAATAACTAAATCATCAGATTGTATGTACATCCACTTTTTGTTGGGGAGCTTTAACTTCATTCACATTAAGCTCTCCATTTCAGCGGAGCCCTTGCTTGTATTCTGTATTGATCTCCTTCCTGTATTAAGATCTGCTCTGGAGCAGAAGGGATTTAACAATGACAAATTACCCCTATCTACAAACACACCTCAAAATGCTGCATGTGGCTTATCCCACACTAATAAATTGTTATTAAAGTGTGGTAGAAAAATGGTGCATTGAGAAAGAAGTCTATTGAAGGTAGTATGATCACACGTAATAAAGGCTCGTTCGTATCTTATCAATGAGTCATCCTTCTGCTCAAATGTTGTGGACATGATGATGATAAGGTGGGAACAGTGTTCCTGAGTTATTCATTCACCAATCAGAGAGAACCTTTCTCAAGCTCTCTGAGAGAATCATTCAACTGGGTTTGTTTTTGAGGGAGTGTGGTGCTGAGAATATTACATCTGAGAGGACACAGCTCTCTGTCCAGACCTCTCCCACTGGGCAAAAGTGGTTGAATCAACATTGTTTCCATGTCATTTCAACAAAAAAACGTAATGTGATTATGTTGAATCAACATGGAATACTGATTGGATTTGCAAAAAGTTATCAATGTAAGGGTCATTTTTCATGTAACTTTTAACCTAAAACCAATGATATGGTGACATTTTTGTTGATTTCAAATTGATTTCACATTAGTTGAAAATTCAACCAAATCAAAACTAGACGTTGAACAGACGTGTCTCTCAGACATGCACCAGAAGCATTTTCAGAAGCATTTTCACATAGCAAAACGATTATTGGACAAAATTATTTACTTTTGTTATATCAGTATTATACAATAAAGAAATATTGTAAAATGAACATATGCATTTCTCATGAAAAAGTCCTAATAAAAAAAGACACAGCACAATTTGACAGTTAAATTCAAATCTGAGCTCTGAGCCTCACGTCCCTCTGCAAACTGACTAGACTGCATTTTTCTTCTTCTAGCAGATGCTGGCTGTATTGGGAGATAAACAGCCTTATTTGGCATGACCAGCGCTTCCAGTACAGCATACGGATGCTGAAATCATATACACTGATTGTACAAAACATTATGAACACCTGCTCTTTCCATGACATAGACTGACCAGGTGAAGCTATGATCCCTTATTGATGTCACTTGATAAATCATCTTCAATCAGTGTAGATGAAGGTGAGGAAACAGGTTAAAGAAGGATTTTTAAGCCTTGAGACAATTTAGACATGGATTGTGTATGCGTGCCTTTCAGAGGGTGAATGGGCAAGACAAAAGATTTAAGTGCCTTTGAGCGGGGTAGGCGTAACACACACGGATATGATGGCGGCAGGTAGCCTAGCAGTCAGAGCGTTGGGCCAGTAACCGAAAGGTTGCTAGTTGGAATCTTTGTGCCGACAAGCTGAAAAATCTGTCAATGTGACCTTGAGCAAGGAACTTAACCCTAATTGTTCCAGTGTTGCCGTTGATACTCGCATTGATTGTACTCCATAAATGATGGTGTCTTGTCTTAGGGTAAGCCCTTAATTCACGTGTGGAACTCATTTCACGGAGGGCTGGGGGTCTTCGGGGCTTCCTCCACTGTACTTGATTGATTAATTAAGGTCACTCATTTGTAAGTAACTCCCCTCACCTGGTTGTCTAGGTCTGAATTGAAAAGAAAACCCCAAAACCAGCAGAAACTAGGCCCTCCATGGCATGAGTTTGACACCCCTGACTTAATTAATTCCCTTCTCTGGCATGAGGTCTCTTCTTGTACTAACTCCCATCCCAGGCATGGTCTGACTAAGACCTGCTGGTTGATATGGCAGTATGGGATATTTGGTGAGCCATTGAGTGTTGCAGAAGCTAAGAGAGAGTGTGTGTGCGTGTGTGGCTCTTTTAAATACTTTTTTGTGCGAGTAGACAACCAAGTACAATCTGATTTACAGTTTTTTTCGATTGCTAAACGACAGTGGACACAACTGGAGTCACATGTGCAAAACTCTAACTACAGTCTGCACAGCAGCAGTTCATGTGGACCAAACTCTAGCTCGTTTTTCATTGCTTGAACACAGTTTTCAAAACTCTACACACTTATCCCATGACTTTAACCACAACCTGCACAACACTGTGGATTTACAGCACTTTGTTCAAATGCTAACACACTGCTGTCTAAACTGTGAACCACACATTCAAAACGGAATAGATTTCAGCCTTGTGCCTTTCAAACACTGCTGATTGCAATTTCAGCTGAAAGGCTAAGCAGGTGTCTTGTTTTAGACTTGTTAGTGAACACACACACATATTGCAGTATATATAGGTAGAGCTCAGAAAGACTCATTTTGGAAATGGAACAAGGAAGATGGGTTCGTGGGGGGAGAAGGGTGGCAGGGAAAGGGCGGATGCGTGTAGGAAGACAAAGAAGACAAAGAGCTGTTATTTCAGATGAAATAAGGGCTACACTTATAGACCATGTCGTGAACCATGGTCTCTCATTGAGAGAGGCAGGGTTGAAGGTGCAACCCAATCTGCAAAGATCCACAGTGGCATCTGTAATGCGAATTTTCCATCATACAAACAGGTGAGAGTTACATCCTTACAGTAAATGAAAGCATTACAGGAATCTATTTTGTAATGCAATTATAGAATATTTACACAGATATATATTACAGTAAGTTTGACTGTAAAATATATTTTTACAACAGGACCCAAAGGCCCCCAACAGGGGGAAGAGGAAAAATATGTTCAGATGCGGAAGAAAATGCTATTGTTGTCAACAATGCAATAAAACTGCGGGAGATTCAAGATAGAGTGCTGGCTGATAATGATATATTTGAAAATGTTAATTCTGTCAGCACAACAACTATTGCTCGAGTCCTAAAGAAACACCAAGTTACAATGAAACAGTTATACACTGTACCGTTCGAGAGAAACAGTGAACGGGTAAAAGAGCAAAGATACCGATATGTCCAGGTAAGAAGTCTGAGGTTACGCTATACAAAATATTTACAGTAAAAAAAAAACACTAGCATTTCTACAGTAAAACTGTGCACTTACTGTTTATCAGAGAGTAATGGAGGTGGAAGCACTGGAAAGACCACATTCATTTGTATTTATCGATGAAGCTGGATTTAACCTTGCCAAAACACGGCGCAGAGGAAGGAATGTTATAGGTCAAAGGGCCACTGTGGAGGTTCCAGGCCAAAGGGGGGGAAATGTCACCATGTGTGCTGCAATGGCCAATGATGGTTTGCTTCTCAACACACCACTCATTGGCCCATACAACACAGAAAGGTTTATAGCTTTCCTAGAACAGCTCTATGCTCAGCTAGTGCCAGCAGAACAGGGGGAGCCAGTAAGAAACCCCCAAGTTTTTGTCATAGTTTGCGATAACGTTGCTTTTCACCACTCTGCAGCTGTCACAGATTGGTTTGCAGCACATCACAGATTTATGGTCTTGTACCTGCCTGCATATTCACCCTTCCTCAACCCAATAGAGGAGTTTTTCTCTGCCTGGAGGTGGAAAGTGTTTGGTCACCACCCACATGACCAAATGTCTCTTTTGGAAGCCATGCGTGCCGGATGTGAGGACACGAGTCCAGAGGACTGCCAGGGATGGATAAGGCACTCCAGAAGGTTCTTCCCCAGGTGCATGGCAAGAGAAAACATTAGATGTGATGTTGAAGAAAACCTGTGGCCTGATGCTAGAGAGAGGCAGGATTAGCCCCTCAATTATTTGTTCGAATTACAGTATGTACTTTTAGTTTCTACCTTTTTTTCTCATTACTGTAATTCCGTAAATTACTACAGACTATTGAAGCAAACTGCTAATTTTCATTTACCTTAAAGAATTGTTATGTTCTAAAAAATTTAATAAATCATGTGAAAGAATGTCACTCTTTTCTTTGAAGAAAATATTACTTTGTATGAAGTCACTGAAATTGTTCAAACTGTAAAGATGAAAAGTTTGTATTTTCTGTATTGGTGTTTGATGCTAGTGTTTTTACTCTCAGTGTGTTCTGAGTGACAGTGTGTGTTATCTCAGTGAGGGTTGTGCATAGTGTTTGGCTGCACTGAGCGTGTTTTGAGCCATGTGTTAAGAGTTGTGTTGCTTGGAATGAGTTTTGCAGGTGATGTGAACTGTTTAGCTCAGGTGACTGTTGGTATTGCAGACTGTAGTTAGAGTTTTGCACATGTGACTCCAGTTGTGCCCACTGTCGTTTAGCAATCGAAAAAAACTAATTGCATACTCTAATCTTCTGCACTTGACCTGGCATTACATATAACCTTTATATACTGAAAAATAAATAAATGCAACAATTTCAATTACAGTTCATATGAGGAAATCAGTCAATTGAAATGCATTCTTTAGACCCCAATCTATGGACATGACTGTGCAGGGGTGCAGCCATGTTGGGCCTGGGAGGGCATAGGCCCACTTACTTGGCAGCCAGACCCACCCACTGGGGAGCCAAGCCCAGTCAGTCGAACTGAGTTTTTCTACAAAAGGGCTTTATTACAGCCAGAAATACTCCTCACCCTTCCTCAGAAGCACCAAGCCCTCCTCCCCCCACCCGTCGTCAGAAGCACCAAGCCCCCCTCCCTCCACCCGCCCTCAGACGATCCCGCAGGTGAAGAAGCCGGATGTGGAGGTCCTGGGCTGGTCTGCAGTTGTGAGGCCGGTTGGACGTACTGCCAAATTCTCTAAAGTGGAGGCAGATTATGGTAGAGAAATTAACATTAAATTCTCTGGCAATAGCTCTGGTGGACATTCCTGCAGTCAGCATGCCAATTGCACGCTCCATCAAAACTTGAGACATCTGTGACATTGTGTTGTGTGGAAAAAAATGCACATTTTAAAGTGGACTTTTATTGTCCCCAGCACAAGGTGCACCAGTGTAAGGATCATGCTGTTCAATCAACTTCTTTATATGCCACACCTGTCAGGTGGATGAATTATTTTGGCAAAGGAGAAATGCTCACTAACAGGGATGTAAAGAAATCCGTACACAAAACTTTAGATAAATAAGATCTTTGTGCATATGGAAAATTTCAAGGATTTTTTATTTCAACTCTTGAAACATGGTATAAACACTTTACACATCGTGTATATATTTTTGTTCAGTGTGTTTATAAGGCCAGGTAATCCTGTTTCAGTCTGTTTCCTTTCGTTTGGTACCTAATGAATACAACCTTGGTGCTGTAGAGGTAGCATTTACAGGTGTGAATAGGAGCCACCTTTCCAACATGGCCGGTATCCAGGGGTCATTGGCTGTTGTTGATCAATGCTGTCATTCCCTGAATCAAGCATCAAGCCAGGATTCCTTTGTCATGACAAGTCAGCTTGGAGTGCTGTGTGAAAACCTGTGTCAGGAGAATGGGAACACAGTGTCTATCGATCAGAGACAGGGGCTGAAATATCATTGCACAATACCCTTGAGGCGGGGGGGGGGGCAACCTTGGAGCTTTGTGGGTGATAAGAAGGCACCTAGTGACCACACTGGACATAGTCTCCTCCACAACCATATCCAAAGTGTATTAGATGTTTTGTTATTAGCTACTTCAGGGATGATGGTGTCAGATTATTTCTACCTCTACCGTTGTGCACTTGAGCAAGGCATTTAACCCCCAAAATAGCTTTCTATCTACGGACGCTGTACCATGGCTAACCCTCTGCCTCTTGAAGGCAGAGGGTTAGCCAAACAGACAAAGTACTGTATCTAATTCTGGTCTATTCCCTCTCTGCTTCCCCAGGCGTTTGGCCAGGCATACTCCAACCAGCGTAAGGTCGCGGAGGATGGCGAGATCAACGAGGAGTCGCTGCTGCAGGAGTCAGCGTCAAAGGAGGCCTTCTACATGGGCCGGCTGCTGGAGCTGCAGACGGATCTGAAGCTGAGCCGCTCCGTGGCGTCCAACGCGTCTAACGAGAGCGAGAGGCTCAACGCCATGCTTCAGGAGCACAAAGAGGTAGAGACTTTTGTCCACTGATGTCACTCTCTCACACCTCTGACTAGTGTCATGCTGTAATACATGTTGAGCTGTAGTATTGTATTTGGTTCAAAGTGGATTTTTTTTTTACAGAAGAATTAGTATTTCTCGTTTTCTTTTTTTCACTTTTGGTCCAAAAAACGTGCTAAAGCTGAATTACACTTTTTTGTTCCCATGAGTGTTACATATGCACTTTCAGGATTTTTGGAATACATAATTGTTAAAAATGTGATTGTTATAAAATATTGTTACATTTAGTCATTCGGTGCACCCATGAATGGGAAAAAAACTGAGTGTTTGTAAAGAAATGAATAGTAAAATATGAATAAATGCATGGTCTCAAATATTTAGGTTTTAGGTGTTTAGGTTTTATTTATTCGCACCAAAGAAAAGAAGTGAAAGACAAAACAGTACAGATTTTTTAAAAACGGGTAAAAATGGTGTGCAGGTGAGGTTAGAAGCCCAAAATGGCAACAAAGAAAAGTTTGTTCAATCAGTTAAACAAAGCATATTAATTATAATTGTACATGATATACAATTGGTCTCAAATATTCAATATCTATGAGGTCAGAAGTTACATTATAATGAATATATTTTTTTCACTTTTCACTGCAATTTATGTTAGGGAAATATAAACCATGTGAAATGTCTCTTATCGGCTGAGCTTCTCTCTGCATATTTTAGACAATAAAATAATGTCATTGTTTTTTTTACTTTAAAAATAACGGTTGTACGTATGACTTTTCTCACTTAAACATGTTTTACAGGCGACTGCTTGTGCACCCATGTGAAAACTTTACTTTCAATCTTAAGTATTGAAATAAAATATAAAGTTTCCGATAATTCAACATTTTTATGGTTTTGTCGCAGTTGTATGATGTCACATCCTGTCATGATGTCACATCCTGTCAGATCAGTATCGTCATGTGATTTCATCCAAAATTGTGACTTTTGTCGGTTGCACCAAATGATAATTATTAAGGACATTTTTCCAGACAAAAGTATTTAAAGTATTTAAAACCTTTCTGCATAAACTGTCTTACCCATATAGCAGTATAGTGGTATACACCTTAAAAAATCATGCTAGAATAATATTTGTTGACCGTTGTATTATGATTTACGATGTTTTATTAACATTTATCTACATTACCTTTGCCTTCGGACGGTTGCTCCTAATCCCATTTTTTTTTACACTTCAGGGCACCAAAAATAACACTTTTTTTCTTCACATTTAACCATAACTCTTTTAGAACTCATATAAAAGAGAAAAGTCAAAGTTACATGATGTAGAATTTGTAAACATTAGTTCATGACTTTGGAAAATATTTGATTTGGACACCAACATTTACACATCACGTCATTGACCTTTTACATGTTTTCCTGTGTAAGCTACTGTGAATCCACAAAATGAGGTTATGTACTCAATTTAGCCTACAGCCTACTGTAATGTCACACATTGAGATATTATTTGTAGATTGACATGAGGTGCATCTTGCTATACCCTGCTGATAGGGACCAGCTGTTTTGTGTCAAACTCTGTGTGAAGTACAGTAGCGGTCACAGGGTCACTCTAAAGGGTGGATAGGGGTCATGCAGAGAGTGACTGTGTGGAATGTGTGTGGAGTGTGTGTGCAAGCGTACGTGCCTGTGTTTGTGCGCGTGGTGCATGCCTGTGTGTGGGGGGGGGGCACGTACATGTGCTTGTCAGCAGAGGCAGAGGGGTTCAGGCCGGGGTCAGACGCCTCTGCGGACATGACCCCATTGTGGAGGGCAAATCCGGTGCTAAGCTAGGGAATAAGAAAAATGCCCAGAGCTCAGCACATGTGCATCCCTGAGTGAGCCAGGCTGCTCTCTCATCACACAGTGCAGGACAAACTGTGCCCTCCCAGCCCGGGGGTGGCAGCAGTTCATTCACTAGTTAGATTAGATGCTTCACACACTGTTGGCTGGAACCGCTGGGGTCGCACAGCCACTGTTTGTGTCTGCTTCACTTGTCATTCCAAGCATTCCAAAAATGTGAGTTCAGTTATTGTGAATCAACTTTTTGTAAAATATCTACACTACCGTTCAAAAGTTTGGGGTCACTTAGAAATGTCCTTGTTTTTGAAACAAAAGCACGTTTTTCTTCCATTAAAATAACATAACATTGATCAGAAATACAGTGTAGACATTGTTAATGTTGTAAATGACTATTGTAGCTGGAAACGACTGATTTTTTATGTAATATCTACATAGGCGTACATAGGCCCATTATCAGCAACCATCACTCCTGTGATCCAATGGCACGTTGTGTTAGCTAATCCAAGGTTATCATTTTAAAAGGCTAATTGATCATTAGAAAACCATTTTGCAATTATGTTAGCAGAACTGAAAACTGTGTGCTAATTAAAGAAGCAATACAACTGGCCTTCTTTAGACTTGTTGAGAATCTGGAGCATCAGAATTTGTGGGTTCGATTACAGGCTCAAAATGGCCAGAAAAAAAAGCACTTTCTTCTG
Source organism: Oncorhynchus masou masou (assembly GCF_036934945.1). Classification (NCBI taxonomy): domain Eukaryota; kingdom Metazoa; phylum Chordata; class Actinopteri; order Salmoniformes; family Salmonidae; genus Oncorhynchus; species Oncorhynchus masou. The sequence continues at coordinate 19,461,820 of NC_088233.1, read as the reverse complement.
AAACTCGTCAGTCTACTCTGGTTCTGAGAAATTAAGGCTATTCCATGCCTTAATTGCCAAGAAACTGAAGATCTCATACAACTCTGTGTACTTCTCCCAGAACAGCCCTAACCCTAACTGGCTCTAACCAGAATAGAAAAAGGAGTGGGAGGCCAAGTACATTAGAGTGTCTAGTTCGAGAAACAGACGACTCACAAGTCCTCAACTGGCAGCTTCATTAAATAGTACCCGCAAAACACCAGTCTCAAAGTCAACAGTGAAGAGGAGACTCCAGGATGCTGGCCTTCTAGGAAGAGTTGCAAAGAAAAAGCTATTTCTCAGACTGGCCAAAAAAAATAAAAGATGAACATGGGCAAAAGAACACAAACACTGGACAGAGGAACTCTGCCTAGAAGGCCAGCATCCCGGAGTCTCCTCTTCACTGTGAGGCGTCTGTTTCTCGAACTAGACACTCTAATGTACTTGTCCTCTTGCTCAGTTGTGCATCGGGGCCTCCCACTCCTCTTTCTATTCTGGTTAGAGCCAGTTTGTGCTGTTCTGTGAAGGGTAGTACATAGCGTTTTTGTCCAAAACATTTACTTTATTTGTATTATTTTATTTTATTTTGGGGTCTGAAATGACTAAAATCACCAGGAATTCAGCTAAAATGAGTTTCATTTAGGAAATTAATTTAAAGAAGAGACATGATTGTGTCTCAATGTAATCAAAATCAAATCACATTTATTTCTCACATACACATGGTTAGCAGATGTTAATGCGAGTGTAGCGAAATGCTTGTGCTTCTAGTTCCGACAATGCAGTAATAACCAACGAGTAATCTAACCTAACAATTCCAAAACTACTACCTTATACACACAAGTGTAAAGGGATAAAGAATATGTACATAAAGATATATGAATGAGTGATGGTACAGAACGGCATAGGCAAGATGCAGTAGATGGTATCGAGTATAGTATATACATATGAGATGAGTAATGTAGGGTTTGTAAACAAAGTGGCATAGTTTAAAGTGGCTAGTGATACATGTATTACATAAAGATGCAGTAGATGATATAGAGTACAGTATATACATACAGTATACATATGAGATGAGTAATGTAGGGTATGTAAACATTATATTAAGTAGCATTGTTTAAAGTGGCTAGTGATATATTTTCCATCAATTCCCATCAATTCCCATTATTAAAGTGAATGGAGTTGAGTCAGTGTGTTGGCAGCAGCCACTCAATGTTAGTGGTGGCTGTTTAACAGTCTGATGGCCTTGAGATAGAAGCTGTTTTTCAGTCTCTCAGTCCATGCTTTGATGCACCTGTACTGACCTTGCCTTCTGGATGATAGCGGGGTGAACAGGCAGTGGCTCGGGTGGTTGTTGTCCCTGATGATCTTTATGGCCTTCCTGTGACATCGGGTGGTGTAGGTGTCCTGGAGGGCAGGTAGTTTGCCCCCGGTGATGCGTTGTGCAGACCTCATTACCCTCTGGAGAGCCTTACGGTTGTGGGTGGAGCAGTTGCCGTACCAGGCGGTGATACAGACCGACAGGATGCTCTCGATTGTGCATCTGTAGAAGTTTGTGAGTGCTTTTGGTGACAAGCTGCATTTCTTCAGCCTCCTGAGGTTGAAGAGGCGCTGCTGCGCCTTCTTCACGATACTGTCTATGTGGGTGGATCAATTCAGTTTGTCAAGGTAGGAAATTATTGTTATTTTGAAATATAATCACTTTTTTGGGCTTAGTTGTCGTCAATTTGCTGTGAACAAATGATTAGAATTATGTTCTGGCCCACTACCATCCACTCTGACCAAAATCAGCCCGCGGCTATATCTAGTTGCCTGTTTGTGATATCTTTACTAGGCCTAATAAACCTTGTAAAATGTCTCAGCCACTTCTCACGTGCACCTGTTTCATGTGCACCTGTCACCTGTTTGCTTTGTGACCTGGGTGGCCCTTGGCTCTTTGATGATCTGCTGATTTGCCTGTTGCCTTGCTATGTGGGTCTCCTTTGCCTGTGTGGTGCATATTAATTAGGAGACAGTCTCTTTTTAATGTGCTGGAGCCACACAAGGGGCTTAATTTGTCGCTAACTGGATCTAATCAACTGGTTTAATGTGGATCCCAAGCAGAATCTAAAGATATAGGATCTTAATTTCATCTCTCTTTTTTTCATCCTGTTGCTGCAGGATTAATTAAGATCCTACATTTTTTTTCTCCTAAAATCAAAGTAATGTACAGACAAAATGATAGAGACTAAGTTAGCAGTAGGTTCTGTGTGTTTTACAGTTTGTATTTCAAATGGGCTCTGGCCTACCGCTAGTAGTTAACCTTCATTGTTTAAATGAATCCTGGCCCTGATGTAGAGTGGGACACAGGGCTACAGTATTGGCCTTTCCCATGGCGGTTGTGTTGTGTGAGTGTTTGGTGGTGCACTGACCATGCCCTGATCCTGTGGTGGTGTTGAGACAGTAATCATTGGCCAGTAATCCCCTGGACTTCATGGACAGCTCAGTCCTAATGCCCTGCTTTGTGGGGAATATGTAATGAGACAACACCAGCCATTAGCAAACCACACTGGTCACGTACAGTTAATCAATAATGTCACGGATTAAGAGTTTGTTAATGAACTGTTTGTGTTTTGCCTATGGTCCATATTGGAATATCGGTATTTTTCGCTTCCATTGTGTAGGGGTAGCTACAAGTGTAGGGGTAGCTACAAGTGTAGGGGTAGCTACAAGTGTAGGGGTAGCTACAAGTGTAGGGGTAGAGCTGCATAAGGATCTGCAGCAACGCTGTGCTTTCAAGTACAGTGCTGTACAATGTGTCATGACATGGAGATCAAGTGTCAAATAAAATGCTGCGACAGGCTTGAATACAGAAACAGCAGCATGTACAGTTGAGTGTACATTGAATTGACCTTCCATTTCTCAGTCCATTTCCCTGAGTCCTGCTGTTCCTCCAGTGACTGAAGATGTGGTCAGTCAGGTACTGGAGGGTCCATGTCTGTCCCAAGACCATCTGTCTCATCTAGGGCTGGGAATTTCAAGGGACCTCACAATATAATATTATCACTATACTTAGGTGCCGATACAATATGTATTACGATTCCCACCATTCTCACTATTCTATATGTATTGCAATTTAATACTGCGATTTTATTGCGATTTTATGTTCCAAACATATTCCTCACTAAATAAATTGAAATAAATAAATAAATTGCTGAAAACATGTTGGCTCACTATTTAAAACTACATTTTGGTGCAAGTACAGCCAACTTATTTTTCTTTACAATTTGATACTTGGAGCCAAATATCAATATAATATCATCCAAACATAACTGTATCAATATTTTCCCCCATCACTAGTCTCTTCTCCTGGTGAGGCTCTGGCCAGGGTCCCACTGGTCACCCCATATCTAGGACCCAGTCTGAGCCAGCACTTCTGTGTAGTGCAGGCTAGGAGCCACTTAGCAACTTTATTGAGGAGAGGGGAAATAAGAAGCACTGAATAGATACTGTATGAGGGGCTATGGAGGTCTGAAACCTGTTCATCATTTATGGTGTAAATATAGGCTAACATTCACACACACACACACACACACACACACACACACACACACACACACACACACACACACACACACACACACACACACACACACACACACACACATGCACACGCACACGCACACACACACACACACACACACACACACATAATGTACACACACACACACACACACACAATGTACTAGCTGCAACCCAAACCAATTTGAATTTAGTAAGGCAAGTCTATTGGCTGGGGTTTGAGTCAGTGTAAATTATGTTAAATGTTTGATAATGTGTGGCCAGCCATGTAAAGCCAGACTCTGAGGCTGCTGTACTGTAAATCCATACAGATTTATAATTCCTGTTGCCATTGGGATTCACAACTCCTCTTCAGGAAATTGCATTGTGTGTGTGTTTGTGTGTGTGTACACATTTTTGCCAAAAGACCTCTCAAGAATAGTAAACCAACAAAAATTCAGAGAAGTGAGGACATTTGATGGTACTCACCTAGGAGTTAACGTTAGGGGTTAAGGTTAGGGTTAAGGTTATGGTTAGGGTAAAGGTTAGGGGTAAGGGAAAATAGGTTTTTGAATGGGAATCAATTGTTGGTCCCCAAAAGGTATAGTAAGACATAGTATGTGTGTGTGTGTGTGTGTGTGTGTGTGTGTGTGTGTGTGTGTGTGTGTGTGTGTGTGTGTGTGTGTGTGTGTGTGTGTGTGTGTGTGTGTGTGTAATAAAGTTGTGCATATTAAAATGGTGTTATTTTCTTTCTTCTTCTTCTTGACATTTAGATTTACATGAAAATGTTGCTGAGACTCAGCTTCCTACCGTCTAACCCATTTCCCAGATTTATGACATTACCAGAATTTCTCCCACCTAATATATCATCTGATCCACCACAGCATGTTCAGATCTCTATGGCTGCTGCCTCCATTCTCTGTGATTGGCCCAAAATAATGATCTTGCAGAGAGTGAGAGTGCTGACTCTTTGCTTACTACTCAGAGGGCCAATTTGTTTCATAGTGTCAGGCTGATCCCGTTTCTGAACTGAACTCTAGACTGCCTCATCATCATCACATCAGAGGAGATACTGTATGCGTGTGTGTGTGTGTGTGTGTGTGTGTGTGTGTGTGTGTGTGTGTGTGTGTGTGTGTGTGTGTGTGTGTGTGTGTGTGTGTGTGTGTGTGTGTGTGTGTGTGTGTGTGTGTGTGTGTGTGTGTGTGTGTGCGTGCGTGTGTGTGTGTGCGCATGCGTGTGCGTGTGCGTGTGTGTGTTTTTAGAGTTGGTTCATTGTGCTATTATGTGTTTCTTTTCGCGATATTTGTAAATAATTTTGTACATAATGTTTCTGCAACCGGATCTTACAGACAAAAAGAGCTTCTGGATATCAGGACAGCGATCTCTCACCTCGGATTATACAAAGATTTCTTCAACAACAACAACAAGCAGGACTCACACGATATTCTCCAAACACCCCACAGGGCAGACATCCCAATTATCTCCAAAAGGAAGCGACGCTGAGGACGAAGAGCCGGAAGCCTCCTCCGGACTCGCAGAAGGCAACTAGGAAAGCTGCCGTTACCGTCAATATTACTCGCCAATGTTTAATCATTGGACAATAAACTAGACGAGGTACAATCATGAATATCCTAACAACGGGACATCAAAAACTGTAATATCCTATGCTTCACGGAATCGCGGCTGAATGACGACATGGATATTCAGCTAGCGGGATACACGCTGCACCGGCAGGATAGAACAGCACACTCCGGTAAGACGAGGGGGAGCAGTCTGTGCATATTTGTAAACAACAGCTGGTGCACGAAATCTAAGGAAGTCTAGGTTTTGCTCGCCTGAAGTAGTGTATATTGTGATAAATTGAAGGCCACACTACTTACCTAGAGAGCTTTCAGCTATTCCCTTTCGTAGCTGTTTATTTACTACCACAGACAGATGCTGGCACTAAGACCGCACTCAGTCAGCTATATAAGGAAATAAGCAAACAGGAAACCGCTCACCCAGAGGCGGCGCTCCTAGTGGCCGGAGACTTTAATGCAGGGAAACTTAAATCAGTTCTACCAAATTTCTATCAACATGTTAACCAGAGGGAAAACAAATTCTAGGTCACCTGTACTCCACACACAGAGACACGTACAAAGCTCTCCCTCGCCCTCCATTTGGTAAATCCAACCACAACTATATCCTCCTGATTCCTCACATGATAAAAATTAAAGCAGGAGGCACCAGCGACTCGGTTTATAAAAAAATGGTCAGATGAAGCAGATGATAAACTACAGGACTGCTTTGCTATCACAGACTGGAACATGTTCCGGGATTCTTCCTATGACATTGAGGAATACACCACATCAGTCACTGGCTTTATCAATAAGTGCATTGAGGACGTTGTCCCCACAGTGACTGTACGTACATACCCCAACCAGAAGCCATGGATTCCAGGCAACATTCGCACTAAGCTAAAGGGTAGAGCTGCCGCTTTCAAGGTGCATGACTCTAACCCGGAAGCTTACAAGAAATCCCGCTATGCCCTGTGACGAACCATCAAACAGGCAATGCATCAATACAGGGCTATTATTGAATCATACTACACCGGCTCCGGCAGGGCTTGCAAACTATTACAGACTACAAAGGGAAGCACAACCGTGAGCTGCCCAGTGACACGAGCCTACCAGATGGGCTAAATGACTTCTATGCTCCCTTCGAGGCAAGCAACACTGAGGCATGCATGAGAGCATCAGCTGTTCCGGACGACTGTGTGATCACGCTCTCCGTAGCCGAAGTGAGTAAGACCTTTAAACAGGTCAACATACACAAGGCTGCGGGGCCAGTCGGATTACCAGGACGTGTGCTCCGGGCATGTGCTGACCAACTGGCAGGTGTCTTCACTGACATTTTCAACATGTCCCTGATTGAGTCTGTAATACCAATATGCTTCAAGCAGACCACCATAGTCCCTGTGCCCAAGAACACAAAGGCAACCTGCCTAAATGACTACAGACCCGTAGCACTCACGTCCGTAGCCATGAAGTGCTTTGAAAGGCTGGTAATGGCTCACATCAACACCATTATCCCAGAAACCCTAGACCCACTCCAATTTGCATACCGCCCAAACAGATCTACAGATGATGCAATCTCTATTGCACTCCACACTGCAATTGATTTGATTAAAGAGAGGCGAGAGGCCAGGTATCTGGACTGGACTTATAGAGCAAAGACATCTATTATCCAGAGGGTTCAGAACATGCAGCAAAGTGCCACTAATTCACATACTATAAGTGCTGATACATGCCAGACTGTTTTAGTTCATGTTTTTGACACATAGATACTGTAAGTATTATAATGACATCATATTGTAACTACCGAGTATAGACAGGTTGGCAGCTAGCAGGTGATCTACACATAGTCAGTGCAAACTATTATATGTCATATACATGTATTGTGAATGTATATACAGTATATTATACAGTGCCTTCAGAAAGTACTCACACCAGATGACCATTTCCACATCTTGTTGTGTACAACCTGAATTTAAAATGGATTCAATTGATATTTTGTGTCTTCACACAATATCCCATAATGTCAAAGTCAAAATATGTTTTTAGCCATTTTTATAAAAATTGGTACTCACTTAGGAGTTAACGTTAGGGGTTAAGGTTAGGGTTAAGGTTATGGTTAGGGTAAAGGTTAGGGGTAAGGGAAAAATTTCAAAATATTAAATGCTGAAATGCCTTGATCCAATAAGTATTCAGTCCCTTTGTTATGGCCAGCGGTGAAAGTAATTCGGTATGGTCCGTTACCGCGTCTCGACAAAAACATTTGTGGGGGTACGCTGTACCAGTAAAACATGACCCGTTCCGTTACCACATCTCGACAAAATAATTTGTGGGGGTACGCTGTACCAGTAAAACATGACCCGGTCCGTTACCGCGTCTCGACAAAATCATTTGTGGGGGTACGCTGTGCCAGTAAAACATGACCCGGTCCGTTACCACGTCTCGACAAAATAATTTGTGGGGATACGCTGTACCAGTAAAACATGACCCTATCACAATAATTAAAACAAAATGTCAAGAAAACTGTAGGCTATTACAACACTTTAAAAAAATCATAATCGCATGTCAGAGGCATGAAAATGTATTGAATTTACTTGAAAACGGCTGGTATAGCCTACGCTCCAAAGTGTGATGTGGTTCGATGATAACACTAAGCTTCAAGTAAATTTATGATATTACCAAAATTATATAACCTAATTAGCCTACTCCTGTCTATACAGAAATACATCAAATCATTACACCAGAAAGCATGCTTTGGCCACAGACGATCATTAACTTATTGGAATATGAAATGTGTTTTAAATCGTAATGCCTATAGTCGGAAGGGCACTCAATTTGGGCAGCGCGCGCGGCAAATACCAAATACATGATTGTTGAGTTGGAAAGTATAGAAGCCCAGCCAGGTATGTCGCAATACTTAAAAATGCAATCACTGGAAAACATCATTTGTAAAGAAAATGACTATTGCTGTAAAGAGAAGACAATGAAAACACTCTAATCTATCTTTTAGTTAAATTCTCAATTTAATTGAGCAAACAGTAGGCGGCAATCTTAGGATATTGGCACCAGCGTCGAGAGCATCGGCCATATCTCCGGTGGATGCGCATATTTACCATTTTATCATTGTTCGGTCAGTGCCACTTGAAAGTTTGTTTTTGGACAATAATTTCCTCCTCCAGGTTAGATGGACATCGTATTATCTTTGAGTCCCTCTTGTCATTGGCCTAATATATGGATCAGACAACGTTGTTTTTATTCTGTTTGTCAAAAGTTCCTTCTTTGACCTCAGGGGTGGAATGTTATTAATATTTTTCATAATTTCATAATGAATAAATATATATATTTTACAACGACAATCCGGTGTTTCTATGTCAAACAGTTTTGTTATATTTCAGTTTTCTGTGATGTCTATAAAGTGTAATATTTGGATACAAACAAAAAAGGTAATACATTTCAACTCTATATCTGACATGGTACAGGTGTCTTCTTTTTTAAGTCCATAACCATGTGTGTATGAGGTGTATACTTTTGTTTCAAAGTAGATTTGTTAAAGACCACCAAGAATAACTATGTGACCGTGATTTAGCCCAGTGTAGTAAAAGCTTTTTTTTAAAATGATTCTGCAAATGTGTCCAGTCGTATAAAGTGTGTAGAATTGCATGAAATATGTTTATAAAATGTCAAATTCTTCCCTTGCAAAGAAAGGATAAGAAACGTATCTGCTATAACTTATTACCTACTGAAGGGCTACTCTACGTTAAGATGTCCCTTCTCTGGAACTAAGAAGCCGAGACCGAAACCATGAAAAACAGCCCAGACCATTATTCCTCCTTCACCAAACTTTACAGTTGGCACTATGCATTGGTGCAGGTCGCATTCTCCTGGCATCCGCTAAACCCAGATTTGTCCGTTGGACTGCCAGATGGTGAAGAGTGATTCATCACTCCAGAGAACGCGTTTCCACTGCTCCAAAGGCCAATGGCGGCGAGCTTTACACCACTGTAGCCGAAGCTTTGCATTGCTCATGGTGATCTTAGGCTTGTGTGCGGCTGCTGGGCCATGAAAACCCATTTCATGAAGCTCCCAACGAACAGTTCTGGTACTGATGTTAGTTCCAGAGGCAGTTTGGAGCTCGTTAGTGAGTGTTGCAACTGAGCGCTTCAGCACTCGGCAGTCCTGTTCTGTCAGCTTGTGTGGCCTACCACTACCCAGCTGAGCCGTCGTTGCTCCTAGCCATTTCCACTTTACAATAACAGCACTTACAGTTGACCAGGTTAGCTTAGCAGTGCAGAAATTTGACGAACTGACTTGTTGGAAAGATGGCATCCTATGACGTTGCCACATTGTAAGTCACTGAGCTCTTCAGTAAGGCCATTCTACTGCCAGTGTTAGTCTATGGCGATTGCATGGCTGTGTGCTCAATTTTACACACCTGTCGGCAATGGGTGTGGCTGAAATAGCCGAATCCACTCATTTGAAGGGGTGTATACAGTTGAAGTTGGATGTTTACATACATACACTTAAGTTGGAGTCATTAAAACTCGTTTTTCAACCACTCCACACATTTCTTGTTAACAAACTATAGTTTTGGCAAGTCGGTTAGGACATCTACTTTGTGCATGACACAAGCAATTTTTCCAACAATTGTTTACAGACAGATTATTTCACTTATAATTCACTATCACAATTCCAGTGGGTCAGAAGTTTACATACACTAAGTTGACTGTGCATTTAAACAGCTTGGAAAATTCCAGAAAATGATGTCATGGCTTTAGAAGCTTCTGATAGGCTAATTGACGTCATTTGAGTCAATTGGAGGTGTACTTGTGGATGTATTTCAAGGCCTACCTTCAAACTCAGTACCTCTTTGCTTGACATCATGGGAAAATCAAAAGAAATCAGCCAAGACCTCAGAAAATAATTGTAGACCACCACAAGTCTGGTTCATCCTTAGGAGCAATTTCCACGTTCATCTGTATAAACAATAGTATGCAAGTATAAACAGCATGGGACCACGTAGCCGTCATTCCACTCAGGAAGGAGACGCTTTCTGTCTCCTAAAGTGAAAATCAATCCGTTCTGTCTCCTAAAGTAAAAATCCATTCTAGAACAAGAGCAAAGGACCTTGTGAAGATGCTGGAGGAAACAGGTACAAAAGTATCTATATCCACAGTAAAACTAATCCTATATCGACATAACCTGAAAGGCCGCTCAGCAAGGAAGAAGCCACTGCTCTAAAACCACCATTAAAAATTCAGACTATGGTTTGCAACTGCACATGGGGACAAATATTGTACTTTTTGGAGAAATGTCCTCTGGTCTGATGAAACAAAAATAGAACTGTTTGGCCATAATGACCATCGTTATGTTTGGAGGAAAAAGGGGGAGGCTTGCAAGCCGAAGAACACCATCCCAACCGTGAAGCACTGGGGGGGCAGCATCATGTTGTGGGGGTGCTTTGCTGCAGGAGGGACGTGCACTTCACAAAATAGATACCCTCATGAGGCAGGAAAATTATGTTTATATATTGAAGCAACATTTCAATACATCAATCAGGAAGTTAAAGCTTGGTCGCAAATTGGTCTTCCAAATGGACAATGACCCCAAGTATACTTCCAAAGTTGTGGCAAAATGGCTTAAGGACAACAAAGTCAAGGTATTGGAGTGGCCATCACAAAGCCCTGACCTCAATCCTATAGAAAATGTGTGTGCAGAACTGAAAAGGCGTGTGTGAGCAAGGAGGCCTACAAATCTGACTCCGTTTCATCAGCTCTGTCAGCTCTGTCAATGGACCAAAATTCACCCAACTTATTGTGGGAAGCTTGTGGAAGGCTAGCCGAAACGTTTGACCCAAGTTAAACAATTTAAAGACAATGCTACCAAATACTAATTAATTGTATGTAAACTTCTGGGAATGTAATGAAATAAATAAATGCTGAAATAAATAATTATCTCTATTATTCTGACATTTCACATTCTTAAAATAAAGTGGTGATCCTAACTAACCTAAGGCGGGGAATTTTTACTCAGATTAAATGTCAGGAATTGTGTAAAGCTGAGTTTAAATGTATTTGACTAAGGTGTATGTCAACTTCCGACTTCAACTAAGTATTCACACCCCTGACTGGAAAATGGCTGTCTAGCAATGATCAACAACCAACTTGACAGAGCTTGAATCATTTTTAAATAATAAGAATAATTATTGTTCAATACAGCTGTCCAAAGCTCTTAGAGACTTAATCAGAAAGACTCACTGCTGTAATTGTTGCAGATGGTGATGTTTTGGGGTATGAATACTTAAGTAAATGAGAGATTTCTCTATTTCATTCTCAATACATTAGCCAAAAAGGGTTTTTACTTGTTTTAACAATGTGGAATAAGTCAAGGGGTTTGAATACTTTCTGAAGACACTGTATATATTGATCTGTTGAATTGCTTGCAGATTATGACCTGATAGTCCTTCTCTTTCCTTCCCAGAGTAATGAGATGCTGGAGCTGCAGGGGAGCAGGATAAGAGAGGAAATCAGCGAGTATAAATTCAGAGAGGCGCGACTCCTACAGGACTACACTGAGCTGGAGGAGGAGAACATCACCCTGCAAAAACAAGTGTCCACTCTCAAACAGAACCAGGTCAGCATCAGCACCATTACTGTTTATGGTTTACTGCACGCCAGTGGAGGCTGGTGGGGGCGCTATAGGAGGATGGGCTCATTGTAATGGCTGGAATTAAATTAATGGAACGGAGTCAAACATGTGGTTTCCATATGTTTGATTTGTTTGATACTGTTTATATTCAGAACCACATTCCTGTAAAGATTAGAGAGGATCTCAATTTAAATACTGTTGAAGTAAGATGGCTACAGGTTCATCTGCCACAAGCCCATTCTTGTGGGAAGCTGCTATAGAGCAACAACTGCTAACAGTCAGTAACTGGAAAAGATGTGTGAAATGCTTGATAAGGTATGTGATATCAACAGAGAGGTATTTTTTATGTGATTTTAAATATTGTCTGGCTTTCATCAAGCTGCCCACTCAAGAAAAACCAGTGCCTGCAACCTGGTTCAGGTTATCAGTCAACCTACCAGGGTAGTTACAAACAGCACAGGAATGAAATCATCAACATGTATTGATCACATCTTTACTAATGCTGCAGAAATGTGCTTGAAAGCAGTATCCGGATCCATCGGATGCAGTGTCACAATATAGTAGCCATAACTAGGAAAACCAAAGTTCCAAAGGCTGGGCCTAATATAGTGTATAAGGGGTCATACTATACATTTTGTTTGATTCCTATGTTGATGTAAAGAATATTTGTTGGTGTGTAATGAGGAGCATATAGACGTTGTACTTGACACATTTATGAAATTGCTTATTCCAGTTACTAATAAGCAGCACCCAATAAGAAAATGACTGTAAAAACTGTTAAATCCCTGTGGATTGATGATAAATTGAAAAATTGTATGGTTGACAGGGATGAGGCAAAAGGAATGGCAAATAAGTCTGGCTGCACAACCGATTGCTTAACGTATTGCCAATTGAGAAATCATGTGATGAAACTGAATAAAAAGAAGAAGAAACTACACTATGAAACAAAGATAAATGACATAAAGAATGATAGTAAAAATCATTAATTGAATAAGATGGCTCATTCATCACAAAACCGACTGATATTGCCAACTACTTTAATAATTGTTTAATTGGCAAGATTAGCAAATTTAGCCATGACATGCCAGCAACAAACGCTGACAGTATACATCCAAGTACAGTGCCTTGCGAAAGTATTCGGCCCCCTTGAACTTTGCGACCTTTGGCCACATTTCAGGCTTCAAACATAAAGATATAAAACTGTATTTTTTTGTGAAGAATCAACAACAAGTGGGACACAATCATGAAGTGGAACGACATTTATTGGATATTTCAAACTTTTTTAACAAATCAAAAATTGAAAAATTGGGCGTGCAAAATTATTCAGCCCCCTTAAGTTAATACTTTGTAGCGCCACCTTTTGCTGCGATTACAGCTGTAAGTCGCTTGGGGTATGTCTCTATCGGTTTTACACATCGAGAGACTGAAATTTTTTCCCATTCCTTGCAAAACATCTCGAGCTCAGTGAGGTTGGATGGAGAGCATTTGGGAACAGCAGTTTTCAGTTCTTTCCACAGATTCTCGATTGAATTCAGGTCTGGACTTTGACTTGGCCATTCTAACACCTGGATATGTTTATTTTTGAACCATTCCATTGTAGATTTTGCTTTATGTTTTGGATAATTGTCTTGTTGGGAAGACAAATCTCCGTCCCAGTCTCAGGTCTTTTGCAGACTCCATCAGGTTTTCTTCCAGAATGGTCCTGTATTTGGCTCCATCCATCTTCCCATCAATTTTAACCATCTTCCCTGTCCCTGCTGAAGAAAAGCAGGCCCAAACCATGATGCTGCCACCACCATGTTTGACAGTGGGGATGATGTGTTCAGGGTGATGGGCTGTGTTGCTTTTACGCCAAACACAACGTTTTGCATTGTTGCCAAAAAGTTCAATTTTGGTTTCATCTGACCAGAGCACCTTCTTCCACATGTTTGGTGTGTCTCCCAGGTGGCTTGTGGCAAACTTTAAATTACACTTTTTATGGATATCTTTAAGAAATTGCTTTCTTCTTGCCACTCTTCCATAAAGGCCAACTTTGTGCAATATACAACTGATTGTTGTCCTATGGACAGAGTCTCCCACCTCAGCTGTAGATCTCTGTAGTTCATCCAGAGTGATCATGGGCCTCTTGGCTGCATCTCTGATCAGTCTTCTCCTTGTATGAGCTGAAAGTTTAGAGGGACGGCCAGGTCTTGGTAGGTTTGCAGTGGTCTGATACTCCTTCCATTTCAATATTATCGCTTGCACAGTGCTCCTTGGGATGTTTAAAGCTTGGGAAATCTTTTTGTATCCAAATCCGGCTTTAAACTTCTTCACAACAGTATCTCGGACCTGCCTGGTGTGTTCCTTGTTCTTCATGATGCTCTCTGCGCTTTTAACGGACCTCTGTGACTATCACAGTGCAGGTGCATTTATACGGAGACTTGATTACACACAGGTGGATTGTATGTATCATCATTAGTCATTTAGGTCAACATTGGATCATTCAGAGATCCTCACTGAACTTCTGGAGAGAGTTTGCTGCACTGAAAGTAAAGGGGCTGAATAATTTTGCACGCCCAATTTTTCAGTTTTTGATTTGTTAAAAAAGTTTGAAATATCCAATAAATGTCGTTCCACTTCATGATTGTGTCCAACTTGTTGTTGATTCTTCACAAAAAATACAGTTTTATATCTTTATGTTTGAAGCCTGAAATGTGGCAAAAGTTCGCAAAGTTCAAGGGGCCGAATACTTTCGCAAGGCACTGTATATCTGACCAAATTGTTTTGAATTTGCTTTGAATTGACAACAGACTTTCAGCACGCTTATAGGGAAGGACATACAACAAGCACAGCACTTTTTACAGTCAATTTATCTGACCTTAAACCTACTTACAGTGTACTTTACTTAAACCTATCCCCTTTCTGTGTCTTCTGTGTCCTTTCTGTCTAACTATCCTCTATGTGTGTCCCCTTTACTCTATCTGTGTGTCCCTTTTCCCTCCTGTCCTCTCTGTCCCCTGTCCCCTGCTCCCCCTCTCCACCAGGTGGAGTATGAGGGTCTGAAGCATGAGATCAAGGTTCTGGAGGAGGAGACGGTGCTGCTGAACAGCCAGCTGGAGGATGCTGTGCGTCTGAAGGACATCTCTCAGTCCCAGCTGGAGGAGGCTCTGGACGCCCTGAAAATTGAGAGGGAGCAGAAGAACAGCCTGAGGAAGGAGCTAGCCCACCACATCACCCTCAGCGACAGTGTGTATGGTGCCGGAGCCCACCTGGCTCTCACCGCCACTGTTGACGGGCTCAAATTTGCCACTGAAGAGGTCGGGAGTAATGGGACAGCCATGCAAAATGGAGCCAACGGGAATGAGGATAGCAACGGCCACTGTAATGGGCACCTGGGATTGGCTAAGATGAACGGCGACTACCGGCTGCCCAGGAAGGGGGAGGGGCTGCATGGTCCTGTGTCTGACCTCTTCAGCGAGCTCAACCTGTCTGAGATGCAGAAAGTAAAAAAGCAGCTGTTTCAGGTGGGTCTTTAGTCGAGATGAACGGTGGAGAGACATAGTGTGTTCTTCTCACTACTATGGCTGAGTGATTGTGTGTGATTGGTCTCAGATCTTTTGTCCTGTCTTGACAACTTCTATGGTCATTGTCATGTTTGGCATGACAATGACCATAGGAGTTGGCAAGACAGCACAAACAGATCTGGGACCAGGCTAAGATATTGTTGTAACAATGTTCAAGGGAGGTTGTACCTGGGTCTTGTTGTTACCAGGGAGTCTTTTAATATCCTTCATCCAACCAGCTTCCTCATTTGCTCTGAGCAAATCAATGTGGTTAGAGAGACAAATCCAGCAATTTACACACCCAATGCATTAGGAGACTGTTATCGACCTCCTCTGTCCACTGCACATTTTATTAAGGAATGGGAGTGTCTCACCAGCATCATTGGACAACCTAACCAGCCAACCAATGACAAGGTGATGACATTTTGAGAACAAGACCCCCCCCAAAAAAAAAAGCTTGTCAGATGTCATCCTTTTATTCTCTAACAGACCATGAGTCTGTGACCACACTCATTATGATTTACCAATGGCTTTACATGACTAGTTTCAGAGCTATTTTGGACTCAAAAGACTGTCTCAGAAGGGCCATAGGGGCTGATTTGAATGATTGTGGGGACATTAGCAGGGGGAGAGTAGAACGGTAGGAGTGGAGGAGGATGGCGTGTGCCATTGGGAGGCCTGACAAGGCGCTTAGTGTCCGACAGGGCAGAGCAGCGCAGGGCAGAGCAGAGCAGAGCAGGGCAGGGCAGAGCAGGGCAGAGCAGAGCAGAGCAGAGCAGGGCAGGGCAGAGCAGGGCAGAGCAGAGCAGAGCAGGGCAGCGCAGGGCAGGGCAAAGCAGAGCAGCGCAGGGCAGGGCAGGGCAGGGCAGGGCAGCGTAGGGCAGGGCAGGGCAGGGCAGAGCAGAGCAGAGCAGGGCAGCGCAGCGCAGGGCAGAGCAGAGCAGAGCAGGGCAGAGCAGAGCAGAGCAGAGCAGAGCAGTGGAGGGCAGCGCAGCGCAGAGCAGAGCAGGGCAGAGCAGAGCAGGGCAGAGGATCCAGAGGAGAGTGGAAGGAAGGCAGAGAAGGAAAGACAGGCTGCTGCACTACTACGCTGCTTAGAGACAGAGGACAGAAATAGAAGCCCTTACAAGGAAAGAGTACAGAGGGATAACACACACAGACTGTCTAAGAGAATGCCTAGCAATGAATAGAATGCTTACTTGTTTTCTTACTTGTTTTTCTTACTCAGGTCAGTGGGGAAATGAATGATTTCATGTGTGGATCCAAACTGTATTACTGTAGAGGTTTGAATGTCTCTATAAATGCTTTCAGTAGAGGGCTGCTTTAATTTGTCATCCTCCCTGTGCTGTAATGTATATCTGTTCCCAACAAGCATTACATTAAACTCACTCAATTTAACCTCAATGGTAACCGTATCAAATACGAGATGAACATCTGGTATAAAACTAAAACATAAAAGTGGTTTATAATTAAGGAATAAGGCTCGGGGGTGTGATATATGGCCAATATTCCATGACTAAGGGCCGTGGTATATTATCCATTTACAACAAACCTCCGATGTGCCTTATTGCTATTATAAGCTGGTTATCAACATAATTACAAGAGTAAAAGACATGGTTTGTCATTCCCGTGGTATATGGTCTGATATACTATGGCTTTCAGCCAATCAGCATTCAGGGCTCGTACCACCAAGATTATAATTCCTGTTATATATCTACTGAGAGGCCCCCAAACCTCTTTTTTTCTCAGTGGATGAAAAATGAAATATCTGATTGCTGATGCTATGGATATGCATACAAATCAGTGGATCAGTTCTGTGTGAGAATTTACAGATTGAGCTTTGTATTGTTTTACCTTTATCTCTGTCTGTAGAGACGTGTAGATAACCTGGGACTGTGCATTACCTTTGTATTTTTAGGGTGTTGTCTGGTCAGAGGACAGGAACAGACCCAAAATTATAAAACACAAGCGATCTCTTGCAATGGTTTCACAGTATTGGAGTGGAAATCTCTCAGCTCACCTGTGGTGCAGTTCTAATAGGTAGAATCTGAGGTCCCAGATGGCAACCTACACACACACACACACACACACACACACACACACACTAGTCAGACAGAGTTATTTATGGGACTAGCTTACTGTACTGCTGAACTCATTGAAAGTTTCGCTGTTCGACTGCTTCTAAACTTTCTTCAATAATTAATTTGACTTTGTTTCCCTGGGCCTCTTCCAATAGTTAGTCAACAGGGGATGGCTGACTAGCTCCTCTGATATGATGACTGACCACAAATACGTTCTACTGTCTGTGGTAATGCTGGCCTGGTCTGAGTGGTCCTCACCCTGCAGTATGTCCTCCCGACCTATAGGTGGAGCGTGAGAAGTCAAGCCTCCTGATGAACCTGCAGGAGTCCCAGACCCAGCTGCAGCACATGCAGAGCGCCCTGACGGAGCAACACGAGAACGTCCAACGCCTCACCGAACGCGTCAACGTCATGAAGCACCTCCAAAGTGACAAGGAGATGGCTGATTCTCAGGAGTCTGAGAAGTCCAACGGGTCGCCCTCGCCCTGTCACCGCGACGACGAGGTGGACATCCACGGGATGGACATCCTGGAGTGTAAGTACAAGGTGGCAGTAACTGAGGTGATCGACCTGAAGGCGGAGCTAAAAGCCCTGAAGGAGAACTATAACCAGTGTGTGGAGGGCCAGGGGGAGGAGCGGAGCAGCAACGATGGGAAGGTCCAGGCTCTGGACGAGCAGATCAACCGGCTGGAGCAGAGCTGCCACGATTCCCACGATAGGGTGGCGTGTTTGGAGGTGGAACTAAAGACGGCGATGGATGTGGCCTCAGAGAGCCACAGCATGCTGAACACAGCGCAGGATGAGCTGGTAACATTCAGCGAGGAGCTGGCCCAGCTCTACCACCACGTGTGTCTCTGCAACAATGAGACGCCCAACCGCGTCATGCTGGACTACTACCGCCAGAGCCGTAACACCCGCAGCGGCAGCCTCAAGGGCTCCGAGGACCCCCGGGCACTCCTCTCCCCCCGCCTGGCTAGACGGCTCGCCGCTATCAACGCTGGGTTCACCGAGGCCCCACGGAGCCCCATAGACTCGCCCTCCAAAGAATCCCCCAGTGGGGACAACGTGGAAACAGGGAGGGAATCCCCAGCACCAGGCAGCCAGGGTAGCCCAACCCGCTCCCTCATGGGCTCCCCGGTCATCAACGGCACCAACGGCCCTTCTTCCTCCTCCCCCGTGCCTCCCGAGGCAAGTGGAGATCTGCGTAAGGAGCCCATGAACATCTACAACCTGACCGCCATCATCAGGGACCAGATCAAACACCTGCAGAGAGCCGTGGACCGCTCCCTCCAACTGTCTCGACAGAGGGCAGCCGCCCGGGAGCTGGCCCCCTTGTTCGACAAGGACAAGGAGGCCTGCATGGAGGAAATCCTCAAGCTCAAGTCCCTCCTCAGCACCAAGAGGGAGCAGATTGCCACGCTAAGACTGGTGCTCAAAGCTAACAAACAGGTGAGCAGAGCACTAGGGTTGAGTACCTCTGGTTCCAGATCTGGCCACTACCTGGGAATGTCATCATATTTTTTGGAGCATTCTCTAACAGGTTTGATCAATGTTCCTTTGCATAGAGCATTACATTAGACCTGTTTTTTTTGTTGGTAGAGATATAAAGTCGAAACCACATGTTTAAAATCTGATATCTTGATTTGAACTTAACCCACTCTCTATTCCAGACTGCAGAGGTGGCGCTGGCTAATCTAAAGAGCAAGTATGAGAATGAGAAGTGCATGGTGACAGACACCATGATGAAGCTGAGGAACGAGCTGAAGGCTCTGAAGGAGGACGCTGCCACCTTCTCCTCTCTCAGGGCCATGTTTGCCACCAGGTTAGGGGAATTCTGGGATCTCATGCAGTTAATTACAACACAGATGTGTAAGACTGTGCAAAGAGGATGAGTTTGATCTCAGTGTTTTCCCGGTTTGCACAAGGGTATTTCTTAGTCTCTCTCTGTCTCTCACTCTCTGTCTGTCTATCTGTCTGTATGTCTGTCTGTCTCTCTCTCTCTCTGTGTGTCTCTCTCTGTGTGTGTCTCTCCCTCTCTCTCTCTCTCTCTGTCTCTCTCTCTCGCTCTGTCTCTGTCTCTTTCTCGTTCTGTCTCTGCCTCTGTTTCTGTCTCTCGCTCTGTCTTTCTCTCGCTCTGTCTCTGCCCCTCTCTCGCTTTGTCTCTATCTCTCTCGCTCTGTCTCTGTCTCTGTCTCTCGCTCTGTCTCTCTCTCGCTCTGTCTTGCTCTGTCTCTCGCTCTGTCTCTCTCTCGCTCTGTCTCTCGCTCTGTCTCTCTCTCGCTCTGTCTCTCTCGCTCTGTCTCTGTCTCTCTCGCTCTGTCTCTCTCTCGCTCTGTCTCTGTCTCTCTCTCACTCTCTCTCTCTTGCTCTGTCTCTCTCTCACTCTGTCTCTGTCTCTCTCTCTCTCTGTCTCTCACTCTCTGTCTGTCTATCTGTCTGTATGTCTGTCTGTCTCTCTTTCTCTCTGTGTGTCTCTCTCTCTGTGTGTCTCCCTCTCTCTCTCGCTCTGTCTCTGTCTTTTTCTCGTTCTGTCTCTGCCTCTGTTTCTGTCTCTCGCTCTGTCTTTCTCTCGCTCTGTCTCTGCCCCTCTCTCGCTTTGTCTCTATCTCTCTCTCTCTCTCGCTCTGTCTCTGTCTCTCGCTCTGTCTCTGTCTCTCGCTCTGTCTCTCTCTCGCTCTGTCTTGCTCTGTCTCTCGCTCTGTCTCTCGCTCTGTCTCTCTCTCGCTCTGTCTCTCTCTCGCTCTGTCTCTCTCTCGCTCTGTCTCTCTCGCTCTGTCTCTGTCTCTCTCGCTCTGTCTCTCTCTCACTCTGTCTCTGTCTCTCTCGCTCTGTCTCTGTCTCTCTCGCTCTGTCTCTCTCTCACTCTGTCTCTGTCTCTCTCTCACTCTGTCTCTCTCTTGCTCTGTCTCTCTCTCACTGTCTCTGTCTCTCTCTTGCTCTGTCTCTCTCTCACTCTGTCTCTGTCGCTCTCTTGCTCTGTCTCTCTCTCGCTCTGTCTCTGTCTCTCTTTCGCTCTGTCTCTCTCGCTCTCTCTCTCGCTCTCTCTCTCTCTGTCTCGCTCTGTCTCTGTCTCTCTCGCTCTGTCTCTGTCTCTCTCTGTCTCTGTCTCTGTCTCTCTCTGTCTCTGTCTCTGTCTCTCTCCCGCTCTAACTCTGTCTCTCTCTCGCTCTGTCTCTCTCTCACTCTGTCTCTGTCTCTCTCTCGCTCTGTCTCTGTCTCTCTCTCGCTCTGTCTCTGTCTCCCTCTCGTTCTGTCTCTCTGTCTCTCTCTCGCTCTGTCTCTCTCTCGCTCTGTCTCTCACCCTGTCTCTCTCTTGCCCTGTCTCTCTCTCGCTCTTTCTCTCTCTCGCTCTGTCTCTCTCTCGCTCTGTCTCTCTCTCGCTCTGTCTCTCTCTCGCTCTCTCGCTCTATCTCTCTGTCTCTCTCTCGCTCTGTCTCTCTCTTTCTCTCCTAGGTGTGATGAGTACGTGACTCAGCTGGATGAGATGCAGAGACAGCTGGCAGCGGCGGAGGATGAGAAAAAGACCCTGAACTCCCTGCTCCGCATGGCCATCCAACAGAAGCTGGCCTTGACCCAACGCCTGGAGGACCTGGAGTTTGACCACGAACAGACCAGGGACCGCAGCCGCGGCACAAAGGCGCCCAAGATCAAGAACAGCCCGCCCAAAGTAAGTCGACGAGCCGCTCTCACTGCTCCCCCCAGCCCTACCATGATACACAGCCCTTCCTCCACCAGCTCCCACTCCTTCAACACCTCCCTGACCCTCTGCAGCCCTCCCTCCCTGGAGCTGCCCCTGTCCTCCAACCACTGGTCGGCCTCAGACAGAGGCTCATCCCAGTTCTCTTCCTTGCCTCCCCTGGGTGACCCCCAATGGTCCCTAGGCACTCAGACCTTCATCATTGACCCAGAGTCGCTGAGTTTAGAGTTCTGTAAACTCGTTAACAGTCGAGACTCTGGTCTGCACTCTCCTAGCTCCGCCCCTGCGTCTCCCTACCGCTCACCCATTCCCAAGACTTGGCAACACTTGTCGCCGGGGTCGGTGAGAACTCGTACCCAAAAAGATGCACCTCGGCCCTCTGCTCTGGCCACATCTCCCAGCAACCCTGTCCCTCGCTCCTACAGTTCCCAGATGCCCCAGCCCTGAGTCCAGGGGGGTGGGTTGGAAACAGAGAGGAGGACAGACTGGTTTCCTGTTTCCTGTGTCTGGCTTGACCTATGCCTATGCAGTACTGTGACACTCTTCTCAGGGATTGGCTATGAGAAGGAGCCCAACAGAGCTTGTTCCATCTCAGGACAATACTCAACAGTCTTTTTGTAGTTTGGGGCTCATAAGGCACCACAGTTGCTATTGTCCATTTCTGTAAATAAAGGGATTTAGAGAATAAATGAAATATACTGTATGTGAGAAATATACTAGAATATGTGAAGTTCTAATGAAAAATAATGTAGAATTTTAGTGTATGAGGATGTGGTGTGTTTAATGAGCTAAGATAGTGTGAGGGATACTTGTACATTTTGGAGATATTTGATGCGCTATAACACAATGTATTGTGTATTTGTATTTCCCACCCTTGGCACATACTTCTCATATCACACAACCTAATTATTTTTCCAATGGCTATTAACATTCTTAGGCAATTGATTTTCCCTGTTGTATTCAATGCATATGATAAAGTCTCTTTGAAGTCAATACATGCGTTGCTTTTTCCAACCATCTATAGACTGTGCGTAGAGCCACCACGTGTACTGTGGGCTTCATTGACCAATGGTGCCACTCAGTGGCCGATTTACACAGTTACAGCTGAAACACATTGATAGCCATTGGAATTCCTCAGTCTATCACAGTAGAGGCTGGTGGGAGGAGCTACAGGAGGACGGGCTCATTGTAATGTCTGGAATGGAACTAAGTCAAACATGTGGTTTCTATATGTTTGATGTGTTTGATACTGCTCCATTGATTCCATTCCAGCCATTACAATGAGCCTGTCCTCCTATAGCTCCTCCCACCAGGCTCCTCTGATCTATCCCTATGAATGTTTGCCACAGAAAATATTAAACCTTGTTTAAATCTCTGGGAATCTTCTTTTGTTAAGCAGAGATGGCAGCGATGCAAATTATACAAAGGAACCTTATCTATTTCTTCATTGGTACATTACTATGTAGGCCACTTTACAGTACTTCTCTGGCTTCGTTTACACAGGTAGCCCAATTCTGATCTTTTTTTCGCAAATTTGTCTTTTGACCAATCAGATCAGCTCTGAAGAAGATCTGACGTCAAAAGATTTGATGTAATTGGTCAAAAGACCAATTAGTGGTGTAAACGCAGTCTCTGACACAGTCTATCAATTAAACCATTTTGATAACACTGCAAATCATATTATTAATGTCATGAGAAAAATTTCAAGGAATCATTCTAGTTTGTATTCCCATGATTGATTAACATTTTCAAGCCATTGTATAATATTAATCTTAAATTTTCCACAACTCTAGAGCAAAAAGCATTTGACAGAAGTCCCTTCCACATCTCTACAGAGATACACTGGCTGACCAAGCTCTACCTGATTTCAGAGCCACAATCCATTGTCCCTTCTCTACATTATACTAAGTACACTATAGCTTGACTTCCTTGTTCCTTGTGACCTTTGTCTATAATGAATATAGAAAACATAGCAAACACAGTGCGTGTGCGAGACAGAAACTGAGAGAATGAACTGTCATGCTTTTTCTGTCAGTGTTGATAGATGTTTGTTGTGGCATGCATGTGACTTTGTTCAGTCCGATCTAAGAGAAAGTATATAAATGGTTTAAATGCAGATAAACCATTCGGAGCAGCATGGAAACCAGTGTGACCTCCTCTCTATAATACCCTAACCACACACCCAGCCCTACTACGCTCATATCACCCTGAAAAGGACACGCCCTGAAAAGCACCCCAAATCAACCCTATGCCCATACCATGTAGTGCCAGCAGATGGCAATGTCTACCAGTTACTTCTCACACTGACCGAGCTGTGGTTATTGGCTTTTGGCTCCTACAATGGTCAAATGTTTTTATTGACACGAAAAGAGGTGAAGAATGTCCATGTACATTCAGCTCCAATCTCTGTGACATAACATTGGTTGGACTTCATTCATTCATGTCTTATATTTGTGTATGATATTATAACTCATCTGATCTAAATATGCTGATTTGTTTTTAGCCCATAGCCGTACATGAGCAGCAGTTGATTACTAAGTCTGACAGCCACCATGATAGTGGTTTGTTTTTGTTTGTTTTGTCTCCTTTTGGTGCAGCACAGAAAACTGTGTGTAAATGTTCTATGTGTGTCTGTGTGTTTCCTTGTGTGTGTCCTGTACGTTAATAGTGCTGTCCATCCTTCTCGGGGGATGGATAGAGGAATGCCTTGTCAGTTGGGTCAGATGAGGCTGGTCTTAAATAACGAGCAGTCATTCAGTGATGCACAAGCCCATTATTGGCCTTGCAAAATGAACAGGGAGCTCTCTTTCTCTTTCTCTCTATCTCTCTCCCTTTCTATTTCTTTCTTTCTTTATCTTTCTCACTCTTATATAAACATAAATAACAATTCTCACAATAACAAGTACACAAAATGTACTTCTGTGGTATGTCTGACTGTAGAAAGCATTATCCATTTACTTTCTAGACAAATAAATCATTTAAAAAAAACATAAGAATGTGTAAATTGTATGAACTCAAATGGACTGTATTACAGTAAGATGTTAACTTCCAAAATGTGATATTCCAATAAAATGAAAGCGATTACAAGAAAGATTGCTAAAAGCATAAACATTATAATTCCATATGCTCTCATGTTATACTCCAAAAGAGAGCAGAACGTTTCCCAACTGACGTCCTCTCCTCAGACATGTTGAGTTATTACATGACGAGGTCACTGTGTCTCTGTCCCTGACAATTCTTTCCTCCTGTCTTGTCCACCCGTGTGTCTGTCTGTCCCTCTAACCCTGACTGTCACCACTCTGTATATCTGTCTAATGTATCAGTTTCTCATAGATTGTTAGCAGCCTGCTGCCTCTGCCTCAGTATCGTCACTCTCCCCACAACTAAGAGCCTCCATAGCCTGCAGGTAACGTCCCAGAGGTCTGAGCTCTACATCTCTTTCCACTTCTCTTACTCGCACTACTTGTGCCTTTGGCCTGCAGGATATACACAGCATGCCCCACATGGCTGTTTCTTAAAGGCCCAGTGCAGTCAAAACATTATTTTCCTGTGTTTTATATACTGTACCCTCCACACTTATTGGGACAGTGAAGCATTTTTTTCTTATTTTGGCTCTATACTCCAATAGTTTCAATTAGAAATCCAACAATGTGCAGACTGTCGGCTTTAATATGAGGGTATTGTCATCCATATCAGGTGAACCGTTTAGGGATTACAGCACTTTTTCTACATAGCCCCCCCCCCCCATTTTAGGGAACCAAAAGTATTGGGACGGATTCACTTATGTGTATTAAAGTAATGTAAGTATTTGGTCCCATATTGAAAGCACACAGTGAATACATCAAGCTTGTGACTCAACACATTTGTTGGATGCATTTGCTGTTTGTTTTGGTTGTGTTTCAGAATATTTTGTGCCCAATAGAAATGAATGGTAAATTATGTATTGTGTCATTTTGGAATCACTTTTATTGTAAATAATAATTTAATATGTTTCTAAAAACTTCTAGGTTGTGCATACTACCATGATTATGGATAAACCTGAATGAATCATGGATAATGATGAGTGAGAAAGTTACAGAACGACAAATATCATACCCTCTCAAAAAAGGTGAGAGGTTAGCAAGTCTTAGGGTATGATATTTGTCCATCAGTAACTTTCTCACTCATCATTATTCATGAGTCATTCAGAATGATCTGTAATCACGATACTATCCACATTGATGTAGAAGTATTTAGAAACATGTTCTATTCTTATTTAGTCACTCATAAAAGTGACTCTAAAATGACACAATACATTATTTACCATTAATTTATACTGGGCACAAAATCATCTGAAACACAACCAAAATAAATAGCAAATGCATCCAACAAGTTTGTAAAGTTACAAGCTTGATGTAATCATTGCGTGCTAGGAATATGAGACCGAATACCAAACTTTTGACTAATTCAATACACATATTAGTGAATTTGTTCCAATACTTTTGGTCTCCTAAAATGGGGGGACTATGTACAAAAAGTAAGGCTGACAGTCTGCACTTTAACCTCATAGTCATTGTATCAATTCAAATCCAATGTGCTGGAGTACAGAGCCAAAACAAAATGTGTCACTGTCCCAATACTTTTGGAGCTCACTGTATATTTCCACACTATGAGGTTGGAATAATACTGTGAAATTGTGAAAATCATGAAATTCCCTTTTAGTGTAACAGCTGTTTGAATATAGTACCTGGAATTTCAGCCTCTTTTGGTGGGATGGAGGTGTGGCCTGCATGGTGACATCACCAGGCGGCAAATAAGTGAATACGTCAATAAGAAAAAGAGTTCCAAACATCTGCCAATAACAGCTAGTTTTCAGTTTCCCCTCCCCACTCAGACCATTCCCAGAGAGTTTTTTTATTTTCTTGGTTGTTCTTGACCCTTTGAATTGAAAACAATCACAGTAAGGTTCCCCAGAAATGATTTGATATTGAGATAATAAGGGCTGCATTGGACCTTTAAGACACACAGATATGAATTAATTAACTATAGTAGTTTCATCAAACACATTTCATCACGGGTATCTGTATAATAGTTCACACACACACAAATGATTAACTAACTCATTAAGACGTGAAACTTGTGTATTTTTACTCACAGCACATGGAGTAAAAGGGTGAGGCGTTGGTTTTTATAACTTAGCCACATTAAACTGTTTTGTGCTATTGAGCAGGATAATGGCTATATTACTGTTGGCAAATTCATTGGTTTTGCATGACACTTTTGCCACCAGTAATACTCTGCTTCTTCTACTAATGCAGTCCTAGATCCATTTCATACAGAACTAACTAGTTCATCTCACTACAGTCCCCAACCTCAGCCCTCTATAACCCACCCATACAGTAGGTATCTCATTGCCTCTGAATCGGCACTACAGGCAAATGCGTAACTGCTGACAAATCTAATGTCCTGTCTATTTCTTTTCTTATTCATAGTGTTGTTTGACCAAGTCGGTTCTCCCAAAATATTTTAAATGTGCTTCACCTTTCCTGAAATTTTAACAATTTCCATCACTGTTGTTTCTGGGAACAGTTTTGGTCCCTCCTATTTGTTTGTTTGTTGATTTCTGAGCACTTTATAGCATCATTGGGATACATGTCCTTTTTACTATATTCCCTGCTATCCTGTCCTCTTTCGCTCTACTCTCTTCCCCCTCCCGTCTTCCTCGCAGTCCATGTCCGAGTCCGAACATTGTGACAGCCCTCCAGGAGGACCAGACACCACCCCTCTCCAGCAGCAGCAGAGGCCCCCTGGACCCACTCAACAGCCTGGTCCAGCAGCATCACCCCCCAGGTCCCTAGGCATCTAGCCAGTGCGCCCCTACCCATGGGCCCAGGCCTCCTGGAGACACACAGCAGCAGAGACTCCTGTCTCCCATCTCACTCAACCTGGCATCCCACTTCTGTGTTCCCTCAGTAAGCCCCGCCTCCACAGGCCACACTTTCTCCTTGTTGGTCGGGTTACAAAGAAGATGAGGGTTGCGGTGCTCCTCACTGGTTGGGCTGGAATGACGTCAGATCCTGTCCAGAAAAGATAGACTGGAGGACCGGACTGCAGTGCACACGCCAGACTAGCAAATATTATTGACTTAAACTATGTATTGTATCTATATGATTATTTATTATCTATTTAACTGACTTGGTTATTTATTGATTTGTGTTTTGTTCATATTTGTGTTTTGTGATATCATTTGATTGTTGTTGGTCATTCTTTAAGATGAAATTCAAAATGAGTATTATTGCTGTGGTGTTTAGACTTACTAAACTATGGCTGTTATGTTCTCATTGATATCGTCAAAAAATAAAAACATTTGACATATTTCCAATTGAATATAACAAGGTTTTGGATGGTCTATATCCTACAAGTTTAGCATCACATTTTCTGTCAATAACAAGGTTTCCTTTTGGTTATGTAAGATACTTACAAACTTGCCTAACAGACCAGACAGAATATTAGCCATGTAAAAGCATCAGTTTGTAAGGATCATCTCTAAATGTGTAATAGCTTCTGTCTTTACATGGTAGTGTTGAAGTACACAATGAATTTGATATCATTGTGGAGAGTCTAATTGAATGGAAGTGATATTGCATTACAATGGTAATCTTTGATGAGGTGGGCTGTCTTGATTTTAACTACCAATCTAACATCACTATACTTGAGATGCTTTTTTTATACAACTTTTTTGCAAGACAGAGATGATATTTTTTACATCCGTTTTTTTTTTTTACCACAATCAATACTGAGGTGATTGATTATGTTGTCATGTAGGTGAAATCGGATTTGACATAGACACTCTGATACTAAAGGTAGGAGATGAGGAGGTGACGTCTGGGTTAGTAAGCCTGGATGTGGCCTTTAGAATTGCACCAGTTGACTCGACCCTGGTCTGTGTGACAAGACTCCCCTCCTCAGTTTAGTTTTAACACATTTCAGATAACACAATCCCCCCATGCTGTGGATCCCTAGTAATTTATGTTTCTGCCTAAATAAGGCATTTGAATTCGCTCTTCTTAAACATGGCATTGTATATGTGTCAGAGATTGCTTGTTTAATGTCTAACCCAAAGGAAATGACGGTAATCAAATATCATGCTGGGGCATGAATAAAATACTGTAGTTTCAAACCAAAGGTGAACTACCTTCTCCTCCAAACATTGTTCTTTACAAGCACAATAAGGACTTTGCATTGAAGAAATAACAGTGGACATCTCGATTCAGGCATCTCTCTTCCGGTTATCAGAGCCATGTATAGATCTACACTGTATATGCCTTTGTCGGATATGATATCATGACCAGCAGGCTGAGAACAGGGATGAATACCAAAGTCTTCCAGGATATAGGAAGGATTTTGTGAGTCACACGCTTACACCTTCAGATCAATTTGTATAAAGCTTTGATGATCTGGCTAACCTAGTTGAAACATTAATGCAAGAAGAGCCAAGAACAAACCGTGTGTTTGTGTTGATGATGTAGCTAATGTTTGAGTTGCATGATTCACATCCACTGTATCTCTTTCTCTCTTTCTTTTGAGTCGATAGTAATGATTATGTCTTATGTTTAACTAGTCAGCTTTATTGAAGGGGAATCTGAACACCTAGTTCCTTATAGATTTAAGCCAGATGCATTGTGATAGATTTTTCTTACAGTTCTCTATTCATTCATTCACAAATGTCTGTGGATTTATTGAACTTAATTGGGTTTATTCTGGTGAGACGTGTATACTGTAACCACAAAGGACAATCACCCTTAGAATCCACACAGTTAGTGCTGGTGAAAGCATGTTTGCAACCACATTGTTTGTATTATGAAACCTTGGATGGAACAGAAGAAGATGAAGAAGAGGAGTGAGGTTCAAAGCTCGTCTAGTGACTGGTGTCTGGAGAACATTTTGTCTACTCCTTTGGTTGTTGCGCAAGTTTCTACATTTACATTTACATTTAAGTCATTTGGCAGACGCTCTTATCCAGAGCGACTTACAAATTCATTGGAAGATGGCAATACAGTACAGTGCCCTGGCGTTAGAGACACTAATCAATAAAGAAAAAAGGAATTAAAAGACAGAAATATACTGTATTGGGTTTCTTGATAATGTTTTTTACTCCATTTAAAACAGTGTAACATCGGCTTCAATATCAATAAAAACAACTGTCTTGGAGTAATATAGACTGTATTGGCTGAGTCTTTTTTCTCAAGTATGATGGTCCTAATAACCTTATGTATGTCATCCATTTCATAACAGTTTCCATTTATTTGGAAGTGTTACTTTATCATTATGGATGTTTATTACAGTCAATACCACAGGCACAGCACAACCTGTCATTATTTTACATTAGATTGTATGCAAAACACCTTTCAGCTATTCAAGGAAGTGGTACGTTCTCTCTGTAATCTATTGTTTTCCTACAACCAGCACGATATTCATATCGCAATAATAGCCTATTCATCACTATCTTGTTCCATATCGAACGGGGATGGGGGGGTTCCTCCTCCAATCAGAGCAACGGATACCGTCTGCAACAGTGAAACAGGGCGGGGTTTGAAATAGTCTGCTTGAAGGTGATTGTACAGAGATAAACGGATCATGATGATTTAGGGGAGCGCAGAGCGGACGCACCAGCGCATTGACTTTGGACTTTGTCATCAGCGTTTATAGTGGCTATCTGGGAAAATATATGTGTACTTGCCAGTGACACCTTCAACAAGTTTGTTTGATTTTGCGGTCGATGATTAGTTGGAATATTGTTTGACATGGAATGAAATTAACTGTAGCCTAATATGTTGAATGCTAATTGTGCATTTTAGTGCTCGAGTAGGCTCGACTACCCAATAGAGCTGCTCACTCTGTAAATCTTTTTCGATGTTGGAACGGTCAGCAGAGGATAAGGACATGGACGACTTCAGACGGGTCGCCTTCCGGAGGAAACCCCGAACTTTTGTCGAATCCGACATGGAGCATGATGAATATTCAGGTAAGTGACTGACCGATGACGGTGCGTAGCTGGTTGTCGCGTGTTTCGCTCAAACGGCCAAAAAACATATACAACTCAGATCCTCAACATTGGGTACAGTGAGTGTAATATTTGGTGTAACATGTCTAATAACGTGTGTAGTAGTGCCTTGTTACTGTGAAATGTTAGGGTTTGCTTTTGGCTATTCCATCACAGTGATCATTTTTTACTTTTGTGCATGTGCACATAGAAACTAAAAGAGATTATGTTGCCTGGCTTCACTGTCCGTCCACACTTTATTACTTTAACAATCTTATCGTGTTACTGTAGTTGTATGTACTGTTTCACATACCTTGCACATCATAAATCAATCAAATGTATTTATAAAGCCCTTTTTACATCAGCCGATGTCACAAAGTGCTGTACAGAAACCCAGCTTAAAACCCCAAACAGCAACAATGCAGGTGTAGAAGCATGGTGGCTAGGAAAAAACTCCCTAGAAAGGCAGGAACCTAGGAAGAAACCTAGAGAGGAACCAGGCTCTGAGGGGTGGCCAGTCCTCTTCTGGCTGTGCCGGGTGGAGAATATAACAGTACAGGGCCAAGATGTTCAAACGTTCATAGATGACCAGCAGGGTCAAATAATAATAATCACAGTGGTTGTAGAGAGTGCAACAGGTCAGCACCTCAGGAGTAAATGTCAGTTGGCTTTTCATAGCCTGTCATTCAGAGTTAGAGACAGTGGGTGGGGTAGAGAGAGAGAAAACAGCATGTCTGGGACAGGTAGCACGTCCGGTGAACAAGTCAGGATTCCATAGCCGCAGGCAGAACAGTTGAAACTGGAGCAGCAGCACGACCAGGTGGACTGGGGTCAGCAAGCAGTCAACAGGCCAGGTAGTCCTGAGGCATGGTCCTAGGGCTCAGGTTCTCAGAGAGAGAGAGTGAGAGAGAGAGAATTAGAGGGAGCATTCACACAGGACACCGGATAAGACAGGAGAAACACTCCAGATATAACAGTCTGAACCTAGTACCTAGAGGCTGAGACAGGAGCCTCCAGTCATTGGGTGAAAATAAATGGTTGCCATAATCTTGGGCTAGGCTATTGAGCTATTGTGAAAGTATGGAATGGCCAACACACCTGTAGTATGTGTTTGTACAGAGAGGGGATTGCATTGCACTAGCCTGCTGACTGCTGAACAGTCAGATATGTATGAGGGGGAAGGTTGCAGACATGCCTTAACCTGTTATGTAATTTCTTTAATGCCTCAAATAGTTTTCTATTTCAACCCCTTGACTAGTGTTCCTTCTTTCTGTTGTTACTGAGAGTCTGTCCAGCCTGTGCCTAGGCATGCTACAGAGAGAGAGGGGTAGAACACTTACATAGCCCAGTCTTGTCTCTCCCTGTCGTGGGGAGATTAAATGTGGTTGTGCAAACAACATAAAGCATTGCAAATATTTGATTGAAATCAGAGCCAACTATAGCCTACGTGCCTTCTGTTTGGTGAAAACTTTGCCTTTGTCACCTCCAGGAGAGAGTGGTGAGGTGACCCTTTAAGGCTGAGTTCATATTAACGGAAATAGAAAAATTAGATGTCACTTAATTAAATCAAGTGGGGTGAGCCAGCAGCCGACTCTATAAGAGGTGAGATAATACTGTAGAGTTCAGAGACACCATGTGATCAGTCATGAGTCATCCTCAAGCGTCTCCTCTGGCCTGCAGTCACCTGCTGCTCTACCCCCTGTAGTGCCTTGTTGTCGGAGGTCAAGCAGTTGCCATACCAGGCAGTGATGCAACCAGTCACATCAACACAATTATCCCAGAAACTACAGACCCAATACCGCCTCCACAGATCCACAGATGATGCAATCTCTATTGCACACCATACTGCTCTTTCTCACCTGGACAAAAGGAACGTCTATGTGAGAATGCTATTCACTGACTACAGCTCAGCGTTCAACACCATAGTGCCCTCAAAGCTCATCACTAATCTAAGGACCCTGGGACTAAACACCTCCCTCTGCAACTGGGTCCTGGACTTTCTGACGGGCCACCCACAGGTGGTAAGGGTAGGTAACAGCACATCTGCCACGCTGATCCTCAACACAGGGGCCCCTCAGGGGTATGTGCTCAGTCCCCTCCTGTATTCCCTGTTCACTCATGACTGCATGGCCAGGCAACACCATCATTAAATTTGCCGACGACACAACAGTGGTAGGCCTAATCACCGACAACGATAAGACACCCTATAGGAAGAAGGTCAGAGACCTGGCCATGTGGTGCCAGGATAACAACCTCTCCCTCAAAATGATCAAGAAAAAGGAGATGATTGTGGACTACAGAAAAAGAAGGACCAAGCCCGCCCCCATTCTCATTGACGGGGCTGTAGTGGAACAGGTTGAGAGCTTCAAGTTCCTTGGCGTCTACATCACCAACAAACCATCATGGTCCAAACACACCAAACAGTCGTGAAGAGGGCACAACATTGCCTGTTCCCCCTCAGGAGACTGAAAAGATTTGGCATGGATCCTCAGATCCCCCAAAAGTTTGACAGCTGCACCATCGAGAGCATCCTGACTGGTTGCATCACTGCCTGGTATGGCAACTGCTTGGCCTCCGACCACAAGGCACTACAGGGGGTAGTGCATACGGCCCAGTACATCACTGGGGCCAAGCTTCCTGCCATCCAGGACCTCTATACCAGGCAGTGTCAGAGGAAGGCCCTGAAAATGGTCAAAATATTCCAGCCATCCTAATCATAGACTGTTCTCTCTGCTACCGCATGGCAAGCAGTACTGGAGCGCCAAGTCTAAGTCCAAAAGGCTTCTTAACAGCTTCTACCCCCAAGCCATAAGACTCCTGAACAGCAAATCAAATTGCTACCCAGACTATTTGCATTGTCGTCGTCCCCTTTACGCTGCTGCCACTGTCTGTTTATTATCTATTCATAGTCATTTTAACTCTACCTACATGTACATATTACCTCGACTAACCTGTGCCCCGCACATTGACTCTGTACCGGTAATCCCTGTATATAGCCTCCACATTGACTCTGTACCGGTACCCCCTGTATATAGTCTCCACATTGACTCTGTACCGGTACTCCCTGTATATAGCCTCCACATTGACTCTGTACCGGTACCCCCTGTATATAGCCTCCACATTGACTCTGTACCGGTAATCCCTGTATATAGCCTCCACATTGACTCTGTACCGGTACCCCCTGTATATAGTCTCCACATTGACTCTGTACCGGTACTCCCTGTATATAGCCTCCACATTGACTCTGTACCGGTACTCCCTGTATATAGCCTCCACATTGACTCTGTACCGGTACCCCCTGTATATAGTCTCCACATTGACTCTGTACCGGTACTCCCTGTATATAGCCTCCACATTGACTCTGTACCGGTACCCCCTGTATATAGTCTCCACATTGACTCTGTACCGGTACTCCCTGTATATAGTCTCCACATTGACTCTGTACCGGTACTCCCTGTATATAGCCTCCACATTGACTTTGTACCGGTACTCCCTGTATATAGTCTCCACATTGACTCTGTACCGGTACTCCCTGCATATAGCCTCCACATTGACTCTGTACCGGTACTCCCTGTATATAGTCTCCACATTGACTCTGTACCGGTACTCCCTGTATATAGTCTCCACATTGACTCTGTACCGGTACCCCCTGTATATAGTCTCCACTTTTGTTTGTTGGCATCTTAGGAATTGTTCTGCTTGCTGAGTGAAATTTCCTTCATTAACCACAGACAGCAAGTAGCTGGATCTAAAAGTGTTGTCTGGTCACCTGGCCATAGTATGATGCCATCCTCTGGGGCCATAACAAAGGTTCTGTTTGTGTTCCCTTTGCCCTGGGAAGGAGCAGGGCACCCTGGGATAGCATAGCTGGGCTGGATGCATCAATGGCTCTGTGGTGTATTGTTATTGTGGTGGTTGTTGCGCTGAGCTGAGCCCTCTGTCTCTCTCAACTAGCTTTAACTCACTCTCAACACCTTGTGTTGCACAACTCACTCAGTTCATTATAAATATCAGAGCTTTATTATAGTCTGTTAAGTTGGCATGCCATAAACATGGGTTATTACCACCTCATTAATTGTTAGCCATGGCGGCAGGGTAGCCTAGTGGTTAGATCATTGGACTAGTAACCGGAAGGTTGCAAGTTCAAATCCCCAAGCTGACAAGGTACAAACTCTGTCGTTCTGCCCCTGAACAGGCAGTTAACCCACTGATCCTAGGCCGTCATTGAAAATAAGATTTTGTTCTTAACTGACTTGCCTTGTAAAATAAAGGTAAACATTACAGTGACAGCCTTCCTGTAGCTGCATCTTTCTGCATAGACTAATGTATGAATGATGATTTGTCAGAATGAGGAACCAGAGGTCTTCAGGTTTCCCCACGGAGGCTCTATTGAACAGTTTAGGTTAGGTTACTATGCTAATGCTCTTCTGTGATTTTTGGTTTTGTTTTCTCTCTGCGCTCCTGCTTTGGTATGAGCATGTGACTGTGATATGATAGCCCATATCATGAGGTTAGAATCAAAGTCAGACTACATTGATCTTCATCACATGCTTTAAGTTAGGCCCTGCATGTTCAAGATTTTGATTTGACCCAAGGTCAAATTTTTTTTTTTGTTGCCACAAAGTCAATGAATGTTTATTGGAGTGTTCTCTTAATAATAATTGAATGCGTTGATTTCATCCATCCAAGTCTCAAATGTGATTTAGATTCTATATGGGATTCAAGTTTTGGCATGAAGCTATGACTATCAATACTGTAACTCTTGGAATGTAACAGTACAGCTCTATGGAAGATACAGATACAGTGGGTATCATAAGTATTCACCCCACTTGGATTTTTTCACTTTTCATTTTGTTACGTTACAAAGTGGGATTGAAATTAATTTAATTGCAATTGTATTTTGTCATTGATCTACACAAAATACTATGTAATGTCAAAGTGGAAGATAAAACTCCTGCCTCCTGAGTGGCTCAGTTGCAAGCTGTGCCACTAGAGATCCTGGTTTGAGTCCAGGCTGTGTCGCAGCCGGCCACGACCGGGAGACCCATGGCCTGGCACACAATTGGCCCAGCGTCATCCGGGTCAGTGGAGGGTTTGGCTGCAGGGATGTCCTTGTCCCATTGCGCTCTAACGACTCCTGTGGCGGGCCGGGCACAGTGCACGCTGACACAGTCGCCAGGTGTACGGTGTTTCCTCCGACACATTGGTGCGGCTGGCTTCCAGGTTAAGTGGGGATTGTGTCAAGACGCAGTGTGGCTTGGCGGGTTGTTTTTCGGAGGATGCATGGCTGTCGACCTTCGCCTCTCCCGAGACCGTACAGGAGTTGCAGCGTTGAGACTGTAACTACCAATTGGATACCATGAAAAAGGGGTACATTTTTTTTATTTTTAAAAAACAAATTAAAAAATGGAAGAAAAAACTCCCGTCTTTGCCGATTTCAAGCATACCCATACCATGATGGGCTAGAAAATTAAGAGGCAGTTACTCAGTGAAGTGTTGTGTTCAGTGGAGGCTGCTGAGGGGAGGACGGCTCATAATAATGGCTGGAACGGAGCAAATGGAATGTCATCAAACACATAGAAACCATGTGTTTGATGTATTTTATACCAGTCCACTGATTCTGCTCCAGCAATTATCATGAGCCCATCATCCACAAGGAAGGTGCAACCAACCTCCTGTAGTTGTGTTGGATTTGCACCAAACATAAAGGCTTTATTTAGGGCAAAAGGTTTTTTAATTTGTCTCAGACTGCTCTGGCAATTCTCACATAGACACTTCATTGAGAGGAAGGATGTATGATATGATTTTTACATTTGTATATGTACAGTGGGGCAAAAAAGTATTAAGTCAGCCACCAATTGTGCAAGTTCTCCCACTTAAAAAGATGAGAGAGGCCTGTAATTTTCATCATAGGTACACTTCAACTATGACAGACAAAATGAGAAAAAAAATCCAGAAAATCACATTGTAGGATTTTTAATTAATTTATTTGCATATTATGGTGGGAAATAAGTATTTGGTCAATAACAAAAGTTTATCTCAATACTTTGTTATATACCCTTTGTTGGCAATGACAGAGGTCAAATGTTTTCTGTAAGTCTTCACAAGGTTTTCACACACTGTTGCTGGTATTTTGGCCCATTCCTCCATGCAGATCTCCTCTAGAGCAGTGATATTTTGGGGCTGTTGCTGGGCAACACGGACTTTCAACTCCCTCCAAAGAGTTTCTATGGGGTTGAGATCTGGAGACTGGCTAGGCCACTCCAGGACCTTGAAATGCTTCTTACGAAGCCACTCCTTTGTTGCCCGGGCTTTGTGTTTGGGATCATTGTCATGCTGAAAGACCCAGCCACGTTTCATCTTCAATGCCCTTGCTGATGGAAGGAGGTTTTCACTCAAAATCTCACTATACATGGCCCCATCCACCCCCATGCTTCACAGTAAGTATGGTGTTCTTTGGATGCAACTCAGCATTCTTTGTCCTCCAAACACGACGAGTTGAGTTTTTACCAAAAAGTTATATTTTGGCTTTATCTGACCATATGACATTCTCCCAATCTCTTCTGGATCATCCAAATGCTCTCTAGCAAACTTCAGACGGGCCTGGACATGTACTGGCTTAAGCAGGGGGACACGTCTGGCACTGCAGGATTTGAGTCCCTGGCGGCGTAGTGTGTTACTGATGGTAGGCTTTGTTACTTTGGTCCCAGCTCTCTGCAGGTCATTCACTAGGTCCCCCCGTGTGGTCTGGATTTTTTTCAGGTCATTCACTAGGTCCCCCTGTGTGGTCTGGATTTTTTGCTCACCGTTCTTGTGATCATTTTGACCCCATGGGGTGAGATCTTGCGTGGAGCCCCAGATCGAGGGAGATTATCAGTGGTCTTGTATGTCTTCCATTTCCTAATAATTGCTCCCACAGTTGATTTCTTCAAACCAAGCTGCTTACCTATTGCAGATTCAGTCTTCCCAGCCTGGTGCAGGTCTACAATTTTGTTTCTGGTGTCCTTTGACAGCTCTTTGGTCTTGTCCATAGTGGAGTTTGGAGTGTGACTGTTTGAGGTTGTGGACAGGTGTCTTTTATACTGATAACAAGTTCAAACAGGTGCCATTAATACAGGTAACGAGTGGAGGACAGAGAAGCCTCTTAAAGAAGAAGTTACAGGTCTGTGAGAGCCAGAAATCTTGCTTGTTTGTAGGTGACCAAATACTTATTTTCCACCATAATTTGCAAATAAATTCATTAAAAATCCTACAATGTGATTTTCTGGATTTCTTTTCTTCATTTTGTCTGTCATAGTTGAAGTGTACCTATGATGAAAATTACAGGCCTCTCTCATCTTTTTAAGTGGAAGAACTTGCACAATTGGTGGCTGACTAAATACTTTTTTGCCCCACTGTAGTTGTTTTGTGAAAATCATGATGAAACTGGACATTTTAGGCCCTTTTTTAGAACTATACATGTCTCCTGTAAAACACTATGATCCGTGAACCGTACAGACAACATATTGGTGTCATTATACTCCTTATAGTGTGTCCTATAATAAGGACTAGGCTTATATTCTGGATAATGTTTTTCTCATATGAATTTATTAAAGATTATAAATATTATTATTAATAATAATGAAGGTACACTTTCTGATTTTGCTTTTTTATATATATACTGTTTATATATATTTTTTACATATTGTTAGGAACAATATACTCTTCAAACAATTTACATTTCTGTCAGGACCCGGTTACGAACCTGGGTCTCCGGAGTGAGAAACAGTCACTTAACCAACTGAGCCACGAATAGTCAGCAGAGCCCAGAAGATGAGGCAGACACAGCAGTACTTAAGACGGTGTATTTAATAAAGTAAAAAGGAGAAGTCCTTCAATACAAAAATGGCAAATCCAAAAGGTGGTAGGAATAGCACAAAAAAGCCTCAAGAGATACTCAAAAACAAAAACAGAATTCCACAAGAGCATCCACCGGAATCGACAAGAATACACAGAACACTAGGGCTGGGTGCTAACATACAAACACAGAGCACAGAACTGAGGGAAACTAAGGGTTTAAATACAATCAGGGGAAACGAGGCACAGGTGCAAATAATAATGGGGAACAAGGGAAAAAACACAAGGTCAAAAAGCACAATGGGGGCATCTAGTGACCAAAACCCGGAACAACCCTGGCCAAATCCTGACAATTTCCAGAGTGGGCTCTCTTACTTTTTGGGATATGACCCATTTTATACATAGAAACATTATAGGTAATTAACCAATCACAACCCTCCTTTAGGATTTGTTGGGTTCTGAGAATATGAAAATATACTTATTCATGTCACTGATGGAGTGCTAAGGTTTAGAGACTCTACACCAGAAGTTAAGGGTTATAGGAGGAAGGTATATAGTGTGCGCAACTAAGCTTGGAATGTGTTGAGTGCAGGGAAGCGATTACATGTGGCAGGCATTGATAATGGGAGACGTGTGGAGATCTTGGAAACTAACAATGTCACTGAGGGAGAGAGTGTAATGCATAACATTTACATTATTTCAGGATATGTTATTGGTACACATCAGGGATCCTCTGAGAGGAGAAGAGACAGTCTGGTATCAATAACCATGACAGCCTTGAGTTGGGGAAGAGTGAGCACTTTGGGGTCGAGGTCAGGTCAGATGAAGTGAGGAAGAACAGATATCACTAATGTTCTGTCTAGCAACAGAGATGCATTGGCTGTTCCGATGTGGAGGAGGAGACTCAGCCTAGGAGAAAGGGTTAAATATCAGTGCTTGTGTGAAATGTTTTTTGTCTGAATCCAGCTGTATCAACCCTTTGGGAAGAATTCAACTTGGTTAAACTTCTCTAGTGTCCGTGAGTTATTTACTCAAAATTAGAACCTAACAGATTGTACAGTACATTCAGCAAATCACCAACAGAGGGAGTTCACTTTGAATCTATTTTCCTGTGTTTGAATCTATTCACTGTGTTGGTGGTGCTCATGTATCATAACTTAAAAAGTAGCAGAGAGTCCACTCTGGAAATGTGATGTACTGTAGTTGTAGAGTATATTGTTGGCAGAACAATCTGAGATAGCAAAAATATGTTTTTGTGTGGTTTAATACATCATCCTCAGCATAAT
This sequence comes from Oncorhynchus masou masou, assembly GCF_036934945.1. Lineage (NCBI taxonomy): Eukaryota > Metazoa > Chordata > Actinopteri > Salmoniformes > Salmonidae > Oncorhynchus > Oncorhynchus masou. The sequence continues at coordinate 19,422,603 of NC_088233.1, read as the reverse complement.
TATTAACTTGACCATGCTGATTTGTTATTGTTACCCATCTACCAATCACAGTCCTTCTTTGTGAGGCTTTCGAAAAGCTCCCTGGCCTTTGTAGTTGAATCTGTGCTTGAAATTCAATACTTGACTGAGGGACTTCACAGATTTTGTATGTATGGGGGACAGAGGATGGGATAGTCATTGAAAAATCATGTCAACCCCTATTATTTCACATTATTGGTATGCCGAGAAGCCCTCCCTTCCCTCTGGGAATATATCATCACAGTGAGGTAGGTGGGTGTGTTCCTTACATAGCAGGAACCGGGTAATATCGCTCTTTCAATATTCCTCAGAGAGTTTTAGTCTACACACCCGTACCCCTATTTTGAACTGTGGTGTAATTAATAATTCCAGTTCCCAACAACTCCAGGTCAGGGTAGATAGTCACTAAGGTCAGGGGTAGGGATTGGTGTCAGGGGTAGGGATTGGTGAGTCTGCAACCACTAGGTCAAGGGATGAGTCTGCAACCACTAGGTCAGGGGTAGGGATTGGTGAGTCTGCAACCACTAGGTCAGGGGTAGGGATTGGTGAGTCTGCAACCACTAGGTCAGGGGTAGGGATTGGTGAGTCTGCAACCACTAGGTCAGGGGTAGGGATTGGTGAGTCTGCAACCACTAGGTCAGGGGTAGGGATTGGTGAGTCTGCAACCACTAGGTCAGGGGTTGGGATTGTCAGGGGTGAGTCTGCAACCACTAGGTCAGGGGTAGGGAAGTCTGCAACCACTAGGTCAGGGGTAGGGATTGGTGAGTCTGCAACCACTAGGTCAGGGGTAGGGATTGGGAGTCTGCAACCACTAGGTCAGGGGTAGGGATTGGTGAGTCTGCAACCACTAGGTCAGGGGTAGGGATTGGTGAGTCTGCAACCACTAGGTCATTGGTGAGTCTGGGTAGGGGTAGGGATTGGTGAGTCTGCAACCACTAGGTCAGGGGTAGGGATTGGTGAGTCTGCAACCACTAGGTAGGGGTAGGGATTGGTGAGTCTGCAACCACTAGGTCAGGGGTAGGGATTGGTGAGTCTGCAACCACTAGGTCAGGGGTAGGGATTGGTGAGTCTGCAACCACTAGGTCAGGGGTAGGGATTGGTGAGTCTGCAACCACTAGGTCAGGGGTAGGGATTGGTGAGTCTGCAACCACTAGGTCAGGGGTAGGGATTGGTGAGTAGGTCAGGGGTAGGGATTGGTGAGTCTGCAACCACTAGGTCAGGGGTAGGGATTGGTGAGTCTGCAACCACTAGGTCAGGGGTAGGGATTGGTGAGTCTGCAACCACTAGGTCAGGGGTTCAGCTGAGGAATGATTTTGGTCGGGGGGCCGGAATATAATTCTAATAATTTGTACACAGCAAATTAACCACAACTAAGCCCAAAAATAGATTGTATTTCAAAATAACAATAATTTAATACCTTGATTACATTGAGACACAATCACATATTTTTAATATTTATTTGACCTTTATTTAACTAGGCATGTCAGTTAAGAACAAATTCTTATTTGTCTATGTTTTGTCTTTTTTTATTTGTGGGAATACTTGGGAACATATTTCTTAAATTAAACTAATTTGAAGCTGAATTTTTTTGGTCTCTTGACCAAAAAAAAATATATATATATATTTTTTGTTTATGAAAAACTGGGAGGGGGGGGGGGAATCCCTTTCCGGTTTTGATAACATACAATGACAACATACAATGATAACATACAATGGAATATCTTCTGTTTCCCCCTGTTTGTTCTATTAGATGTTAAGGAAAAATATAGCTTCCCATGGTTTGGTTTACCTTATGTTCATATGAAATTATCCTCTGTTATTGCATTATACCCCTCCTATCTGGCCAATGACTGTTTTTTGACAAATAAAGAGAAGTTGACAGTGCAGCCTCAGCCGTGTGTTTCTTTACCCAGGATGTGAATGGTCAATTTGATAGGATGAGTCTACTATTATCAGACGTGTTTGCCTGGAGGTGTTTTTCTCCAGCCTAGTGGGCAATACGTTTAGTGGTGGGAAAAGTACCACTCACCCTTTTCCCAGGTGTGAGGGAGTACTCCACCACACACACACACCCTACCGTTCTCATTCTGGGAAGATGGGGCATTCCTTCCCCAGGCCTACGGGGAGGTGAAGGGAAGGGGATTATTTAAGTGTGTTTGTACAGAAATGTGTGTATGAGTTTGTCTGGGCTGGAGGGAGGGGAAGGGTCTGGTGACACACTTCCTGCAGTTGTCCCCCCACCACCTGCCCAGGTTTCTCTGTTTGTTTCAGTCAGCACACCCATGTGAATGTTCAACGCCACTGAATTTTTCAACTCCGGTCCTATTTAATGTTGTTGTGTTTACCTTGCCTGGTTTGAGGCAAGGGAAACCCCAAATCCATCATTCAGTGAGCCCATAGACCCAACAGAAAGGAGATACTAAAGAGACTTTACACTCCTAAAGCCCACTGAAGCAACACCAGCCCAAACCCATTCTTGCCAAAAGGTAACTGGTTAGCTGGCTCAGTCACAGTTCCTGTTTTTCTTTCCATTCAACTGCCGGTGATTCCTGACTGTGGTGTGTTGTTTCCCGCCTGGCTGACAGCGTGCTGCTCTGAGGCTCCTCTGAGTTGACTCAGCTCTCTGGTCCAGTCCACAGTCTTAGAGCTCGGCAGAGGAGCGTAGGGAGAGACACAGACACATGTCACTCTGAACATAGAGGAACTTACAGGGAAACGGAGAGCACCCCATCCTTCATATAGGTCTACTACTGCTTTCCCCAACTCTCTCTCCAGCTCACCCAGTACAGGGAGCTCCATAGGCCCATCCATTGTTCAGCTGGTGGAGAGAGAGGGAGAGGGCGAGGGAGGGAGGATGGTGATTTTGGGCAACCATTCACATGCAGGAAGTGTGGCCTCAGTCCCAGTGTCAGATGCACTTTCCTTGCCACTCTGGTTTTCTGGCTCTGTATTCCACATTCTGTCCTTCTCTGCCTGACTGTACGCCCAGCGACTTGCTCCAGTTGTCAGCCCTACCGACCGGACAGGGAGACAGGATGGACTGCCTGGCCAGTGGCTACCGCAGGTCCCGAAGGCTGCGCTGCCACATCTCCTCGGGTAGGTGACCTGGGAGTTACAGGAGTAGGACACCATGTTGGACACAGTGACACTCATCAAAGAATGCAGGGGACCCCCAAGGCCATGTGTTGTCACCCTAGTATAGAGCCTACAGGGTATGAAAATGAAAGATTTTGAAAGGTGTTCTCTAAAGATAAGGCGTTGACTTTGGATACTGAAAATGAACCGACGGTTCATATTTGAAAATAAACCTGAACCTGACACAACAAATGAGCTTTTGGCAAAACAAACTAACAGTTAAAAATAAGTAAATAAAAAAATAAGTAAATAAATAAAGCATTTCTTGTAATGGCACATTGAGGTCACAGTCAATTGTGTGGGGACAATGGTTTCTCAGAATCATATCCCTCTAACCCACAGTCTTCTCTGCTATGGTTTTGGAGAAGAAAAGGTAAAGCTGTTTCTGTTGTTAAGATGTGGAGACTTACTGTGGGCCTGTTGGATTGAAGTCAATGGTTCCAGTTTTTGCACATTTACACAGCGAGAGAGGGATGTACTCCCTGTGTATCTCTTTAACCTGGCTCTATACTGAAGTGTTGACTATATAAACTATATAGATTCAGACAGAGTACAGGTATGACGCAGGAGTAGACATAAGTAAAAGTGAGTGTCTGAGAGAACAAGGGATGGTGTGCAAATGGTGATTTGAATGTAACAACTTCATCCCACTTCATGTTCCAATCTGAACCTGGGATTTGTGTCCCTATGTCCCTACACCATCCCTGCCACCCACACAGCCATCTTAGAAGCATGCTAACCCCTTTCCTCCAGCACAACTGGCCTCTATCCTGCCTCCCGTTAACTGATATGATGTGCAACTGATCTGTATTCTCCACCAGTGAAGACTCCATTTTATGAACATTATCTTTTGGCTATGCTCCCAGACGTCAGATGCTCCATTCATTTTTCTGCCCATTCTAACATATTACAGCTCTATCACCATATGATTATTTTTCTGCCCATTCTAACAAATTACAGCTCTACGACCATATGTTTATTTTTCTGCCCATTCTAACATATTACAGCTCTACGACCATATGTTTATTTTTCTGCCCATTCTAACATATTACAGCTCTACGACCATATGTTTATTTTTCTGCCCATTCTAACATATTACAGCTCTATGACCATATGTTTTTAAAAGTGACATATTGTGTCACATAAACGGGAGCAAATCACACAAAGAAGTTGTTGACACGAGAGACCGAGAGAGTGATTTGGAAATTGATACCGCCCTGTCCCAGTGAACTGCTTCGGTCTAATTTATTCTTATATAATTTGTTGTTTATTATTTATGTAACTAACAAGTATTTCTTCCAAAATTACATAACATTTATTACACAGCAATAGGCAACAGCTATAAATAAAATAAAATTTATTTATATAGCCCTTCGTACATCAGCTGATATCTCAAAGTGCTGTACAGAAACCCAGCCTAAAACCCCAAACAGCAAGCAATGCAGGTGTTGAAGCACGTTGGCTAGGAAAAACTCCCTAGAAAGGCCAAAACCTAGGAAGAAACCTAGAGGGGAACCAGGCTATGAGGGGTGGCCAGTCCTCTTCTGGCTGTGCCGGGTGGAGATTATAACAGAACATGGCCAAGATGTTCAAATGTTCATAAATGACCAGCATGGTCAAATAATAGGTCTGGGACAGGTAGCACGTCCGGTGAACAGGTCAAGATTCCATAGCCGCAGGCAGAACAGTTGAAACTTGTGCAGCAGCACGGCCAGGTGGACTGTGGAAAGCAAGGAGTCATCATTCCAGGTAGTCCTGAGGCATGGTCCTAGGTCTCAGGTCCTCCGAGAGAGAGAAAGAAAGAGAGAATTAGAGAGAGCATACTTAAATTCACACAAGACACCGGATAAGACAGGAGAAGTACTCTAGATATAACAAACTGACCCTAGCCCCCCGACACATAAACTACTGCAGCATAAATACTGGAGGCTGAGACAGGAGGGGTCAGGAGACACTGTGGCCCCATCCGATGATACCCCCGGACAGGGCCTAACAGGAAGGGTTAACCCCACCCACTTTGCCAAAGCACAGCCCCCACACCACTAGAGGGATATTTTCAACCACCAACTTACCATCCTGAGACAAGACCGAGTATAGCCCACAAAGATATCCGCCACGGCACAATCCAAAGGGGGGCTCCAACCCAGACAGGAATATCACATCAGTGACTATAAGGCCCATGAGCTGAGCATTATTCTGTTTGATACTCATTCAGTCTCATGGTTGAGATACATGTTGTTGAGCATGAGCGCACTTACAGCTACCAGCCTGGGGGAAAATACTCTCTTGATCTCTGAGTCCTCGGAACCGTCGCCGCTCTTAAGTTCGTGTGTGTGTGTGTGTGTGTGTGTGTGTGTGTGTGTGTGTGTGTGTGTGTGTGTGTGTGTGTGTGTGTGTGTGTGTGTGTGTGTGTGTGTGTGTGTGTGCGTGTGAGGAGGGATAACTCTCCCTCCGTTCATTGTAGAGTAAAAGAAAGGGAGGAAAGAGTGTTAAGCATGATTTCTTTCTGTGGGCCAGCACAACCTGGTCTAATAGGCTAGACGTAACATAGTAAATGTAAATCGGGGACACTCAGATGCATGAGATATGTTACGTTTGGTTACATAAGACAGAAGGTTACTTTAGGCAAAATCATCTAAAACCCAAAGGTTACGTGTTCAAATGTCATCACAAACAACTTTAATATTTTAGCTAATTAGCAACTCTGCAACTACTTACTACCTTTTACCTACTCTGCAACTACTTACCATGTTAGTTAACCCTGACCCAGGCGTTCCAAAACTTTTTTGTCCCACAACGCAATTTTGATATTTGAAAATTCTCGCAACCCCAATCATATGAAAAAACTTATGTAATTAACAGCCAATGTTAACTTTTTAATATTGGGCTATGACAGTCGATTTCAAATTAGTCTGACATAACGTATCATATCTCACCAGCACTAATGAGATGGGAGTGCTTGATAAATGTCACGTCGGAGCTTCATCAAGGTCAGGGGGTGTGGTCGACAGTGCGCACCAGATCTCTGCTGTCACATCCAGCCTGGATCGATATTTGGTTTTAATGCAGATGAGAGCACTGATGGTGCTTTCAAGACAACTGGGAACTCTGAAAAATACAAGGTAGAATCATAACGTCAGCAATCTTCAGGTCGGAAAGTCGGAGCTCTAGAAAGAGGCCCGAGTTCTCGAGTTGGAATTCGGAGTTGGATGACCGTTCAAAACGAGTTTTCCCAGTCTAAGCTCGTTTTTTTCAGAGTTCCCAGTTGTTTTGAACGTGGCATTGATGCTCAGAGGGAACCAAAAATCCTCCGTAGTGACCTGTGAATGCATTCGGTCATATGACAGCACGATCAGCTGTCACGTGACCGAATGTCATGTGACGGCAAGTCAACTGGGCCAGTATCACAGTCAAACGGATTGGGAAGTAGGTCCCAAAGTACTTTTCCAAGCGTTGGAGGTGAGCAGTCATCACTTGTGTGGGACACTTACTGATGATGTTTTCTGTTGGAAACATGCACAGCCGAGGCAATGGAGCATGCTTCGCTTTTGAAATATTGTCTCTCCAATAAGAATTCTTTCCTCTATATCCACTGATTTGGTCACTCATCTGTGTAACTGTTTGTATTTCCTCTGCATGTTTGTCCAGCTGGAAGAAGAAAGCTGGGAGCAGCAGGCTTGCTCCTTTCAGCACACTCATTGTTACAATGTGGGGAGGGTCACATGAGAGAGGACTGGAAACACTAAACACAGCCTTATGGTTACTAGATAAGACACTTAATTGACTGCTGCATCAGTTCAGTTGCATCATGTAAAATGAGTAGTCACAGTGGAATAAAAATGATATTTTTGATTGGGGGGGACATTATGTTGTCAATTTAGAATTCCAGAATGGAGAGAATCTAAATAAATATTCATATTCTATTCATGTCTTTATGTATGTCCCTCTGGCCATTTGGTCATGGCCAGCTGTTCTCTGGCTGCGGTAGTGAGGATGGCTATGGGCCTGGGTTACTGAGTGGAAAGGGGGAAGCTCCCACATGGAACAACCAACCATGTCTACAGCTTACTAGGAAATGAATCAAATGAGAGGTGATTTGATCATTGGGATCTGTCAGCAGATATCTATTGTTCAAGGTTATCAATTTGTTGTGTGCATATATGTTGTTTTGAGGCACATGGAACATACATGTAACTGGAAAAATGAAGGAAACACTTGAGTAAATTAGGGATAGAAAGTATATTGAAAGCAGGTGCTTCCACACAGGTATAGTTCATGAGTTAATTATTAAGCAATTAACATCCCATCATGCTTAGGGTCATGTATAAAAATATCCCAATATTTTGGCTAGCATGGCTAGAAGAGATCTCAGTGACTATGAAAGAGGGGTCTTAAAGGATCATAGGGGATTTAAAGGGTGTGTGACCAGATCTCAACCCAATTGAACAGATGCCAAAGAAAAAGTTTTCCACCACCATCAACAAAACACCAAATAATGGATTTTCTCATGGAAGATGGTGTCACATCCCTCAAATAGGTTTCCAGACACTTGTACAATCTATGCCAAGGTGCATTGAAGCTGTTCTGGCACGTGGTGGCCCAGCACCCGATTAAGACACTTTATGTTGGTGTTTCCTTTATTTTGGCAGTTACAGTACCTGTAGCTAGTTTAAAAATTCAGCTTGTATGTACAGATGATTGATTCTAGCACCAGCAGGACTGATCTGTGTTGCAATGTTTTAATGGCAGAACAATTCTGGTGAGATACCTTAGCATTACCAATAAAGGGTTATGTTTAGCATTTTAACAGTCTCTGTGTGAGGTTATTATATCTCTGTACTTCCTGGAGTTCCTCTTCTCTCTTTCTCGCTCTCTCTCTTTCTCTCTCAACATCATCCATTGATCACATCATTGAGCACACTGACAGGAGCTGCATGCTCTCACAAACAATACATATCACACACTACATTATGGAAATACACACATTCCTTCAAACACACGCAAGGCTATAGATGGTTGTGTGGAGTGTGTCACTGCTGTGTGTAATGTGTGTGCATGTATTTGTGCATGTGTCTGTGTGGAGTAGAGGTCGACCGACTATGATTTTTCAATGCCGATACCGATTATTGGAGGACAAAAACAGCCGATACCGATTAATCAGCCAATTTTTTAAAAGTATTTGTAATAATACAATTACAACAATACTGAATGAACACTTATTTTAACTTAATATAATACATCAATAAAATCAATTTAGCCTCAAATAAATAATGAAACATGTTCAATTTGGTTTAAAAAATGCAAAAACAAAGTGTTGGAGAAGAAAGTAAAAGTGCAATATGTGCCATGTAAGAAAGCTAACGTTTATGTTCCTTGCTCAGAACATGAGAATATATGAAAGCTGGTGGTTCCTTTTAACAGGAGTCTTCAATATTCCCAGTAAGAAGTTTTAGGTTGTAGTTATTATAGGAATTGTAGGACTATTTCTCTCTATACCATTTGTATTTCATATACCTTTGACAATTCGATGTTCTTCTAGGCACTTTATTATTGCCAGTGTAACAGTATAGCTTCCGTCCCTCTTCTCGCTCCTCCCTGGGCTCGAACCAGGAACACAAAGACAACAGCCACCCTCGAAGCAGCTTTATCCATGCATGGCAAGGAGAACATCTACTCCAAGTCTCAGAGCGAGTGACGTTTGAAACGCTATTAGCGTGCACACCTCGCTAACTAGCTAGCCATTTCACATCACATCGTTACACCAGCCTAATCTCGGGAGTTGATGGGCTTGAAGTCATAAACAGCAGAGCTGCTGGCAAAACTCACAAAAGTGCTGTTTGAATGAATGCTTATGAGCCTGCTGGTGCCTACCATCGCTCAGTCAGACTGCTCTATCAAATTATAGACTTAATTATAACATAATAACACACAGAAATGCGAGCCTTAGGTCATTAATGTGGTCGAATCGGAAACTATCATCTCGAAAACAAGACGTTTATTCTTTCAGTGAAATACGGAACCGTTCCGTATTTTATCTAACGGCTGGCATTCATCACTCTAAATATTCCTGTTACATTGCACAACCTTCAATGTTGTGTCATAATTACGTAAAAATCTGGCAAATTAGTTTGCATTGAATCAGGCGGCCCAAACTGTTGCATATACCCTGACTCTGCGTGCAATGAACGCAAGAGAAGTGACCTGGTTAATATTGCCTGCTAACCTGGATTTATTTTAGCTAAATATGCAGGTTTAAAAATATATACTTCTGTGTATTGATTTTAAGAAAGGCATTGGTGTTTATGGTTAGGTACACGTTGGAGCAACGACGGTCCTTTTTTGCGAAGGTGCACCGCATCGATTATATGCAACGCAGGACACACTAGATAAACTAGTAATATCATCAACCATGTGTAGTTATAACTATGTGTTTTCTGCTTAGAATAGCTTTACAACTGTTAGCAGTTGATGTTATTCTTCAATAACACAAACGCCAAAGCAAATCAGGGGGGGAATAGGTTTATTCAAAGAGGACAAATCTTTGTCCTCAGTGATGCTCTCCAGTGATTTTCTCCTGTGAATATCTTCACAGAACAAAGGGACATGATCTAGTTTTATCACCCAGCCCTAGCCTGTGGTTGACCAGTTAGAAGTCCTTGCTGTACAACTGAGCCAATGGCCAAATAACAAGTATCATGTCTTTGGCATCAGTAATTTGAACTTTATCGTCCTTGCTATGGGTGTTTATTCCTGCGGACCTGGTGACCGGTAATTCCCCGTCTAGTCCTTTTACCCTTTTCTCAAATTGTTCTCGCTTTTGTTCTTCATGGAACTTCTGGAGAACATTGGTCTACGTTTTGATCGTCCTTTTACCCTTTGTAACCCTTGAGCTCTGACACTTTTGTGGGTTGGGTGCAGGAACGTAGCGAACAGGTCGATTGTAGCGTTAGTCGTTTTGATGGCGACGTACGTTACAGTTATTTCGACAGCGGAGGTTATTGGAATCATGGTTTTGTGGTAGAAACCGTTGTTGTGCGTCATCTCTCAACGCTGTTGTAGACAAATGAACCAAGTCACTTGTCTATTCGACGTTCGCTTCAACAGGTAAACCCTGTCAGAACCCGTAGCATTCGGGTAGCCATCCAACGCGTCCTCTATGTCAGCTAAAAACGTCTCCGTATCGTTTGTCTGACCTGGAACGGGGTCAAGGGCACCCCAAGCGGGTCATCCTGTGGAGAGATTGGGGCAGGCCCCCTTTTGTTGTTGAAGGAGAGCGGGAAATGGAGTTACTCATGTTTATTATAAAGGGAATAACTAAATAAATACAAGAAAACAACAAACAGGCTTACAGCCTGAACAATCACCAGAGACAGGAACGACATGCAAAGCGAAATCAGGCTACCTAAATACGGTTCCCAATCAGCGACAACGAGAAGCACCTGACTCCGATTGAGAACCGCCTCAGGCAGCCAACCTAATTAACACACACACACACCCCTAATCAACTACAATCCCAACTACTACAAACCCCAATATGAAACTACAATACATAATAACCCCATGTCACACCCTGGTCTGACTAACTAATAAACTAAAACACACAATACTAAGACCAAGGCGTGACAGAACCCCCCCCCCTAAGGTGCGGACTCCCGAACGCACCTCAAAACCATAGGGAGGGTCCGGGTGGGTGTCTGTCCATGGTGGCGGTTCCGGCTCCGGACGTGGACCCCACTTCATAAATGTCAATGTTCCTCCCCTTCGCGTCCATGGATAATCCACCCTAACCGCCGACCATGGCCGAATAGTCCTCACCCAGAACCCTACATAATAGAAGAACAGCTCGTGACTGAGGGGCAGCTCGGGACTGAGGCAGCTCGGGACTGAGGGACAGCTCGGGACTGAGGGATAGCTCGGGACTGAGGGACAGCTCGGGACTGAGGGACAGCTCGGGACAGAGGGGCAGCTCGGGACAGAGGGGCAGCTCGGGACAGAGGGGCAGCTCAGCACTGAGAGGCAGCCCAGCACTGAGAAAAAGCCCAGTACTGAGAAAAAGCCCAGCCAGGAAGTAGAATCCGGCAGATCCAGGCTGACTGGCGGATCCTGGCGGATCCTGACTGACTGGCAGATCCTGGCTGACTGGCGGATCCTGGCTGACTGGCGGATCCTGGCCGACTGGCGGATCCTGGCCGACTGGCAGATCCTGGCCGACTGGCAGATCCTGGCTGCCTGGCGGATCCTGGCTGACAGGCAGATCTGGCAGATCCTGGCTGACTGGAGGATCCTGGCTGACTAGCAGATCTGGCAGATCCTGGCTGACTGGCGGATCTGGAAGGGTCTGGTTGACTGGCAGATCTGGAAGAGTCTGGTTGACTGGCAGATCTGGAAGAGTCTGGCTGACTGGCAGATCTGGAAGAGTCTGGCTGACTGGCAGATCTGGAAGAGTCTGGTTGACTGGCAGATCTGGAAGAGTCTGGCTGACTGGCAGATCTGGAAGTGTCTGGCTGACTGGCAGATCTGGAAGAGTCTGGTTGACTGGCAGATCTGGAAGAGTCTGGCTGACTGGAAGGGTCTGGCTGACTGGCAGATCTGGAAGAGTCTGGTCGACTGGCAGATCTGGAAGAGTCTGGTCGACTGGCAGATCTGGAAGAGTCTGGCTGACTGGCAGATCTGGAAGAGTCTGGTTGACTGGCAGCTCTTTGCAGACTGGCAGCTCTGGCTGCTCCATGCAGACTAGCTGCTCCATGCAGACTAGCAGCTCAGGCTGATCTATGCAAACTGACAGCTCTGGCTGCTCAAGGTAGACTGGCAGCTCAGGCTGCTCTATGCAAACTGACAGCTCTGGCTGCTCAATGTAGACTGACAGCTCAGGCTGCTCTATACAAACTGACAGCTCTGGCTGCTCAATGTAGACTGGCAGCTCAGGCTGCTCTATACAAACAGGAGGCTCCGGCAGCGCTGTAGAGGAGGAAGGCTCAGAACCGCTGAACAGACGGGAGACTCCGACAGCGCAGGAGAGGGAGAAAGCGCTGGCTGCGCTGAACAGGCGAGGCGCACTGTAGGCCTGATGCGTGGTGCTGGCACTGGTGGTATTGGGCCGAGGACACGCACAGGAAGCCTAGTGCGGGAGCTGCTACTGGAGGGCTGGGGTGTGGAGGTGGTTCTAGATAAAGGACAGGCACAGGAAGCCTGGTGTGAGAGCTACTACCGGAGGACTGGTGTGTGAAGGTGGCACAGGATGGACTGGACCGTGAAGGTGTACTGGAGAGCCTGAATGCAGGACTGGCACAGGACGTGCAAGGCTAGGCAGGTACTCAGGAGGCTTAGTGCGTGAGGCTGGCACACTTTCCACCAGCCGACTAACACGCACCTCAGGATTAGTATGGAGTGCTGACCCAGGTGCCATCAAATCCCCGACACGCTCCGTCGGCCGAATATTATATCTAAAGCACCAAACTAGCAACTCCCTCATTAAACTCTCCTCCAATTTTCCCATTAACTCCTTCACAGTCTCTGCTTCGCTCACCTCCAACACTGGTTCTGCCCTCCTCCTTGGCTCTTCACAATAAACAGGGAGAGTTGACTCAGGTCTGTCTCCTGACTCAGCCACTCCCCCCGATAGCCCCCCCCCAAAAAAAAATTGGGGTTGCTTTTCGGGCTTCCATCCACATCGCCGTGCTGCCTCCTCATATTTGCGCCTCTCCGCTTTAGCCGCTTCTAATTCCTCCTTGGGGAGGCGATATTCACCAGGCTGAGCCCAGGGTCCTTCTCCGTCCAGTTCCTCCTCCCATGTCCAATTCTCCAAATGGTGTAGCCTCTCCCACTGAAGCTGCTTCTGTTGTTTCTCGTGTAGCTCCTGTTTGCGCTGCTCCTGCCTGTAGACACGCTGCTCCTGTTTACTCTTCGCCTGCTGCGCTTTAGGGCGGCTACACTCTTCTGGTTTAGCCCAGGGTCCTCTTCCGTCCAGGATTTCCTCCCATGTCCAGAAATCCTTAAAACGAGGCTCCTCTTTGCGCGGCTCTTCTTTGCGCTGCTCCTGCCTGTTGACACGCTGCTCGGTCCGTGTTTGGTGGGTGATTCTGTAACGGCGTTCTTTTGTTGTTGAAGGAGAGTCGGACCGAAATGCAGCGTGTAAGTTACTCATGTTTATTATAAAGACAAAACGAACGAACTATACACGAATAACTAAATAAATACAAGAAAACAACAAACAGAACGAAACCTAATACAGCCTGACTGGTGCAACCTACACAGAGACAGGAACAATCACCCACGACATGCAAAGCGAAATCAGGCTACCTAAATACGGTTCCCAATCAGCGACAACGAGAAGCACCTGACTCCGATTGAGAACCGCCTCAGGCAGCCAACCTAATTAACACACACACACACCCCTAATCAACTACAATCCCAACTACTACAAACCCCAATATGAAACTACAATACATAATAACCCCATGTCACACCCTGGTCTGACTAACTAATAAACTAAAACACACAATACTAAGACCAAGGCGTGACAAGGAGAAGCCAAGCCTTGTTGTTGATGGCCAAGAGGCGCTATATTACTCAGTGCAGAGGAGAAGAGGAGAAGACTGAGGGACACATGAGGGAGGCAAGGTCTGAAACCTTTCGTCTTTACTCCTGTGAGTACAGGGCTCAGGTTGCATGGATGGGTTGTCACGCTGTATAGCGTGACCATTCTGGACTTTCTCCAGATGGTACCTAAGGGTGGTATTCTGCTGCATTGCAGAGTTCACTTGAGCGCTTAGAGTACTGATTCTGGACACGTGAGTGTTGCACTTGCTCCTTTCTGTCTCAAACTTATCTGTCATTGTTTGCAGATAGAGGTCTTGAGTCTTGAGAGGTCTTGAGTATGCAGCAAGAGATTCAGTGATGAGATTTCCATATTCATCACCTGAGTTCTCTCATTCATTTGGTCAGCGACTTCAATGAGTTCTGCTGATTTGTCATTCAACTTTGTCATTGTGTTCATTAACTGATCGTCTTTGGTCTGCAGCGTTTTGAGTAGAACCGTGTTACTTTGAGTAACGTTCAACAAAACTGTGTGCATGTTATCAAGTTGAGCGTGCCTGTTTGTAGATAACTCTTCAGATGTATCTAGTTTGGCGTGGACATCATCGTATTTAGTTTTGGCTAAATCGAGTTGTTACTGTAGGAGGCGATGTTGTTCCTGTAGAAGACTATTTTGTTGAAGATTTTGTGCTTGTTCATCGTAAAATAACTTTCTGCAATTACATTTAATTGTTCAGTTTTCAAGCGCAGTTCCATAGCTAGCAGAATTTTTCCCTTTTCTGCATTTGTCATTGGTTTCCCGGTTCTCACCACCTGTCCCTTTATGTCTACCGTTACCTGCTCTTGTTTCAATTGTCCACTGTGGTTTTGGACCGATGCCAATCTTGGATGGCAAGACATCAGGGCTAGACTGGAAAGAACCTTTACGAGGCCTGCGCCCGATGGTTGATTTTGGAAAGCGTTGTTGTCTGCTGTTTTTCCACTAATGGCATAATTAGGGTTGGTATCGCTGCTGAGGTCAGAGATCAATCCATGTATGGGTGGTTCACTAATTAGCGGGCGAGTGGGGACTACCCCCTCTGATAGCTTGCACATTATTAGAACATTTAAAAGGAAAAATATTTTTCCTAATTTTACAAAGTCTGGTTTTGAAATATGTTGGGAGCTGCAAATATGATTTTAATCTATTTATAGACGTTAATGAACCATCAGTACTGTACCAGTACTGTGGGAGTTGGACATGGATGAATTTGCAAAAGCAAATTGAATTAATCAATGATAATGATTAATCATACCTGGATAGGCTATCTGGGAATTAAACTTTAAAATTAACCTGAGAGCATTGCTTCATCTAGGTTAATGTGGAAAAAGTTTAACTTGTCTCATTGTGACGTCTCACATTAACCCATTCGGCATACTTTGCTAGCGTTATGTTGACCGCAGCGACACGGTACATAAATACAGATACGTCTGTGGTCTATCCATACTGGCTTAGTGCGGTAGGCGGACAGAAAACTTTGGCTCGAGCGCCGAATAGATCTATCCTCTAATTCCTAACCTTACTGGCTCTATTAATTCATATTGATTGACAGAAATAGTACCGTTTGGCCTAACGGACTAAATCTGGAATTTATCACTCATTGCTATCGACACACGACCTGTTCAAATGGAACACACACACACACAACTAATTTGTGTACAAAGCAGTCTGCTTGTACAATTCTGTTTGCAGAATTGATATATAGAATTCAACAGCAAATTCCAATTCTATCTTAGATTCCTCGCACTCTTTGGCATGATTAAACTGAAGACTGTTTAGTTTATCAAATCAATTCTCTGTAATTATTATTACGTGATTAACTAATCAGGTAGATATAATCAGGGGCACCAAGGAAAATATTCAGATTACAAAGTAAAAATTTTCCTAATATAACTTTCAGATATTTTAATATCTGATCAATTAGTCTTCTAATTAATTAGTTATTCTTTACCTCACATTAGTCTCATTCCAAACGTGGTAAATTGTAGGTTATCTGCACGAACCCAGTCTTCACTATGAGTCATCCATAAATCAATTGTCTCAATCATTTATTTATTAACCTCTCTGGTACCAGTGGGACGCTACCTCGACAACAGCCAGTGAAATTGCAGGGCGCCCAAATTCAAAACAACAGAAATCCCATAATTAAATTTCCTCAAACATAGAAGTACAGTGCCTTGCGAAAGTATTCGTCCCCCTTGAACTTTGCGACCTTTTGCCACATTTCAGGCTTCAAACATAAAGATATAAAACTGTATTTTTTTGTGGAGAATCAACAACAAGTGGGAGACAATCATGAAGTGGAACAACATTTATTGGATATTTCAAACGTTTTTAACAAATCAAAAACTGAAAAATTGGGCGTGCAAAATTATTCAGCCCCCTTAAGTTAATACTTTGTAGCGCCACCTTTTGCTACGATTACAGCTGTAAATCGCTTGGGGTATGTCTCTATCAGTGTTGCACATCGAGAGACTGAAATTTTTCCCCATTCCTCCTTGCAAAACAGCTCGAGCTCAGTGAGGTTGGATGGAGAGCATTCGTGAACAGCAGTTTTCAGTTCTTTCCACAGATTCTCGATTGGATTCAGGTCTGGACTTTGACTTGGCCATTCTAACACCTGGATATGTTTATTTTTGAACCATTCCATTGTAGATTTTGCTTTATGTTTTGTATCATTGTCTTGTTGGAAGACAAATCTCCGTCCCAGTCTCAGGTCTTTTGCAGACTCCATCAGGTTTTCTTCCAGAATGGTCCTGTATTTGGCTCCAACCATCTTCCCATCAATTTTAACCATCTTCCCTGTCCCTGCTGAAGAAAAGCAGGCCTATCTCTGTTGGAGAGTTTGTCCGCCCTCTCTCTCTCTGCCGTGGTTAGAATGGATAGTTCAGAGTAACATTCAGCAATGTTGTTATAGATGGATGTTTTGGCGGTTGTCGGCCTTCGCGTTCACGGGTACATAATTCCTAGCTGCAGACTAGTAATTATTATCAAAGATTTGTTCTTATTCTGTCAGTATCGATAGTCTCAGAGTTTAACCACGTGGTATGGTTAAGAATTCAGCAATCTCCTTAAACCTTTAAACCTTAGCCTTCTCGGTTTTCGAGGTAAGCTGGTCTGAAGATAACCTCACCTGGGAATTTATATTCGGAAGAGCAGAAAAAGGTTGTCCCATGACGCCAGATCAATGTCTGTGCTCATGGGGCGGGCCAATGACTTAGTTAACTTTAAAGGGAATTGGGTTCCCTTTAATTAAACAGTTTAAAATCATATTACATAAGTTCACAAATAGTTTCATCTTTACGCATTCATTTTATACAACAATTAGATGCAAGCCATATAACTGAGACTCTTGTATAAACAGGGTTATGGTAATGTGGTTGTATTGTCTCTCATGAGTTTCACAAACATTAAACGAAATGGACCGGATTCTTCCCCAACCGTGTACACCTTCTCCAAAACATGTACATTGTTCAGTTCTCAAGTTCTATGCTGGAAAAGAGGTTCCTTTGTTCTCCTGTGAAACCTTTTCTCTCTCTATACTGTCTGGCCATGAGGAAGAGAGTCTCCTTCAGGAATTTACGACCTGAGATCAGCCCGGGTGTAGGCGAGAGAGAGAGGGGTAAGGCACGCTATACCCAAAGAGGGCCACGTAATGACACCTATTTCAGACTCACTGTATAGACAAATTCCTCCCATGTCTCTGACCCATTGATCAACAATTCCCTATTACAGAAAGACCACTATTTCCATTGATCGTTAATTCTATTGACTTCTCATCCTCTTGACCCCTCGTACTCTTGTCTCTGCGTTGTATTTAGACTGAAAAGATTTGGCATGGGCCCCAGATCCTCAAAAGGTTCCACAGCTGCACCATCATGAGCATCCTGACCGGTTGCATCACCGCCTGGTATGGCAACTGCTCTGCATCTGATCGTAAGGCGCTACAGAGGGTAGTACGAAGGGCCCAGTTCATCACTAGGGCCATGTTTCCTGCCATCCAGGACCTATATAATAGGCAGTGTCAGAGGAAAGCCCATAAAATTGTCAGAGACTCCAGTCACCCAGGTTATAGACTGTTTTCTCTGATAATACATGGCAAGCGGTACCGGAGCACTAAGTCGAGGACCAAAAGGCTCCTCAACAGCTTCTACCCCCAAGCCATTAGACTGCTGAACAATTCATAAAAATCGCCACCGGACAATTACATTGTACACTGCTGCTACTCACTGTTTGTTTGTTACCTATGCATACTCACTTCGCCCCCACCTACAGTACATGTACAGATTACCTCAACAAGCCTGTACCCCCGCACACTGACTCGGTACTGTTGCCCCCTGTATATAGCCTCGTTATTGTTATTCTTATTGTGTTACTTTATTTTAGCCTACTTGGTAAATATGTTCTTCCTCTTGAACTGCACTGTTGGTTAAGGGCTTGTAAGTAAGAATTTCACGGTAAAGTCTACACTTGTTGTATTCGGCGCATGTGGCAAATAAAGTTTGATTTGATTTGAACACCCAATGTCACAGGAAGGTAAAAAGGATCATCCAGGACAATAAACACCTGAGACACTGCCTGTTCACCCCACTTCCATTCAGAAGGTGAGGTCAGTACAGGTGCATCAAAGCTGGGACAAAGAGAAAAAAACAGCTGACAAAAACAGCTTCTATCTCTATCTCGGATTGTTAAACAGTCATCACTAGCACAGAGAGGCGACTGCCTACCTACAGACATGATATCATTGACCACTTTAATAAATGGAACAGTAGTCACTTTTAATAACGCCCCTTTAAGAATGTTACATATCTCGCATTACTTATCTCGTATGTACTGTATACTGTGTACTACACTGTCAATTCTATACCATCTATTGCATCTTAGCCTCTCAGTCACTGCTCATCCATATATTTTATATTATATATTCTTATCTCATTCCTTTACTAGATTGTGTGTATCAGGTTTTGTTGTGGTATTATTTATATTATCTGTTAGACACTGCGTGTGTGTTTGGACCATTTTAAGTCTTTAGTGATGGACCATTTTAAGTCTTTTTAGTGATGGACCATTTTAAGTCTTTTAGTGATGGACCATTTTAAGTCTTTTTAGTGATGGACCATTTTAAGTCTTTTTAGTGATGTTTTTAGTGATGGACCATTTTAGTCTTTTAGTGATGGACCATTTTAAGTTTTAGTGATGGACCATTTTAAGATGCTTTTAGTGATGGACCATTTTAAGTATTTTTAGTGATGGACCATTTTAAGTCTTTTTAGTGATGGACCATTTTAAGTCTTTTTAGTGATGGACCATTTTAAGTCTTTTTAGTGATGGACCATTTTAAGTGCTTTTAGTGATGGACCATTTTAAGTGCTTTTAGTGATGGACCATTTTAAGTCTTTTTAGTGATGGACCATTTTAAGTCTTTTTAGTGATGGACCATTTTAACGATGGACCATTTTAAGTCTTTCGTGATTTGGACACCGTGGAACTTGAAGCTGCTATCTGCTTCACTGCTGCCCCATCGATGTGAATGGGGGCGTGCTCGCCCCCCTGTTTAATGTAGTCCACGATCAGCTCCTTGGTCTTGCTGATGTTGAGGGAGGGGTTGTTACTCCGGCACCACACTGCCAGGTCACTGACCTCCTACCTGTAGGCTTTCTCATCGTTGCCGGTGATCAGGCCTACCACCGTCGCGTCATCACCGAACATGATAATGATGTTGGAGTTGTGTGTGGGTACACAGTCGTGGGTGAACAGGGAGTACAGGAGGGGACTGTGTTAAGGGTGGAGGTGATTTTGCCTACCCTCACCACTGGGGGTCGGTCTGTCAGAAAATCCAGGAATCAGTTGCAGAGGGCCATGGCCTAAGCTCGATGACGAGTTTGGAGGGGACAACAGTGTTGAAAGCTGAGCTGTAGTGAATGAACAGCATTTTCACATAGGTATTCTTCTTATCTAGATGGGTGAAGGCAGTGTGGAGAGCATTTGAGATTGCGTCGTCTATGGATCTGTTAGGGCGGTATGTCAATTGGAGTGGGTCTATGGTGGCTGGGATGGTGGAGTTAATGTGTGCTAAAACCAGCCTCTCAATGCACTTCATGATTACAGAAGTCAGTGCTACAGGGCGGTAATCATTGTGGCATGAAGCCTTCGACTTCTTAGGAACAGGAGTGATTGTGGTCATCTTAAAACATATGGAGATTACAGACTGGGTGGGACAAGGAGAGGTTGAAAATTACCATGAATATGCCCGCCAGCTGTTCTGTGCATACTCTGAGTGCTCGCGGCCTTGCGGGGGTGTTGACCTGATTAAAGACCCTTCTCAGGTCGGCCGATGAGAATGAGATCACCCAGTCCTCTGGGTCGGTGACAGCCCTCACACCCAGCTCTATGTTGTTGTCAAAGCATGCATAAAATGCATTGAATTTGTCTGATAGAGAGGCGTCATTGGACAGATCATGGTTGGGTCTTCCTTTGTAACCCATAATGGACTGCAGCCCCTGCCACATGCAGTGGTGTTGGAGCCTGTGTAAGATTCCAGCTTTTTTTCTATATTGTCCTTTTGCTCGTTTGTTGACTGCTGAGGTCATAGCTTGCCTTCTCATTTGTTGCCTTTGCCGAGGTCATAGCTTGGCTTGTACTTATTCCTGTCTTCAGCCATAGCATCAGGGTTGTCGATGATAGCTCTGTGTGTGGTAGGCTTGCTCTTTAGTTTAGTGCCAACCTCAGTGTTAATCCAGGGCTTTTGATTAGGGAAGCAGCGAACCCTCACCGTGGGTACAACGTTGCCAATGCATTTTCTAATGAAGCCAGTGATGGTGGTAGTTAGCGCGACAATGTAGCATAACCTCTGATTCTGGTGACCATTTCTCAACGGAGCTATTATGACACAAGGTGAGACCCAGATGCAGACACAGGAGGTAGATGGTTGGAGTCCTACAGTGTTTATTAATCCAAAAGGAGTAGGCAAGAGAATGGTTGTGGACAGGCAAAACGTCAAAACCAGACCAGAGTCCAGGAGGTACAGAGTGGCAGACAGGCTCGTGGTCAAGGCAGGCAGAATGGTCAGGCAGGCGGGTACAAAGTTCAGGAACAAGCAAGGGTCAAAACTGGGAGGACTAGAAAAAGGAGAATAGCAAAAAGCAGGAGAACAGGAAAAACGCTGGTTGACTTGGAAAAACATACAAGACGAACTGACAAAGAGAGACAGGAAACACAAGGATAAATACACTGGGGAATATCAGCGACAGCTGGAGGGCGTGGAGACAATCACAAGGACAGGTGAAACAGATCAGGGAGTGACAGGAGAGAATCGTGGCTACTTCCTGTTTCAGCTACTGCTTGTAAATAGGAAGCAAGAGTACGGAGTCATGATCTGATTTGCCCAATTGTGGAAAAGGGAGGGCCTTGTACTGTATGCTTTCTTGTGTGTATAATAGCAGTGGTCAGCCTCCCCCTAGTGGCGTTGCAGACATGTTGATGGAAGTTGGGCATCACGTGTCTTAGTGATGTCAAATTTAAATTGCCGGCAACCAGAAAGGCAACCTCTGGGTGTAGGGTTTCCTGCTTGTTTATAGCCTTGGACAGTTTGTTAAGTGCCAGCTTGTTATTTTTATTGTCCTTTGGTGGAATTTATACAGTGACGATAACAGCTGAAAACTCCCTCGGGAGGTAGAAGGGTTGGCATTTGACCATCAGGAATTCCAAGACGGGTGAACAGTGAGTCGACACACCACGCTGGAATTAGCACATCAGTTGGAGTTGATGAAGAGGCAAACCCCTCCCTCCCTCGATTTCCCCAGCTCCACTGTCCTGTCTGCCCGGTGAATGGAGAATCCATCGAGTTGGATAGCCGTGGGGAGTATCTTGTCCTAGAGCCCTTTTTCTGAAAAGCAATGAATATTACAAGTCCGAGTCCCTTTGGTACCAAATCCGCGATCGGAGGTCATCCTTCTTATTATCAAGTGACTGTACATTAGCCAGTAGAATGGAGGGAAGAGGTGGTCGGTTTTCCCTTCTCCTTAATCTCACTGGATGCCCCCATCGCTTGCCTCTTTAATACCAGTGTTTCCTCTTGGGTTGCCCGAAAATTGGGTTGGAATTACAGAGAGCCAGGTCAGATGAGTCGAAGTGGCCTATGTGAAATCGATATAATTTCTTAATAATAATTTATTGAATTTATATAGCGCTTTTCTACCAACGGAGGTACTCAAAGCACTTTACATCCACCACCAATGTGATACAGTGCCTTGCAAAAGTTTTCACCCCCTTGGCATTCTTCCTATTTTGTTGCATTACAACCTGTAATTTAAATGGAATTTTATTTGGATTTCATGTAATGGACATACACAAAATTTTCCAAATTGTGTAATGAAATGGAAAAAAATTACTTGTTTAAAAGAAAAATGGAAAAGTGGTGTATGTATTCACCCCTTTGCTATGAAGCCCCTAAATAAGATCTGGTGCAACCAAGTACCTTCAGAAGTCACATAATTAGTTAACTAAAGTCCACCTGTGTGCAATCTAAATGTCACATGACCTGTCACATGATCTCAGTATATATACACCTGTTCTGAAAGGCCCCAGAGTCTGCAACACCACTAAGCAAGGGCACCACCAGGCAAGTGGCACCATGAAGACCAAGGAGCTCTCCAAACCGGTCAGGGACAAACTTGTGGAGAAGTACAGATCAGGGTTGGGTTGTAAAAAAAGATCAGAAACTTTGAACATCCCACGGAGCACCATTAAATCCATTATTATAAAATGGAAAGAATATGGCACCACAACAAACCTGCCAAGAGAGGGCCGCCCACCAAAACTCGCAGACCAGGCAAAGAGGGCATTAATCAGAGAGGCATATAAGAGACCAAAGATAAATCTGAAGGCGCTGCAAAGCTCCACAGCGGAGATTGGAGTATCTGTCCATAGGACCACTTGAAGCTGCACACTCCAGAGAGCTGGGCTTTGCAGAAGAGTGACCAGAAAAAAGCCATTGCTTAAAGAAAAAAATAAGCAAACACATTTGGTGTTCGCCCAAGGTCATGTGGGAGACTCCCCAAACATATGGAAGAAGGTTCTCTGGTTAGATGAGACAAAAAAATTGCATCAAGGAAAACGCTATGTCTGGTGCAAACCCAACACTTGGCATTACCCCGAGAATACCATCCCCACAGTGAAGCATGGTGGTGGCAGCATCATGCTGTGGGTATGTTTTTCATCGGCAAGGACTGGGAAACTGATCAGAATTGAAGGAAAGATGGATGGCGCTAAATACAGGGAAATTATTGAGGGGAACCTGTTTTAGTCTTCAAGAGATTTGCTGGAGGTTCAC
This sequence comes from Oncorhynchus masou masou, assembly GCF_036934945.1. Classification (NCBI taxonomy): domain Eukaryota; kingdom Metazoa; phylum Chordata; class Actinopteri; order Salmoniformes; family Salmonidae; genus Oncorhynchus; species Oncorhynchus masou. The sequence goes on along the minus strand of NC_088233.1, from coordinate 19,399,543 downwards.
CTTCCATCAGGACAATGACTCTAAGCATACTGCTAATGCAACACTCGAGTGGTTTAAGGGGAAACATTTAAATATCTTGGAATGACCTAGTCAAAGCCTCGCCCTCAATCCAATTCAGAATCTGTGGTATGACTTAACGATTGCTGTACACCAGCGGAACCCATCCAACTTGAATGAGCTAGAGCAGTTTTGCCTTGAAGAATGGGAAACAATCCCAGTGGCTAGATGTGCCAAGCTTATAGAGACAAACTCCGAGAGACTTGCAGCTGTAACTGCCGCAAAAGGTGGCTCTACAAAGTATTGGCTTTGGGGGTGGGGGGTGAATAGCTATGCACGCACAAGTTGTCTTATTTCTTGTTTGTTTCACAAGAAAAACATTTTGCATCTTCAAAGTGGTAGGCATGATGTGTCAATCAAATGATACAAACCCCCCAAAAATGTATTTTTATTCCAGGTTGTAAGGCAACGAAATAGGAAAAATACTAAGGGGTCTAATACTTTTGCAAGCCACTGTATGAGTCAGAAACATTTGGGTTATTTTGACCCAACCAGTTGGGACACTTAGTTGGGTTGTTGGGTTATTGAGCTATGACCCAGTGGGTCAGATCAGAAGACTGGAGGCATGGGTTAGTAGGAGCGTGGTTTTCAAATAGTTATTTTTGTCTCCCCTTGAGTAAATGTCATTCCAGTCCATGTTCTGTTCTATTGTCATCACATGTTAAGGTTTAGCACTGACACTTTTGTAGCTTTTATAAAGTTTACACAAGAGCGCAAGTTTCTCAAGTGCCAATGCATATCCCAATGTTGGGAGAGTTACCACTTTGTAATAATATTAAATAATAATGTTGTTCAGTTTATATAAAATATGTAATGTGCAAAAATATTAAAGGATAACTGTAATTTGTAGTATGCAAACTTAACATGATGAACAGGAATGACATTTTATTTCACGGGTGGCCAAAAATAATTATCTGAAAGCCACGCTCCCAATGGGTTAATTTAACCATCAGTTGTGGGGGTTTTTTCACTTTCATGCTGGGTTTTCCCAGTAGCTGGGTCTTTTTATGCAATCCATAGATTATTTTCAGGAAGGGTTGCCTATTGGGGCAATTTAACTCCCCATGACAGTAAATGTAATTCCTGTTCATATATTTTTTAAGCATTTTAGTACTTTACCAGATGCTCTTATCCAGAGCGACTTACAGTTGTGAGCGCATACATTTTCTTACTTATCATTCTTACTGTTCCACTGTGGAAATTGAACCCACAACATGTTAAGTTTGTGCACTGCAAATTTCAATATTATCTTAATATTTTTGCACATTACATATTTTTTTATACATTTAAACATTAATATTTTGTCACAAAAAGATCGTTGCATATATGCATAGCAGTTGAAAAAAACACTCTGACGTGTCAAAACTACAAGATATTCTCTGTGCTCCTAGAACGTGAGCATTAGAACAGAAAACCAAGATGAGATGGCATCCAGGAAAAACAGGATTTTTGAGGCTCTGTTTTCCATTGTCTCCTTATATGGCTGTGAATCAGAGGAACTAATACAACTTTCAAAACCTTTCTGTCGTTTCCCAAGGTGCATCCCAGCATTGTGCGTATTTTAGGCAGATCATTGGAAGATTGACCATAAGAGACCACATTTACCAGGTTTCCTCCCGGTGTCCTGCGCCAAAAAAAGTTCTGCCAGTTTTTCCCATGGGATAAGAGAGGAAAGCAAGCTTCCACGAACTGCATATCAATGAAGAGATATTGTCACCTTCATTGATTCCAAACAACGTTTGCCATGTTTCGAAAGTCATATTGATGTAGTTAATCCGGAAAAATGTTTTACATGTAGGTGACTATTTTCGGTTAGTTTCGGTAGCCAGAGACAATGTAGGGGCGATTTCTCCTACACACAGACGCTTTGGAAAAACTGCGCATTTGGTATGTAACTGAGAGTTCCTCATTGAAAACATCAGATTGCTCTTCAAAGGTAAATGATTTTATTTATTTGGTTATCTGGTTTTTGTGAAAATGTTGTACTGTGCTAAATGCTACTCATTTTGTTATGTTACAGAAAATGCTATGCTAGCTTTCCATACTCTTACACAAATTAGTCAATTTCTATGGTTCAAAATAAATATTTTGAAAATCTGAGATGACAGTGTTGTTAAGACAAAGTGCTACAGTTTTTAGAGCAAATGTATTATTTTCATTTTATTTGCGGATCCGGGATGGGGAGTTTCAAGAAGTTAAGTTTGTGCACTGCAAATTTCAATATTATCTTAATATTTTTGCACATTACATATTTTTTTATACATTTAATAATATTATTATTTAAGGTATACACGTTGTATATGCATCGGCAGTTGAGAAATTCATACAGAGCAAAAGCCTCATAAGGTTGAAACTCCCCATCCGGATACATTTGTGACTATGAGCCTCAGGCTCATTAGCATAAAAATGTTAGTGATTTCTGAAAATCTTAAATAAAATGAAAATAATTCGTCCTGCTCTCATCCAACCTGACAAGCTTGAGCATCTGCAGAGAAGTGTGGTCAGGACTCCCGCAAATACAGGTGTTACTCTTGTAGAGCTCAGTACCCAAGGAGACTTGATGGTAATCACTGCCAAAGGTGCTTCAACAAAGTACTGAGTAAATGACTGAATACTCATGTAAATTTGATATTTCCATGGTTTTTTATAAACATGTCTAAAGACTTGTTTTTGTCGTTATAGTATTGTCTGTAGATTAATGGGAATAAAAATAATTGAATCAATTTTAGAATAAGTCTGTAATGTAACAAAATGTGGAAATATCAAGGGGTCTCAATCCTTTCGGTGAAGTCACTTATGTAGCTTAACAAGTGGATTATTTTGCTCTTCAGTCGCAGCGCTTAGTAGCCTAGACAGGACTCAGACCAAAATACTTGTCTTAATCAATCAATGTGATTTTGTTTCATTGAATCTCCATCTGTATATTTGGTACATTTTCAGACTGGACAGGTAATAGGTGGTATAGCTCTTACTTTCGTCAATCACCCTGAAGCAAACATTCAAGCATGCAATAATGTAGCCTAAACTCCAAAAGCCTGTGGAGGTTGTGAAATATAAACACCTTTTAATAGATTTCATTAACAAAGATGAAAATACTTTTAAGACCCTACGCCTGCTCTAACAGAGCGTTGCAAAGAAGTGTGGGAGATTAAACGTGGAAAAAAATACATGTGCTTGCCTTATAAGTATTCAAAACTTGACTTTTTAATCACTGACAGCAGTTCAAAGTACTGAGTAAAGGGTCTGGGAAACTCATGTAAATTTGATAGTTTTTTATTCTGTTAATTTCATTATTTTTAGTCCTACTACTTGTCTGTAAAGTTGGTTGCCAATATAAAGTAATTGAGATCAATTTTAGAATAAGACTGTAAGTAACAAAACCTAGAAATAGTCGGTGTATCCTTTTATCTGTGGAGTCATGTCAGGTAAAGTAACAACCCAATGTTTATATCTTCCCAAGACAAATTAGCTAGCAACAGCAAGCTAAGCAAAATACTTGTCTTAATCAATATAGTTGGTTGAGTTTGTTTTTGAATTTCCATCTGTATATTTGATCATTTTTGGTGTGAATGGGAAAAATCAAGCTCTTCTTTTATTTTTTGGTCTAATGACAGAAACATTGTCCTGATGCGTCTGGTGTGGGGGGACAAAACTCCAACATCGTTCCTGGAGCGTTTGGTGTGAATGGACACAAGACTGCGTGTTTGAGCGTTTCTATGAATGGACAAAATCAACATGCGTGTCCTGATGCGTTGGTGTGAATGGACAAATATCCATGCCTGTCCTGAAGCGTTTGGTGTGAATGGACAAAATCAACATGCATGTCCTGATCAGCGTCTGGTGTGGGGGACAAAATCAACAGTTCCTGATCAGCAGTTTGGTGTGAATGGACAAAAATCAAATGTTCCTGATCGCGTTTGGTGTGAATGGACAAAAATCAGCCTACATGCGTGTCCAACGTTTGGTTGAATGGACAAAAATCAAACAAGAAGAATCCTGAAGCGTCTGGTGGCCAGACAAAATCAACTCGTGTCCTGATTTCTTTGGTTGAATGGACAAAACAACCAATGTGTCCTGATGCGTCTGGTGTGGGGGGACAAAATCAACATGCGTGTCCTGAGCATTTGGTGTGAATGGACAAAATCAACATGCGTGTCCTGATCGTTTTGTGAATGGACAAAATCAACATGCGTGTCCTCATCGCGTTTGGTGTGAATGGACAAAAATCAACATGCGTGTCCTGATCTGTGAATGGACAAAATCAACATGCGTGTCCTGACGTCTGGTGTGGGGGGACAAAATCCACGTGTCCTGAAGCATTGGTGTGAATGGACAAAAATCAACATGCGTATCCTGATGGGGATATTTGTGAATGGACAAAATCAACATGCGTGTCTGATCGGTCTGGTGTGGGGGACAAAATCAACATGCGTGTCCTGAGTTTGGTGTGATGGACAAAATCAACATGCGTGTCCTGATCGCGTCTGGTGTGGGGGGACAAAATCAACATGCGTGTCCTGATCGCGTTTGGTGTGAATGGACAAAAATCAACATGCGTGTCCTGATCGCGTTTGGTGTGGATGGACAAAAATCAACATGCGTGTCCTGATCGCGTTTGGTGTGAATGGACAAAAATGCATGCGTGTCCTTTGGTGTGAATGGACAAAATCAACATCGTGTCCTGATCGCGTCTGGTGTGGGGGACAAAAATCAACATGCGTGTCCTGAGCGTTTGGTGTGAATGGACAAAATCAACATGCGTGTCCTGGAGAGACGTCTGGGGGGACAAAATCAACATGCGTGTCCTGATCGCGTTTGGTGTGAATGGACAAAAATCAACATGCGTGTCCTGATCGCGTGCAGAGAAGTTGGTGTGAATGGACAAAAATCAACATGCGTGTCCTGATGTGATTTGGTGTGAATGGACAAAAATACATGCGTGTCCTGATGCGTTTGGTGTGAATGGACAAAAATCAGACGTGTCCTGATGGCGTTTGGTGTGAATGGACAAAAATCAACATGCGTGTCCTGAGCGTTTGGTGTGAATGGACAAAAATCAACATGTAAATTTGTATCCTGATCCCGTTTGGTGTGAATGGACAAAAATCAAAACGTGTCCTGATTGTCGTTTGGTGTGAATGGACAAAAATCAACATGCGTGTCCTGATCGCGTTTGGTGTGAATGGACAAAAATCAACATGCGTGTCCTGATCGCGTTTGGTGTGAATGGACAAAATCAACATGCGTGTCCTGATCGCGTCAAAATGGGGGACAAAAATCAACATGTCGTGTCCTGATCGCTTTGTGTGAATGGACAAAATCAACATGTGTGTCCTGATCGCGTCTGGTGTGGGGGACAAAATCAACATGCGTGTCCTTAACAAGTGGATTATTTTGGTGTGAATGGACAAAAATCAACATGCGTGTCCTGATCAGCGTTTGGTGTGAATGGACAAAAATCAACACGTGTTGATCTGTGAATGGACAAAAATCAACATGTGTCCTGATGTTTGGTGTGAATGGACAAAAATCAACATGCGTGTCCTGATCGCGTTTGGTGTGAATGGACAAAAATCAACATTGTCGTTTGGTGTGAATGGACAAAAATCAACATGCTGGGCAGGACAAAAATCAACATGCGTGTCCTGATCGCGTTGGTGTGAATGGACAAAAATCAACATGCGTGTCCTGATCCCGTTTTGTGAATGGACAAAAATCAACATGCGTGTCCTGATCGCGTTTGGTGTGAATGGACAAAAATCAACATGCGTGTCCTGATCGCGTTTGGTGTGAATGGACAAAAATCAACATGCGTGTCCTGATCGCGTTTGGTGTGAATGGACAAAATCAACATGCGTGTCCTGATCGCGTCTGGTGTGGGGGGACAAAAATCAACATGCGTGTCCTGATCGCGTTTTGTGTGAATGGACAAAATCAACATGTGTGTCCTGATCGCGTCTGGTGTGGGGGGACAAAATCAACATGCGTGTCCTGATCGCGTTTGGTGTGAATGGACAAAAATCAACATGCGTGTCCTGATCGCGTTTGGTGTGAATGGACAAAAATCAAATGCGTGTCCTGACGTTTGGTGTGAATGGACAAAAATCAACATGCGTGTCCTGATGGTTTGGTGTGAATGGACAAAAATCAACATGCGTGTCCTGATTTTGGTGTGAATGGACAAAAATCAACATGCGTGTCCTGACGTTTGGTGTGAATGGACAAAAATCAACATGCGTGTCCTGATCCCGTTTGGTGTGAATGGACAAAAATCAACATGCGTGTCCTGATCGCGTTTGGTGTGAATGGACAAAAATCAACATGCGTGTCCTGATCGCGTTTGGTGTGAATGGACAAAAATCAACATGCGTGTCCTGATCGCGTTTGGTGTGAATGGACAAAATCAACATGCGTGTCCTGATCGCGTCTGGTGTGGGGGGACAAAAATCAACATGCGTGTCCTGATCGCGTTTTGTGTGAATGGACAAAATCAACATGTGTGTCCTGAGCGATGGTGTGGGGGACAAAATCAACATGCGGTCCTGATCCGTTTGGTGTGAATGGACAAAAATTCATGCGTGTCCTGATCGCGTTTGGGTGAAAGTAAAATCAACATGCGTGTTATATCCCTTGGTGTGAATGGACAAAAATCAACCTAGCGTATCCTGATCGCGTTTGGTGTGAATGGACAAAATCAACATGCGTGTCCTGATCTCCATGAATGGACAAAAATCAACATGCGTGTCTGAGAGTTTGGTGTGAATGGACAAATTTCAACATGCGTGCCCTGATCGCGTTTGGTGTGAATGGACAAAAATCAACATGCGTGCGATGGCGCACCCGCATGCCCGGTCTAGTCAGCATATAAGTATGTATTTTCTGTTTAATGAACAAAATAACTATTGATTTAATTTGCATGGCACAGCCATGTAGGCTATAGGCTGCACAGACCAGTAACATAATGAAACAAAAAATATGCCATTCTATTCTTTTGGAAAAAAATGTATTGCCCAAAACAAATGAATAATGGATTTCTTTGTGATGGTATATATTCATCGCCTAGGTTTACTCTCACTCCTAAACTTGCCAACATGTGCACGGGAGATATAAAAGACTTATCCCGGCAAGAATGTTGTACAGGCCACATACTATGAAGTCTGTCTGTGAATGGTATTAAGTGACCCAACTGGCTGGGTCAGAATAACCCAATATGTGTTGTGGCCACTACTTACCCAGCAATGGGTTGTTTTTGAACCCAACTCACGTTTGAATTCAGTCATGCCTGCTAGCATTTCTTAATGAAGCAAATCTAAAACAAGGCCATATCAGGAAGTGCAGTGCCCCTTTAATGAGAGATATGTCTCTCTCTGCCAGGCAGAGACACACTATGTATCACACACTCCCTATGACACACACACATAAGGGGATAATTAAAGCATCCAAGCGTCTACAGTGATTTCAAATGCACTCAGTTACTTAAATTGTTTAATCAATTGTGTTTTGTAGATGAGTGCTGTTGTCTGGCAGATTATTCTCTTGCAGTTCTATGGGGGCCTGCTGTTCTCTGTTCAGTGTGACTGTATTGAGTTTGATTGGCCCAGATCTGCCCTCAGAGCAGAAACCCATTTTTTTCACAGCAGGTCATGCCAGCCTGCCTATGTAAGATTACAACAGCCAATCAATGTGGTCGGGTGTTGTGACGCGTGGCAGATTCCATTCATGCCATGCCCCAGTCCAGTGACAGATGTGCCCTTATGTGTCCATTATGGGGACAGCAGCCCGTCAGCCATGCAGGCTACACTCTGGGGGTGTGGGTGTATGCATGTGCATATTCGACTGTGCGCACATGTGTGTGTGCATGTGTCTGCATTCTGCAACGTTCTAGTTCTTTCCCACTGTGATCTTCATTATGTGGGAGGCAGAGGGAGAGATAAAGATTAGGAGAGAGACGGCCAGGCTCAGATGAGAGAGAGGGAATATGCAGCCAGGGTGTGTGTGTTTAATGCAGTAAGTGATGTGTGTTTAATTATGGTGTGTGTGTGCGTGTGTGTGTGTGTCTCTTAGAGACTGGGTAATGGCTTTGTGCCAGGCTAGGTCCTAAGAGGTGCTACACAGCTGCAGGAGAGCCCAGGGGCTGGGATGAGACTGAGGGAGGAAGAGAGATATTCTTACTGAATCAGCCTAACTACTAATTATAAGTAACCACTTGGAGACTATTCTCTTTCTCATTAACTATACTAACTTAAGGTGATCTCCTCAGTACCTGTTAAATGAATGAATTTGACACCAGCCAGAATAATTATCCTACGGTATAGGGTCCTCTTCTTGCGTATTGCTTAGTCTGCTGCTCCATCGTTGTGAACATGACAGGTAAACTTGCATGCATGATACCATGCAGGCTACGATTTTTTTTGACATACTGTAGCTAAATAAGCTATTTTTCTGACTGTTTAAGAATGATTGATAGCCAGAATAGTAGTGTTTCACTGTGAAGCTAATATTGTACTAGAGCTGCTGTTTTTTCCGTTGTGATTAATTAATAGAAATATCACACCTGTGCATATTTTTAAATGACACTGATGTTCTACATAGTTTTATATTCTTTGATAACTAATATTGAAAGGTGATATGATGCCGTTTAACTAGGCCTAGGCTACTTCATCCTATTGTAAGCTAAATGCATTGGATACAAAACAAACACTGGCATGTGATAAAGGATAACATGTCCAATGTAATTATAAACTGTAAATGCATATCAAGCAGGAATATATATTCAATGAAATGAATACAGCATTGTAATATTATTGATGCTTTTCTCTCTCCTTACACAGATGAGCTGCGTCAACTGATGCCCTAGCCTCAAAACCAGAAACATGTGTAGACATCAACACTAGTACTTATTTTTTAAATACACCTTTTGGTTTTCCTGTATCTGTGCATGAGTCCTTAAAATATAGTCCATTGTACAAAATAAGTTATTCCCAAGTGTAGAACATCTCAAGGAAATTAACCTCCAATGTTCATAAGCTTGTTCAGTACATGATGGCACATTTTCATGACAGCCACTGTTTTTTTATACACATAACAGGAGTGTACAGGTTTTTGTTCCAGCCCTTCCCTAACACCTAATTCAACTAATTGTGCTCTAAATTAAAGACTTGCACACAGTGCAATCCCCTGGGACAGAAATTACATCTGTATTTTAGAATGAGCTTCATAAATTACAATGTGTTGTTCCAAGATGGTGTAGCAGTCAGACGTCTTTGTCCTCGTCCTGTGTTCCGTGTATGTATCTTTTTATATATTTTTTCTTCGCATATGTTTTTAAAATATTTTTCTAAACCTCAACTTCAAAATACTCTCCTGCTACCTGCCTCACCCAATGTGGTGTGGATCTACTAAAGTATTTTTCTTTACGTTCGAACCGTAATCCCCCAACAGAAGCTAGCCAGCTAACTAGCTACTAGCTAGTAGTCAGCAAATCACTGCTAACGGTCATCAGCTAACCTCTAGCTCGGAAATCTCTCACCAGTTTGCACAACACGATTCAAACCAGAGCATACCGGAGCAAACCAGAGCATACCATACGTATTTTCTCTCCATATCCCCGGATTCCTGCCGCAAGCTCTGAACATTTTCACCCGGATCATCGCAGCTAGCGAGCTGCAATCTGAGTGGCTACTCCTGGCTTACGTCTCTGTCCCAAAGCAAGCACCAATTAGCCTGGAGCTAGCCCATGCTAGGCCCATCTCCCGGCTAGCTGAAGAGGTCCATCAGCCACTCCTTGGGCTACAATACCTATTTTGGACCCCTTTTACTACACGAAGCCCTGCTAATCCATCACGACTGGACTACCGACGTAATCTGCCCGAGGGTTCTTTTTCCAACGAGCCCCTGAATGCCCATCTGCTGGCCGCGGCCTGCTAGCTGTCTAGAGCATATCGGACTGTTAGCTGAATAGGTCCATCGGCCAATTTCTTGGGCTACTATACCTATTTTGCCAATTGGACTGGGCCCCTTTACTAATCCATCACGGCTGGTCTGCCGACGGAGCCGCACGAGGAGGCTCTGCACGCGGAGGCTTCAACAGACTTCTTCCATCGCGACGTCCTTCTAAGGCCCTTCTGCTAGCTTGCTAGCTCCGGCCCGCTAGCTGTTTGAATCGCCGTGTCTCCAGCCAGCTTAACTACTTACTGGACCCCTATGATAACTCGGCTACGCATGCCTTTCCCTAATGTCAATATGCCTTGTCCATTGCTGTTCTGGTTAGTGGTTATTGTCTTATTTCACTGTAGAGCCTCTAGCCCTGCTCAATATGCCTTAGATAACCCTTCAGTTCCACCTCCCAGACATGCGGTGATATCACCTAGTTTAAATTATGTTTCTAGCGACAATATCTCTCTCATCATCTCATGCCTATGTTTAGCTCCACTGTATTCAAATCCTACCATACCTTTGTCCATATATATGTATATACTGTACTCTATACCATCTACTGCATCTTGCCATCTCTATGTAATACATGTATCACTAGCCAGTTTAAACAATACCCTTATCTTACTCCTCCTCTGAGATGAGTAATGTAGGGTAGGTAAACATATAAAAGTGGCATTGTTTAAAGTGGCTAGTGATACATGTATTACATAGAGATGGCAAGATGCAGTAGATGGTATAGAGTACAGTATATACATATGCGATGAGTAATGTAGGGTATGTAAAAACAAATCTGCAAAATCGGCCCCCAAAAATACCGATTTCCGATTTGTTATGAAAACTTGAAATCGGCCCTAATTAATCGGCCATTCCGATTAATCGGTCGACCTTTTAATAATTTATTTGCAAATTATGGTGGAAAATATGTATTTGGTCAATAACAAAAGTTTATCTCAATACTTTGTTATATACCCTTTGTTGGCAATGACAGAGGTCAAACTTTTTCTGTAAGTCTTCACAAGGTTTTCACACACTGTTGCTGGTATTTTGGCCCATTCCTCCATGCAGATCTCCTCTAGAGCAGTGATGTTTTGGGGCTGTTGCTGGGCAACACGGATTTTCAACTCCCTCCAAAGATTTTCTATGGGTTGAGATCTGGAAACTGGCTAGGCCACTCCAGGACCTTGAAATGCTTCTTACGAAGCCACTCCTTTGTTGCCCGGGCGGTGTGTTTGGGATCATTGTCATGCTGAAAGACCCAGCCACGTTTCATATTCAATGCCCTTGCTGATGGAAGGAGATTTTCACTCAAAATCTCACGATACATGGCCCCATTCATTCTTTCCTTTACACGGATCAGTCGTCCTGGTCCCTTTGCAGAAAAACAGCCCCAAAGCATGATGTTTCCACCCCCATGCTTCACAGTAGGTATGGTGTTCTTTGGATGCAACTCAGCATTCTTTGTCCTCCAAACACGACAAGTTGAGTTTTTACCAAAAAGGTCTATTTTGGTTTCATCTGACCATATGACATTCTCCCAATCTTCTTCTGGATCATCCAAATGCTCTCTAGCAAACTTCAGACGGGCCTGGACATGTACTGGCTTAAGCAGGGGGACACGTCTGGCACTGCAGGATTTGAGTCCCTGGCGGCGTAGTATGTTACTGATGGTAGACTTTGTTACTTTGGTCCCAGCCATTCACTAGGTCCTCCCAGCCTGGTGCAGGTCTACAATTTTGTTTCTGGTGTCCTTTGACAGCTCTTTGGTCTTGGCCATAGTGGAGTTTGGAGTGTGACTGTTTGAGGTTGTGGACAGGTGTCTTTTATACTGATAACAAGTTCAAACAGGTGCCATTAATACAGGTAACGAGTGGAGGACAGAGGAGCCTCTTAAAGAAGAAGTTACAGGTCTGTGAGAGCCAGAAATCTTGCTTGTTTGTAGGTGACCAAATACTTATTTTTAAATCCTACAATGTGATTTTCTGGATTTCTTTTCTTCATTTTGTCTGTCATAGTTGAAGTGTACCTATGATGAAAATTACAGGCCTCTCTCATCTTTTTAAGTGGGAGAACATGCACAATTGGTGGCTGACTAAATACTTCTTTGCCCCACTGTACATATGAGATGAGTAATGTAGGGTAGGTAAACATATAAAAGTGGCATTGTTTAAAGTGGCTAGTGATACATGTATTACATAGAGATGGCAAGATGCAGTAGATGGTATAGAGTACAGTATATACATATATATGGACAAAGGTATGGTAGGATTTGAATACTGGAGCTAAACATAGGCATGAGATGATAGATATTGTCGCTAGAAACATAATTTAAACTAGGTGATATCTAATTAACCGCATGTCTGGGAGGTGGAACTGAAGGGTTATCTAAGGCATATTGAGCAGGGCTAGAGGCTCTACAGTGAAATAAGACAATAACCACTAACCAGAACAGCAATGGACAAGGCATATTGACATTAGGGAAAGGCATGCGTATTTTGGCCCAGTTATCATGCAGGGTCCAGTAGCAGTGATGTTAAGCTGGCTGGAACACGGATTTTCAACTCCCTCCAAACAGCTAGGGGAGATCTGGAGCTGGCAAGCTAGCAGAAGGGCCTTAGAAGGACGTCGCGATGGAAGAAGTCTGTTGAAGCCTCCGGGCGGTGTGTTTGGGCCTGTCGTATCGGCATATTCAATGCCCGTGATGGATTACTCAAAAGGGGCCCAGTGGCCCCAATTGGCAAAATAGGTATAGTAGCCCAAGAAATTGGCCGATGGACCTATTCAGCTAACAGTCCGATATGCTCTAGACACTCAGCAGCTTTGTCCGCGGCCAGCAGATGGGCATTCAGGTTTCATTGGAAAATGAATTCCCTCGGGCAGATTCTTCGGTAGTCCAAAGTCGTGATGGATTCAGACAGGGCCTGGTGTAGTAAAGGGGTCCAAAATAGGTATTGTAGCCCAAGGAGTGGCTGATGGACCTCTTCAGCTAGCCGGGAGATGGGCCTAGCATGGGCAGGCTCCAGGCTGTTTTGGTGCTTTTGACAGCTCTTTGGGACAGAGACGTAAGCCAGTGGAGTTTGGAGCCACTCAGATTGCAGCTCGCTAGCTAACAAGTTCAATCCAGGTGAAAATGTTCAGAGCTTGCGGCAGGAATCCTTGTTTGTAGGGACCAAATATGGATTTTTAAAATACGTGATGGTATTTTGTCTCTGGTTTGCTATGTATCTCTCATCCTTTTAAGTGGGAGAACTTGCACAATTAGTGGCTGACTAAATACTTTTTTGCCCCACTGTATATACTGTACTCCATACCATCTACTGCATCTTGCCTATGCCGTTCTGTACCATCACTCATCACTCATTATATATAATATGGACATTTTTTATGTACATATTCTTCATCCCTTTTACACTTGTGTGTATAAGGTAGTTGTTGTGAAATTGTTAGATTAGATTACTCGTTGGTTATTACTGCATTGTTGGAACTAGAAGTACAAGCATTTCGCTACACTCCCATTAACATCTGCTAACCATGTGTATGTGACAAATAAGATTTGATTTGTGCACTGTAATTCAAAACAGGTATGGAGATGGAATGGTTCTCTTAGTCTACATTTTCATTGATTATTGTCAAGGTGACCCTTAGTTGCCACGGTGACATTTAACAGCGCTGTTAAGACAGTGAGTGATGGGCCTGCTTTAGTATTCCATTTTTTGACATAATAATCAAATGAGGAAGCCAGATGTTTGACTTTCATCTCAGTCATGAGAAATGATGAACTTCCCACAAGCACTTCCAGAGTCTGCTGCTCTATCCACTATATGTCTTCATTGAAATGCCAGACTCAATGTTTTATTACTGCATAACTTCATCAAGTTGATATTTCAGCCAAACTGAAATTAAGGCTGATACTTAATTGCCAATATATGTATTGCGATATTTTATTACTATGTAACTTCATCAATACTCATTGTTTTATTACTGCGTAACATCAAGACTCAATGTTTATTATTACGTAACTTCATCAAGACTCATTGTTTTATTACTATGTAACGTAACTTAATCAAGTTGATGTTTCAGCCACACTGAACTTAGGGCTCGGAATTGCCAGGGATCTCACAGTACGATATTATCACGATACTAAGGTGCCGATACGATATGAATTACGATTCAATACTGTGGTTTTATTACAATTCGATGTTGCTGCAGAGAGACGAGAGAGCATGAGAAAACAAGTTTTGATCAGCCATGGAAATGAATGTGCTGAAAACAAATTGGCTCCCTTTTTAAAAAGAAGATGGAGAACAAGCTATGAAAGAACGATACTGGAGTTTTGGTGTAGGTACAACCAACGAGGGGGGAAATTATTTTGCGATATTGTCCAAAATAATATCCCTATATTTAACTGTATAGACTTTTTTTCTCCATCACTAACTGAAATGATATAGACTGAAAATGGCAGTAACTGAACTGAACTGAAATTGTCTCCTTGGTCATTTTTATGTGCAATGCAAACATACTGAAGTATCGCGGTGTCCAGTAACATATAATGGCGCCGAAGGGGATGGCTGCTGTTTTACGGGCTCCTAACCAACTGTGCTATTTTGTTTTATATACTGCTTTGTCAAGACAAGGCCCAAATCCCTCCATCATTGTGAAGAAAAGACAGAGGAAAAGGGGGAGGAGGGCGGGGTGCTTAGTAAACATTTGCTGACGAGTAGGTAAACCACCACTTCCCTCTGTATTATTGGCCAACGTACAATCATTGGAAAACAAACTGGACGATCTATGATCAAGACTATCCTACCAACGGACATTAAAAACTGTAATATCTTATGTTTCACCGAGACGTGGCTGAACGACGACACAGATAATACAGGGCTGGCTGGCTTCTCCGTGCATCGGCAGGACAGAGCAGCTACGTCTGGTAAGACGAGGGGCGGGTGTGTGTGTCTATTTGTCAATAACTGCTGGTGCGCAATGTGTAATATTAAAGAAGTCTCAAGGTATTGCTCACCTGAGGTAGAGTGCCTTATGATTTTACTGTAGACCACACTATCTACCAAGAGAGTTCTCATCCATATTATTCGTAGCCGTCTATTTACCACCACAAACTAATGCTGGAACTAAGACCGCTCTCAACGAGCTGTATAAGGCCATAAGCAAACAAGAAAATGCTCATCCAGAAGCGACGCTCCTAGTGGTCGGGGACTTTAATGTAGGCCAACTTAAATCTGTTTTACCTCATTTCTACCAGCATGTCACATGTGCAAACAGAGGAGAAAAAAACCTCTAGACCACCTTTACTCCACACACAGAGACGCATACAAAGCTCTCCCTCGCCCTCCATTTGGCAAATCTGACCATAATTCTATCCTCCTGATTCCTGCTTACAAGCAAAAACTAAAGCTGGAAGTACCAGTGACTCGCTCAATACAGAAGTGGTCAGACAACGCAGAGTCTACACTACAGGACTGTTTTGCTAGCACAGACTGGAATATGTTCCCGGTGGCATATCACCTCTGTCACCGGTTCATCAATAAGTGCATCGACGACGTCGTCTCCACAGTGACCGTACGTACATTTCCCAACCAGAAGCCATGGATTACAGGCAAAATCTGCACCGAGCTAAAGGCTAGAGCTGCCGCTTTCAAGGAGTAGGTCACTAATTCGGACACTTCTGCTCTCAGACGAACCATCAAACAGGCAAAAAATCAATACAGGACTAAGATTGAATCCTACTACACCGGCTCTGACACTCATCAGATGTGACAGGGCTTGAAAAATATTAAGGACTACGAAGGGAAACCCAGCCGCAAGCTGCCCAGTGATGTGAGCCTACCAGACGAGCTAAATGCCTTGTATGCTCGCTTCGAGGCAAGCAACACTGAAGCATGCATGAGAGATTACTGCGTAAGACTTTTTAAACAGGTCAACATTCACAAAGCCACGGGCCCAGACTGATTACCAGGATGTGTACTCAAAGCATGCGAGGACCAACTGGCAAGTGTCTTCACAGACAATTTCAACCTCTCCCGGACTGAGTCTGTAATACCTACATGTTTCAAAGCAGACCACCCTAGTCCCTGTGACCAAGAAAGCAAAGGTACACACCTAAATGATTACCGCCCCATAGCACTCACGTCGGTCGCCATGAAGTGCTTTGAAAGGTTGTTCATGGCTCACATCAACACCATCATGCCGGAAACCCTAGACCCACTACAATTCGCATACCGCCCGACAGATTCACAGATGACGCAATCTCAATAGCACTCCACACTACCCTTTCCCACCTGGACAAAAGGAACACCTACAGTGCCTTGCGAAAGTATTCGGCCCCCTTGAACTTTGCGACCTTTTGCCACATTTCAGGCTTCAAACATAAAGATATAAAACTGTATTTTTTTGTGAAGAATCAACAACAAGTGGGACACAATCATGAAGTGGAACGACATTTATTGGATATTTCAAACTTTTTTAACAAATCAAAAACTGAAAAATTGGGCGTGCAAAATTATTCAGCCCCTTTACTTTCAGTGCAGCAAACTCTCTCCAGAAGCTCAGTGAGGATCTCTGAATGATCCAATGTTGACCTAAATGACTAATGATGATAAATACAATCCACCTGTGTGTAATCAAGCCTCCGTATAAATGCACCTGCACTGTGATAGTCTCAGAGGTCCGTTAAAAGCGCAGAGAGCATCATGAAGAACAAGGAACACACCAGGCAGGTCCGAGATACTGTTGTGAAGAAGTTTAAAGCCGGATTTGGATACAAAAAGATTTCCCAAGCTTTAAACATCCCAAGGAGCACTGTGCAAGTGATAATATTGAAATGGAAGGAGTATCAGACCACTGCAAATCTACCAAGACCTGGCCGTCCCTCTAAACTCTCAGCTCATACAAGGAGAAGACTGATCAGAGATGCAGCCAAGAGGCCCATGATCACTCTGGATGAACTGCAGAGATCTACAGCTGAGGTGGGAGACTCTGTCCATAGGACAACAATCAGTCGTATATTGCACAAATCTGGCCTTTATGGAAGAGTGGCAAGAAGAAAGCCATTTCTTAAAGATATCCATAAAAAGTGTTGTTTAAAGTTTGCCACAAGCCACCTGGGAGACACACCAAACATGTGGAAGAAGGTGCTCTGGTCAGATGAAACCAAAATTGAACTTTTTGGCAACAAAAAGTTATGTTTGGCGTAAAAGCAACACAGCTCATCACCCTGAACACACCATACCCACTGTCAAACATGGTGGTGGCAGCATCATGGTTTGGGCCTGCTTTTCTTCAGCAGGGACAGGGAAGATGGTTAAAATTGATGGGAAGATGGATGGAGCCAAATACTGGACCATTCTGGAAGAAAACCTGATGGAGTCTGCAAAAGACCTGAGACTGGGACGGAGATTTAACAAGACAATGATCCAAAACATAAAGCAAAATCTACAATGGAATGGTTCAAAAATAAACATATCCAGGTGTTAGAATGGCCAAGTCAAAGTCCAGACCTGAATCCAATCGAGAATCTGTGGAAAGAACTGAAAACTGCTGTTCACAAATGCTCTCCATCCAACCTCACTGAGCTCGAGCTGTTTTGCAAGGAGGAATGGGAAAAAAATTCAGTCTCTCGATGTGCAAAACTGATAGAGACATACCCCAAGCGACTTACAGCTGTAATCGCAGCAAAAGGTGGCGCTACAAAGTATTAACTTAAGGGGGCTGAATAATTTTGCACACCCAATTTTTCAGTTTTTGATTTGTTAAAAAAGTTTGAAATATCCAATAAATAAATAAATATCCAACAAGTGTCCCACTTGTTGTTGATTCTTCACAACTGTCACGCCCTGATCTTAGAGAGCTTTTTATGTCTTTATTTTGGTTTTGTCAGGGTGTGATTTGGGTGGGCATTCTATGTTTTTGTATTTCTTTGTTTTGGCCGGGTATGGTTCTCAATCAGGGACAGCTGTCTTATCGTTGTCTCTGATTGGGAGCCATACTTAGTTATCTTTTTCCCACATGGTTTTTGTGGGTAGTTGTTTTCTGTTTTGTGTTTTGCACCTGACAGGACTGTTTCGGTTTCTGTTATTCACTTTGTTA
This sequence comes from Oncorhynchus masou masou, assembly GCF_036934945.1. Lineage (NCBI taxonomy): Eukaryota > Metazoa > Chordata > Actinopteri > Salmoniformes > Salmonidae > Oncorhynchus > Oncorhynchus masou. The sequence goes on along the minus strand of NC_088233.1, from coordinate 19,381,453 downwards.
TTTTTGTTTAGTGTTCAGTTTAAATAAAAAGTATTGAACACTTACCATGCTGCGCTTTGGTCCGTTTCCTCCTCATCCGACGACGACAACCGTTACAACAACACCATAGTGTTGGACCAGAGAGGTGGAGCTGCAGTTCACGTCCTAAAAAATTCAAACTTAGAATTTTTTTTACCCCTTTTTCGTGGTATCCAATTGTTTAGTAGCTACTATCTTGTCTCATCGCTACAACTCCCGTACGGGCTCGGGAGAGAAGAAGGTTGAAAGTCATGCGTCCTCCGATACACAACCCAACCAAGCCGCACTGCTTCATCAACCAAGCCGCACAGCGCCATCCAACCCGGATGCCAGCCGCACCAATGTGTCGGAGGAAACACCGTACACCTGGCAACCTTGGTTAGCAAGCACTGCGCCCGGGCCGACACAGGAGTCGCTGGTGTGTGATGAGACAAGTATTTCCCTACCGGCCAAACCCTCCCTAACTCTGACGACGCTAGGCCAATTGTGCGTCGCCCCACGGACCTCCCGGTCGCGGCCGGTTACGACAGAGCCTGGGCGCGAACCCAGAGTCTCTGGTGGCACAGCTGGCGCTGCAGTACAGCGCCCTTAACCACTGCGCTACCCGGGAGGCCAACTTTGAAATCTCAACAGAGACGATAACGTCACCTCCAGGACTATCACTGGTACGGCTGATTAGCTGTCCTAAGTAAAGTATCTAGAAAAGCGAATTTAAGTGGGACCATTCTACTACTCTTCAAACCAATGTATTCTACTACTCTCATCACCACCGAGAACCTTCTACACAGCTGGCTAGCCTATCTTCAAATAAGCAGCTTCAGGAGCAAATGGAAAGTAGAATAAACTCAAGTCAACGGATAGAGGAGAGCAACAGAAGAGACGGGTGGGAACCCTTTTGTACAATCAGATCATTACAAGCGTGCCGCGGGAAAGGCCCAACCCAACACCCTTTTTAAGTAGGCTTGGTTCTGACATAGATACACGGCAAACAAAGACATTGACACGTATATACATAAATGATTTCTTACTCCAAACAGGCAGCCATTCATGTGCAAAGTATATGATTACTGTGAGAGTAGTTCCTAAAATGTATCAACGATAAGTGTGTATGTTTATCCTGTGTTATCATTTAGTTAGCTAGTAAATAAATAATTAACCCAATTTGTGTAGTACTGAATTATAAGTAAGGCTGGGGTTTTTGCAGATGTATGAGGTTATGACTGTGCAGAATGATGATATGATACGATATGATTTAATACATTAACTGTTTTATGGATGTGATAGGTACAGACCTTTTAGAGTTTAATTTGGGAGATGGTAACTCTTTAAAGAACCGCTCTCGTGGTGCCACAAATCCTAATGAGTTAATTGTTACACAATTAATTTAATCGATTAACAATTAAACATAGTTAGTTGATTAGATAAATGACAGTCATCAGATTAATGAAAGTAAAGTCACGACATCACCAACGAACTATTATGGTCCAAATACACCAAGACAATTGTAAAGAGGGCATGACAACACCTTTTCCCCCTCAGGAGACTGAGATTTGGCATGGGTCCCCAGATCCTTAAATAGTTCTACAGCTGCACCATTCTGACCGGTTGCATCACCGCCTGGTATGGCAACTGCTCGGCATCTGACCCTAAGGCGCTACAGAGGGTAGTGCGTACGGCCCAGTACATCACTGGGGCCAAGTTTCCTGACATCCAGGACCTATATACTAGACGGTGTCAGAGGAAGGTCCAAAAAATTGTCAAAGACTCCATTCACCCAAGTCATAGTCTGTTCTCTCTGCTATCGCACAGCAAGCAATACCGGAGCGCCAAATCTAGGACCAAAAGGCAGCCATAAGACTGCTGAACAATTAATCAAGTGGCCACCCGGACTATTTCCATTTTACACTACTGCTACTTTCTGGTTATTATCTATGCATACCCCCACACATTGACTCGGTACCAGTACCCCATGTATGTAGCCTCGTTATTGTTATGTAATTTTCTTGTCTTACTTTTGAAAAACAGCAGTGGTAGCAGTGGTAGCAGCAGCAGCGGAAGCAGTGGTAGCAGCGGTAGCAGTGGTAGCAGCAGCAGCAGTAGCAGTGGGAGCGGTAGCAGTGGTAGCAGCGGAAGCGGTAGTAGCAGTGGTAGCAGTGGTAGCAGCAGCAGAAGCAGCAGCAATGGTAGCAGCGGTAGCAGTGGTAGCGGCAGTGGTAGCAGCAGCAGTGGTAGCAGTGTTAGCAGCAGCAGAAGCGGCAGCAGCAGTGGTAGCAACGGTAGCGGTAGCAGTGGTAGCAGCAGCAGCGGAAGCAGTGGTAGCAGTGGTAGCGGTAGCAGTGGTAGCGGGAGCAGCAGTGGTAGCAGCAGCAGCGGCAGCAGTGGTAGCGGCAGCTGCGGGAGTAGTAGCAGCAGCTGCGGTAGCAGTGGTAGCAGCTGTGGCAGCAGTGGTAGCAGCTGCGGCAGCAGTGGTAGCGGCAGCTGCGGCAACAGTGGTAGCGGCAGATGCGGCAACAGTGGTAGCGGCAGCTGCGGTAGCAGTGGTAGCAGCAACGGCAGCAGCGGTAGCGACTGGCAGCAGCGGTAGCAGCAGCAGTGGTGGTAGCAGCAGCAGTGGTAGCAGCAGCATGGCAGCAGTGGTAGCAGCAGCGGCAGCAGTGGTAGCGGCTGGCAGCAGTGATAGCGGCCGGCAGCAGTAGTAGCAGCAGCAGCGGTAGCAGTAGCAGCAGATGAGAGCCATTGGCTCTCTAGCCCTCCCCTCCTCCCACACAATAGAGCTGATTGTCCGTGCAAGACAGACAGACAGCCAGACAGACAGCCAGGCAGACAGACAGACAGAGGGGGCTTTACTGTGGGTAGCGTTCCCCCGCCATATGCCCTGTCTCTGCTAGAATGTGATTATCTTCACGCACTACGGACTGGAAACACAGAGAAGAGAGGAAGGAAAGAAAGGAGGAAGTGAAGAGAGAGAGAGAGAGAGAGAGAGAGAGAGAGATAGAGAGAAAGGCAAAAGCAGCTTAGCACAAGCCTGAACCTGCCTATGTGTGTCTGCGAGAGATAGAGGAACGGAGGGAATGAGAGCGGGAGGGGAAAGAGGAACGGCGGGAATGAGAGAGGGAGAGGTTGCTTTTCTCTTCATTCTGGTTGTGTAACAAGGAGAAGGATATCCGATCATCTATGTGAACGGTAGCTGACACACAGACCCAGTCTTGACTCGCGGAAGCCTGGTCTCAGGTCAGTGGATTTTTCTCTTTTAGAAGGACTGAAGCTCTGTAGTACTGTAGTCATCTAGAGCCACAACACTGTGTTCACAGCTGTAGTAGACAGACAGGTGCTTATTACCAGTCCCAGAGCAGAGAGGAGCAGTGTACTGCTACCGAATACTGAGGTAAACTGTGTGGCTGTTGTTAGTCTGGTGCCACACAGAGCGTGTGTGTGTGTGTGTGTGTGTGTGTGTGTGTGTGTGTGTGTGTGTGTGTGTGTGTGTGTGTGTGTGTGTGTGTGTGTGTGTGTGTGTGTGTGTGTGTGCTATAGCAGAGGTGTTAGCCTCACCGGCTGCCTGTAGCCTGTTGTAGCTGAAGCTGCTAGCTCACCCTGCTGTTTGTGCTGTATCACAGGCTGTCAGACTCAACATGTTTAGCTTCAACTATTAGCTTTTTCCTTGTGTTTGTGAAGCCATCAACTCTTTCTGCTGTGTTGGCTGAACTCTAGCTCTACCTAGTAGTGATGGATACGCTAACAGCTGAAACCATTACTTGGTAAAATACAGCTGTAGCTGTGGTCTTATATCCATGCTGAGAATGAACTCTTAGTGGTCCCTGTTGTGTACTTGCGACAGGCATGCAGGGAGTCTCAGGGGCGACTCTGGGGCTCCGCTTTGGCCCTATCCCAGACTCCCAGGGCTGAAGGCTGGGAGTTCAGACTAGGAGGGGTTGGGGTGAGTGGGGGTCAGGGAGGCTGCTGGAGTATGACTCAGGGCTGAAGGCTGGGAGTTCAGACTCGGAGGGGTTGGGGTGAGTGGGGGTCAGGGAGGCTGCTGGAGTATGACTCAGGGCTGAAGGCTGGGAGTTCAGACTCGGAGGGGTTGGGGTGAGTGGGGGCAGGGAGGCTGCTGGGGTATGACTCAGGGCTGAAGGCTGGGATTTCAGACTAGGAGGGGTTGGGGTGAGTGGGGGCAGGGAGGCTGCTGGGGTATGACTCAGGGCTGAAGGCTGGGAGTTCAGACTCGGAGGGGTTGGGGTGAGTGGGGGTCAGGGAGGCTGCTGGAGTATGACTCAGGGCTGAAGGCTGGGAGTTCAGACTAGGAGGGGTTGGGGTGAGTGGGGGCAGGGAGGCTGCTGGGGTATGACTCAGGGCTGAAGGCTGGGATTTCAGACTAGGAGGGGTTGGGGTGAGTGGGGGCAGGGAGGCTGCTGGGGTATGAGGGAGGCCCACTGTGACCAGAAATGAGATTAAACTGAGGGAGCAGCAAATCTAAAGAGGAGCAGAGAGGGGAGGGGTGTTAAGACCTTTATCAGACAACACAATGAATGCAGCTGTGTGTGTGTGTGTGTGTGTGTGTGTGTGTGTGTGTGTGTGTGTGTGTGTGTGTGTGTTGCCAGGGGTTCGGCAGTGGTTGTCAGGGGTTCGGGAGTGGTTGTCAGGGGTACGGCAGTGGTTGTCAGGGGTGCGGCAGTGGTTGTCAGGGGTTCGGCAGTGGTTGTCAGGGGTTCATCAGAGGTTGTCAGGGGTTCAGTGTAACAGTATAACTTTAGTCCGTCCCCTCGCCCCTACCTGGGCTCAAACCAGGGACCCTCTGCACACATCAACAACTGACACCCACAAAGCATCGTTGCCCATTGCTCCACAAAAGCCGCGGCCCTTGCGGAGCAAGGGGAACCACTACTTTAAGGTCTCAAAGCGAGTGACGTCACCGATTGAACCGCTATTAGTGCGCACCACCGCTAACTAGCTAGCCATTTCACATCGGTTACACTAGCAGTGGTTGTCAGGGGTTCACCACCTCTTCTCTCTTCATGTTCACACTTTTCATCCCCCTTTTAACTCCAGGGCCAGAATACACAGTCAGATTACACAGCCGGAATACACAGTCAGTGCCTCCAGAAACAGCAGCACCATAGTCATCAGTTTCTTTGGTAGAGGGTGTCATTGAGCTCTGTGGAGCTTTGTCTTTCACCGTGTCAGAATGAGAGAGAGCATGAGGATGCTTATGATACTGACTGACACTATGGCACTCTCCTAGGAAGTGCCCGATCAAACAAATAGTTAGCTGAGTGGGTTGGATCAATGAGGATGTCATTCTGTCAAGTTTTAGAATAGACCTAAGTTGACTTAGGGGAACAAGACAGCAAATAAGTAAGTATGAAAGAGGAACTTCAGATGTGGTGGGAAATGTCAAACATAATGAAACCATGTTTTAGTGTTCAACTCATCCTTTTATGACACAGTGAGCAGCACAGAATATGGATCTCTCTCTCACTCTCTTTCACACACACACACACACACACACACACACACACACACACACACACACACACACACACACACACACACACACACACACATATATATATATATTAACACCCTAGCCTCCAGGCCTGCTTACAGGCTGCATGTAGATATCTGGAACATTCTGTGCATGCTCTCCTCTTCCACTGCGAGGATTGCTGAAGGGTTCACTGCCTCCAGTCATTCATGTTGAACTCATTTCCCTAGTCCTTCATGCTCTCACACATGCTGTTTCATTGATATTTTATTGGATTATTTTATCCATTCACCTGTATTCACTGGAGATCCATCTGTCATGTCAGCCGTGTGTGTGTGTCAGAGAGAGAGAGAGCAAAGAGGAGGGAAAGAGAGAGAGGATAGAGAGACACCCTATGGCATTGTGACCAGACAGTCTCACGGAACTGAACACAATGCGAGACTTTAGCTGTGTGTGTATACTGTAGACCCAAACTAGACAGACCAGCATTTGTTGTTGTAGCCATTTGTTATTATTAAGCAATACTGCCAAAGGAGCTGTGGTATATGGCCAATATACCTCGGCTGAGGGTTGTTCTTAAGCACGACACAACACAGAGTGCCTGGATACAGCCCTTAGCCGTGGAATATTGGCCATATACCACAAATCCCCAAGGTGCCTTATTGCTATTATAAACTGGTTACCAATGTAATTACAGCAGTAAAAAGAAAGTTTTTTTCATACCCATGGTATACGGTCTGATATACCACAGCTGTCAGCCAATCAGCATTCAGGGCTCGAACCGCCCAGTTTATAACATGTAATATACAATAAGTATCTATTATTGAAGTGTATCCCATAACCAGCACTAAATGGAGTCTGTGTAATATACCTGGGTTATTTATGGCCAGAGAGCCAGACTGGTCTACTAGCCCATTGGGAATCAATCAGATGTGAAGACTGTGAATGGTTGGTAATATTGATTGACACATTTCAGAGCCTCCATCCCACAGCTGTTGCCTGTTTCCTCATGTCATGGCTCTACAGGCCTGACATTGATTAGAGAAGAGTCCAACACCCACTGTCTGTCTGGGATTGGAAAGAGGGGAGAGAGGGTGAGAGGGGAAGAGAGAGAAAGAGAGAGTGTGATGTGAAGTGTGGGATTCTGGGCAGCGGCTACATAGCACGAGAGAGAGAAAGAGATGATGCCTGCCTTCAATGTAATCACCTAATCAGAGTTCCTATACTGATCTCTTCCCCCAGTGTTCAGATCCTATATTGATCTCTTCCCCCAGTGTTCAGAGTTCATCCACTCTTGTATCTGGTTTAGAGGTCGACCGATTAATCGGAATGGCCGATTAATTAGGTCCGATTTCGAGTTTTCATAACAATCAGAAATCGGTATTTTTGGGCGCCGTTTTTTTTTATACCTTTATTTAACTAGGCAAGTCCGTTAAGAACACATTCTTATTTTCAATGACGGCCTAGGAACAGTGAGTTAACTGCCTTGTTCAGGAGCAGAACGACAGATTTTTACCTTGTCAGCTCAGGGTATCCAATCTTGCAACCGTACAGTTAACTAGTCCAACGCTCTAACCATTGCACTCCACGAGTAGCCTGCCTGTTACGCGAATCCAGTAGAAGCCAAGGTAAATTGCTAGCTAGCATTAAACGTATCTTATAACTACTAATCCAGTTTAGCAGGCAATATTAACCAGGTGAAATTGTGTCATTTCTCTTGCGTTCATTGCACGCAGTCAGGGTATATACAACAGTTTGGGCTGCCTGGCTCATTGTGAACTAATTTGCCAGACTCTTACGTAATTATGACATAACATTGAAGGTTGTGCAATGTAACAAGAATATTTAGACTTAGGGATGCCACCCGTTAGATAAAATACCGAACGGTTCCGTATTTCACTGAAATACTAAACGTTTTGTTTTCGAAATGATAGTTTTGGCCATATTAATGACCAAAGGCTCGTATTTCTGTGTGTTATTATGTTATAATTAAGTCTGATTTGATAGAGCTGACTGAGCAGCAGCAAGCCCGTAATCATTCATTCAAACAGCACTTTCGTGTGTTTTGCCAGCAGCTCTTCACAAGCACAGCGCTGTTTATGACTTCAAGCCTATCAGCCTAATGGCTGGTGTAACCAATGTGAAATGGCTAGCTAGTTAGCTGGGTGTGCGCTAATACTGTTTCAAACGTCACTCACTTTTAGATTTGGAGTAGTTATTCCCCTTGCGCTGCAAGGCTTTTGTGGAGCGATTGATAATGATGCTTCGAGTGTAACGGCGTTCTTCTTTTGTTGAAAGAGAGTCGGACCGAAATGCAGCGTGTCAGTTACTCATGTTTAATAGTGAAGACAAACAAACGAACTATACATGAAATAACTTAATAAATACGAAAACAACAAACAGAACGTGAAACCTAATACAGCCTGACTGGTGCACACTACACAGAGACAGGAACAATCACCCACGAAATGCAAAGCGAAAACCAGGCTACCTAAATACGGTTCCCAATCAGAGACAATGAGAATCACCTGACTCCGATTGAGAACCGCCTCAGGCAGCCAACCTATTTAACACACACACACCCCTAATCAGCTACAATCCCAGACACTACAAACCCCAATACGAAAACACAATACATAATAACCCCATGTCACACCCTGGTCTGACTAACTAATAAACTAAAACACAAAATACTAAGACCAAGGCGTGACATCGAGTGTGGCTGTTGTCGATGTGTTCCTGGTTCAAGCCCAGGTAGGGGCGAGGAGGGGGACGGAAGCTATACTGTTACACTGGCAATACTATAGTGCCTATAAGAACATCCAATAGTCAATGGTATATGAAATGCAAATGGTATAGAGAGAAATAGTCCTATAAATACCATATTAACTACAACCTAAAACCTCTTACCTTGGAATATTGAAGTCTCATGTTAAAAGGAACCACCAACTTTCATATTTTCTCATGTTCTGAGCAAGGAACTTAAACGTTAGCTTTTTTACATGGCACATATTTTACATGGCACGCATTTTTACATGGCACACATTTTTACATGGCACATATTGCATATTGGCACATATTACTTTATTCGCCAACACTTTGTTTTTGCATTATTTAAACCAAATTGAACATGTTTCATTATTTATTTGAGGCTAAATAGATTTTATTGATGTATTATATTTAGTTAAAATAAGTGTTAATTCAGTATTGTTGTAATTGTCATTATTACAAATAAAAAATATAAGAAAATCGGCCAATTAATCGGTATCTGCTTTTTTGGTCCTCCAATAATCGGTATCGGCTTTTTTGGTCCTCCAATAATCGGTATCGGCTTTTTTGGTTCTCCAATAATCGGTATCGGCTTTTTTGGTCCTCCAATAATCGGTATCGGCTTTTTTGGTCCTCCAATAATCGGTATCGGATTTTTTGGTTCTCCAATAATCGGTATTGGCTTTTTTGGTCCTCCAATAATCGGTATTGGCTTTTTTGGTCCTCCAATAATCGTTATTGAAAAATCATAATCATTCGACCTCCAGTCTGGTTAGACCTTCATTATTGTCTCTCCGTCAGGTATGAAGTTAATTTCACACCTGCATAGATAATAGCCTGGAGATCTCTCTGATATGGACTCCTGTGTTCTCTCGCCCTGTTATATCTCCTTCGTTCCCTCCTGCTTTTTCTCTCTCTCGCTTTCTCATTCTCTCTGTGTTGTCTTTCTCTACCTCAATCACTCACTCTCTCTCTACCTCTCTCACTCTCTCTCTGTCTGTGATTGGAATCCCTGTAATGTTATACCAGGCACATCTCCCTCTAATGTTATGACATGAAGTGTTTAGCAGGGGGGGGGGTGTTCATGTTCACCTCTTCAGGTCACTGTGTTCCTCATTAGAGCTGTGTTCGACATCCTGCAGAGACCGTGTTTGTTGTTGTACCAGACTGGTTCATTGAACACCCTGTAATGTTAATGTGGATATGACTGGGCCTATGACCTGTGTGTGTGTGTGTGTGTGTGTGTGTGTGTGTGTGTGTGTGTGTGTGTGTGTGTGTGTGTGTGTGTGTGGTGTGCGTGTGGTGCGTGTGTTTGCAAAACTCTATAATATTTTTTTTATTTTTTTTGGAGAGACGAGAGAGGGGCTCATCTGGTCCCTATCTTCCCCGAACAACAGGCACACTCTGATTGGAGGGATGTGACTGGGCATTTTAGCTATCTCTATTATGAAAAATCACTTCCTGGTTTATGCAGAGAATTGATGCAAACGAGGTGTAAGTTACTTACTGTCTACTAATGATCATGTCCTTACTGTGGATGGATGTGGTATTCTCTGTCTTCTGGTGGCATTTTATCAGGATAGAAACGGTTTTAACAACATTCATGTTTTATTTTAATGGATTAGAACAACGCAAAACAAATCAAATGTTATCGGCCACATACACATGGTTAGCAGATGGTATCGGTCACATACACATGGTTAGCAGATGGTATCGGTCACATACACATGGTTAGCAGATGGTATCGGCCACATGCACATGGTTAGCAGATGGTATCGGTCACATACACATGGTTAGCAGATGGTATCGGTCACATACACATGGTTAGCAGATGGTATCGGTCACATACACATGATTAGCAGATGGTATCGGTCACATACACATGGTTAGCAGATGGTATCGGTCACATACACATGGTTAGCAGATGGTATCGGTCACATACACATGGTTAGCAAATCGTATTGGTCACATACACATGGTTAGCAGATGGTATCGGTCACATACACATGGTTAGCAGATGGTATAGCGAGTGTAGTGACATGCTTGTGTCCGGACCCGGTTTCGAACCTGGGTCTCCGGAGTGAGAAACAGTCACTTCACCAACTGAGCCACGAATAGACAGCAGAACCCAGAAGATGAGGCAGACACAGCAGTACTTAAGACGGTGTATTTAATAAAGAAAAAATCCTAAAATAAAAAATGGCAAATCCAAAAGGTGGTAGGTAAAACACAAAAAAAAACTAAAAAGAAACTCACTAAAACTAAACAAAAACAAAAAAAAGAATACTACAAGAACTTCACCCGGAATCGACAAGAGCACACAGAACACTAGGGCAGGGTGCCAACATACAAACACAGAGCACAGAACTGAGGGAAACAAAGGGTTTAAATACAATCAGGGGAAACGAGACACAGGTGCAAACAATAATGGGGATCAAGGGAAAAACACAGGGACAAAAAGCACAATGGGGACATCTACTGACAAAAACACGGAACAACCCTGGCCAAATCCTGACAGCTTGTGCATCTAGATCCGACAGTGCAGCAGTATCTAACAGAAAATATCAACAATTACACAACAAAACCTAATACACACAGTCTAGTAAAGGAATGGGATAAGAATATATAATATAACATTTATGGATGAGCAGTGACAGAGAGGCTAAGATGCAATATATGGTATAGAATTGACAGTGTAGTACACAGTATACAGTATATACATATGAGACGAGCAATGCGAGATATGTAAACATTATTAAAGTGACTTTATTAAAGTGACTAGTGTTCCATTTATTAAAGTGGCAAATTATATCAGTCTGTAAGTAGGCAGCTGCCTCTCTGTGCTTGTGATGGCTGTTTAACAATCTGATGGCCTTGAGATTGAAGCTGTTTTTGCCACTTCTTCACCACACTGTCTGTGTGGGTGGACCATTTCAGTTTGTCGGTGATATGTACACCTAGGAACTTAAAACTTTCCACTTTCTCCACTGCTGTCCCTTCGATGTGCAATGTGGATAGGGGTGTGCTCCCTTTGCTGTTTACTGAAGTCCACGATCATCTCTTGTGTTTGCTGACATTGAGTGAGAGGTTATTTTACACATTCTGAGAGCCCTCACCTCCTCCCTGTAGGCTGTCTCTTCATTGTTGGTCATCAAGCCTACCACTGTTGTTTTGTCTGCAATCTTGATGATTGAGTTGAAGGCATGCATGGCCATGCAGTTGTTGGTGAACAGGGAGTACAGGACGGGGCTGAGAACGCACCCTTGTGGGGCCCCAGTGTTGAGGGTCAGCGGAGTGGAGTTGTTGTTTCCTACCTTTACCACCTGGGGGCGGCCTTTCAGGATGTCCAGGACCCTTTTGCACAGGGCGGGGTCGAGACCCAGAGTCTCAAGCTCAATGATGAGTTTGGAGGGTACTATGGTGTTGAATACTGAGCTGTAGTCAATGAACAGCATTCTTACATATATTCCTCTTGTCCAGATGGAATAGGGCAGTGTGCAGTGTGATGGCGATTGCATCGTCTGTGGACCTATTGGGGCGGCAAGCAAATTGGAGTGGGTCTAGGGTGACAGGTTTGGTGGAGGTGATATGATCCTTGACTAGCACTTCATAATGACAGAAGTGAGTGCTACGGGGCGGTAGTCATTTAGTTCAGTTACCTTTGCTTTCTTGGAACAGCAACAATGGTGGCCATCTTGAAGCATGTGGGGACAGCGGACTGGGATAGGGATTGATTGAATATGTCCGTTAAAGACACCAGCCCGCTGGTCTGCGCATGCTCTTGAGGATGCAGCTAGGGATGCTGTCTGGGCAGGCAGCCTTGCGAGGGTTAACACGTTTAAACGTTTTACTCAAGAAGGTGTTTAGTTTGTCTGGAATCAAGACGTCAATGTTCACGACATGGCTGGTTTTCTGTTTGTAATCTGTGATTGTCTGTAAACCCTGCCACATACATTCTCGTGTTTGAGCTGTTGAATTGCGACTCCACTTTGTCTCTATACTGACGTTTTGACTGTTTGAGTGCCATACGTAGGGAATAACTACACTGTTTGTGTTCGACCATATTCCCAGTTGCCTTGTCATTAAATGCGGTGAAACGTGTTTTCAGTTTAGCACGAATGTTGTCATCAATCCACGGTTTCTGGTTAGGGAAGGTTTTAATAGTCACAGCAGGTACAATATCTCCTGTACACTTCCTTAAACTTGCTCACTGAGTCAGTGTATATGTCAATGTTATTCTCTGAAGCTACCCGGAACATATCCCAGTCCACGTGATCAAAACAATTAAAGCGTCGAACCCGATTGGTCAGACCAGCGTTGGATAGACCTAAGCACGGGCGCTTCCTGTTTTAGTTTCTGCCTATAGGAAGGGAGCAACAAGATGGAGTCATGGTCAGATTTGCCAAAAGGAGGGCGGGGGAGGGCCTTGTATGCATCGCAGAATTTAGAGTAGCAATGGTCGAGCGTGTTACTCGACCATGCATTCGATACTGCATTCGATATGCTGATAGAATTTAGGTAGCCTCGTTCTCAAATTTACTTTGTTAAAATCCCTAGTACAATAAATGGAGCCTCAGTATATATGGTTTCCAGTTTTCATAAAGTCCAGTGAAGTTCCTTGAGGGCCGTCTTTGTATCGGCTTGAGGGGGTTATACACAGCTGTGACAATAACCAAGGAGAGTCCTCTTGGGAGATAATACGGTCGGCATTTGATTGTGAGGAATTCTAGGTCAGGTGAACAAAAGGACTTTGAGTTCCTGTATGTAGTTACGATTACACCATGAGTCGTTAATCATGAAACATACACCCCCGCCCTTCTTCTTACTGGAGAGATGTTTATTCCTGTCGGCACGATGCACTGAAAATCCCATTGGCTGTACCGACTCCGATAGCATAGCCATGTTAGCCATGTTTCCGTGAAACAGTATGTTACAATCTGCAAGTTCCCCTCTGCGTAGTTGAGTTTGTCACGTTTATAATGCAGTGGTCAGGTCAGCTATTAGATTTGTGCCTGATTGAGATAATACCAGATCTCGTGCTTCTGATGACCTGACGTAAGAGCGAGGGAGAGAGAGTGACACATTATCTCAAACACACACAACTCCAGTCTGTCCCTGGCCCCTCCTACACCTGATTACACCTGCAGCATCATGGGAACCGGTTGTACAATGACAGACAGGGAGGGAGGGCAGAGCCTTGAGGTTAAACAACACAAACACTGTATTGCTGCATGTGTTACTGTATTGCTGCATGTGTTACTGTATTGATGCATGTGTTACTGTATTGCTGCATGCATTTCTGTATTGCTGCATGTATTACTGTATTGCTGCATCTGTTACTGTGTTGCTGCATGTATTACTGTATTGCTGCATGTGTTACTGTATTGCTGCATGTGTTACTGTATTGCTGCATGTATTACTGTATTGCTGCATCTGTTACTGTGTTGCTGCATGTGTTACTGTATTGCTGCATGTATTACTGTATTGCTGCATGTGTTACTGTATTGCTGCATGTGTTACTGTATTGCTGCATGTGTTACTGTATTGCTGCATGTGTTACTGTATTGATGCATGTGTTACTGTATTGCTGCATGCATTTCTGTATTGCTGCATGTATTACTGTATTGCTGCATGTATTACTGTATTGATGCATGTGTTACTGTATTGCTGCATGTGTTACTGTATTGCTGCATGTGTTACTGTATTGCTGCATGTGTTATTATATTGCAGCATGCATTTCTGTATTGCTGCATGTATTACTGTATTGATGCATGTGTTACTGTATTGCTGCATGTGTTACTGTATTGCTGCCTGTGTTACTGTATTGCTGCATGTGTTATTATTTTGCAGCATGCATTTCTGTATTGCTGCATGTATTACTGTATTGATGCATGTGTTACTGTATTGCTGCATGTGTTACTGTATTGCTGCATGTGTTATTATATTGCAGCATGCATTTCTGTATTGCTGCATGTATTACTGTATTGCTGCATGTATTATTAACTGCATGTATTAAATTGAAATGGGTATATGGAATCAGGGCCAGTGTCCTCTCACTGCAGGGACATGATGAGTGTACGGCACTAGAAATTAATGGAGTGTGCGCACACACACAATAACACACACGGCGGTAGATGGCGGCAGGTTTGCCTTGCGGTTAGAGAGGCGAGCCAGCAACCGGAGGGTCGCCAGTTCTGGTATCAAATCCTAGATGCCATTGCCTGCCGTTGTACCCTTGAGCAAGGCACTTACCCCCACAACAACAGTTCCCCAGACGCAGCCTCCTGCACCTTTCCAAAACATGTATATGTACAGTACCAGTCAAAGGTTTGGACACACCTACTCATTCAAGGGTTTTTCTTTTATTTTTACTATTTTCTACATTGTAGACATCAAAATTATTAAATAACAGATATGGAATCATGTGGTGTTAAACAAATCCAAATAGATTTTATATTCTTCAAAGTAGCCACCCTTTGCCTTGATGACAGCTTTGCACACTCTTGGCATTAGGTCAACCCGCTTCAAACAACAGTCTTGAAGGAGTTCCCACATATGCTGAGCACCTGTTGGCTGCTTTTCCTTCACTCTACAGTCCAACTCATCCCGAACCATCTCAATTGGGTTGAGATTGGGTGATTGTGGAGGCCAGGTCATCTGATGCAGCACTCCATCCCTCTCCTTCCATGTAAAATAGCCCTAACACAGCCTGGAGGTGTGTTGGGTCATTGTCCTGTGGAAAAACAAATGATAGTCCCACTAAGCACAAAGCAGATGGGATGGTGTATCGCTGCAGAATGTTGTGGTAGCCATGCTGGTTAAGTGTACCTTGAATTCTAAATAAAACTTTTTTTCACCTTTATTTAACCAGGTAGGCTAGTTGAGAACAAGTTCTCATTTGCAACTGTGACCTGGCCAAGATAAAGCATAGCAATTCAACACATACAACAACACAGAGTTACACATGGAATTAACAAAACATAGCCAATAATACAGTAGAAAAAAATAAAACAAAAAGTCTATATACAGTGAGTGCAAATGAGGTAAGATAAGGGAGTTAAGGCAATAAATAGGCCATGGTGGCGAAGTAATTACAATATAGCAATTTAACACTGGAATGGTAGATGTGCAGAAGATGAATGTGCAAGTAGAGATACTGGGGTGCAACGGAGCAAGATAAATAAATAAATACTGTATGGGGATGAGGTAGGTAGATAGATGGGCTATGTTCAGGTGCAGTGATCTGTGAGCTGCTCCGACAGCTGGTGCTTAAAGCTAGTGAGTGAGATATGAGTCTCCAGCTTCAGTGATTTTTGCCGTTCGTTCCAGTCATTGGCAGCAGAGAACTGGAAGGAAAGACGACCAAAGGAGGAATTGGCTTTGGGGGTGACCAGTGAGATATACCTGCTGGAGCGCATGCTACGAGTGGGTGCTGCTATGGTGACTAGTGAGCAGAGATAAGGCGGGGCTTAACCAAGCAGAGACTTGTAGATAATCTGTAGCCAGTGGGTTTGGCGACGAGTATGAAGCGAGGGCCAACCAACGAGAGCATACAGGTCGAAATGATGGGTAGTGTATGGGGCTTTGGTGACAAAACGGATGGCACTGTGATAGACTGCATCCAGTTTGTTGAGTAGAGTGTTGGAGGCTATTTTATAGATGACATCACCGAAGTCGAGGATTGGTAGGATAGTCAGTTTTCTGAGGGTATGTTTGGCAGCATGAGTGAAGGAAGCTTTGTTGCGATATAGGATTCTGGGGCGGCAGGGTAGCCTAGTGGTTAGAGCGTTGGACTAGTAACCGGAAGGTTGTGAGTTCAAACCCCCGAGCCGACAAGGTACAAATCTGTCGTTCTGCCCCTGAACAGGCAGTTAACCCACTGTTCCCAGGCCGTCATTGAAAAATAAGAATGTGTTCTTAACTGACTTGCCTGGTTAAATAAAAGGTAAAAATTAACTTGTAAGTCGCTCTGGATAAGAGCGTCTGCTAAATGACTTAAATGTTAATTTAATTTTGGATTGGAGATGCTTAATGTGAGTCTGGAAGGAGAGTTTACAGTCTAACCAGACACCTAGGTATTTGTAGTTGTCTACGTATTCTAAGTCAGAGCCGTGCTGCTGGATGAGCGAGCAGGTGCGGGCAGTGATTGGTTGAATAGCATGCATTTAGTTTTCCCTGCGTTTAAGAGCAGTTGGAGGCCAAGGAGAGTTGTATGGCATTGAAGCTCGCCTGGAGGTTAGTTAACACAGTGTCCAAAGAGGGGCCAGAAGTATACAGAATGGTGTCGTCTGCGTAGAGGTGTACCAGAGAATCACCAGCAGCAAGAGCAACATCATTGATGTATACAGAGAGGAGAGTCGGCCCGAGGATTGAACCTCTTGGCACTCCCATAGAGACTGCCAGAGGGCCGGACAACAGGCCCTCCGATTTGACACACTGAAATCTATCAGAGAAGTAGTTGGTAAACCAGGCGAGGCAATCATTTGAGAAACCAAGGCTGTCGAGTCTGCCAATAAGAATGTGGTGATTGACAGAGTCGAAAGCCTTGGCCAGGTCGAAGAATACGGCTGCACAGTAATGTCTCTTATCGATGGCGGTTATGATGTCATTTAGGACCTTGAGTGTGGCTGAGGTGCACCCATGACCAGCTCTGAAACCAGATTGCATAGCGGAGAAGGTACGGTGGGATTCGAAATGGTCGGTAGTCTGTTTTTTTACCTTGGCTTTCAAAGACCTTAGAAAGACAGGGTAGGATAGATATAGGTCTGTAGCAGTGTGGGTCTAGAGTGTCAACCCCTTTGAAGAGTTGGATGACCACAGCAGCTTTCCAATCTTTGGGGATCTCAGACAATACGAAAGAGAGGTTGACAGGCTAGTAATAGGGGTTGCAACAATTTCGGCAGATAATTTTAGAACGAGAAGGTCCAGATTTGGGTAAAGGAGAAATGGTGGGGGCTTTGGCTGTTTGCTGTGGAGGGTGCCGGGCAGTTGACCGGGGTAGGGGTAGCCCGGTGGAAATCATGGCCAGCCGTAGAGAAATGCTTATTGAAATTCTCAATTATCTTGGATGTATTGGTGGTGACAGTGTTTCCTAGCCTCAGATCAGTGGGCAGCTGGGAGGAGGTGCTCTTTTTCTCCATGGATTTTACAGAACTTTTTTGAGTTAGTACTACAGGATGCAAATTTCTGTTTAAAAAAGCTGGCCTTAGCTTTCCTAACTGCTTGTGTATATTTGTTCCTAACTTCCCTGAAAAGTTGCATATCACGGGGGCTATTCGATGCTAATGCAGAACGCCACAGGAT